>NC_080757.1:19750727-20053757 GCF_020826845.1 Diceros bicornis minor | reverse complement strand
TACCAAACATGCGTGTATGATCGTTGTGGGACATGTCTCTTGGTAAGCCTGTGTGTACACGCACATCCACATGCCTTCTGTTGAGTGTACCTGGCGGTGGAATTACAGCATCTCGTTCCGTCTTCGCATTGGCCTTGTCAGCATATGGGGAGGGTTGGCTTAGCTCAGGGACTGTGGGAATCTGCTCACTGTCCTGCGTCTGTACCCCTTGGGTTGTCTCCGAGATCCCATTGGGACCATGTCACCTTCTCAAGTGTTGTGGGAATGAGCGTTCTAGAGCTTGTATGCTGTACCTGGGTAAGTCTGCAGGGGGAATATGTGAGTGGTGTGTAGCAGACTGGTCAGGAGGGTGGACGGGCAGTGTTGGGGGCACAGCCTGTTCGTTACAGTCCTCCAGGTAGACCCGAATGCCCCGCCCCTTTAAGCTTGGTGGCTGCCTGCAGCGTTTCCTTCCAGCGTATTGCATGGAGAGTGGTCAGGAAAGCTGAGGCCTCGGCCGAATCTCCTGCTGCTGCTTGTGGTGCAGCTAAGCTCTTAATGTGTTTTCATAATCAAAGCAGAAAGGTCCCATTGTGGCACTAACGCCTTTGCCATAAAGTGCTTTTTGTTTCCCAACAAAATTCCAAGTTGCAGAAGCAAGTCAGCTTAGCAAAGACACAATATCAATTAGTGGCTGTTTGCCACTTGAGGCCACTAGGCAAACTCCTAGTAACGGTTGGCCAGCCTGTGATTTATTGGGGCCCTCCAAAGCACAAAAGTACTCTGCAGCCCACTTAGAGGAACACAGTAAGATGCTAGGAGTCATTTTTATGGTCCTGGAATGATAGTCTGATGTTAATATGTCAATTAGGGTTCATTTAGCTCCATGTTTAGAAAATCCAAATAACATTATGTAAACAAGTAAGGGAGTTATTTTTTCATGAAACAAGAAGTCCAGAGGCAGGCAGTCCTAGGGCTCCATGTTGACTCCTTCTCCCTTTTTGCTTTATCATCCTCAGCACATGACCTTATCCCTCATGCTCTCAAAATGGCTGCTGTATCTCGAGGCTTCACATCTGCATTCCAGGCAGGAGGAATGGGAGAGGGAAGCTGGCTTTTGCCAACTGACTCTTATCCATTTTAATGAGGGAAACCAGCTTCCTGGAAGTACCATGCAATAGACTTCCCCTTACATTTAAATGGCTAGAAGTGGGTCACGTGGGAACCACTGGTTGCAAGAGAGCCTGGGAGCTGAGCACAAAGGTAGAACCTTTATGAGTAGTCTGTGGAGTCTGTTTTATCAGCTCAGAGGCATTTGGTCTCTTCTGGCCTACTAGATAAGAGAATTAATTATTATACTTAAAAAACAAAACAAAACAAAACAAGGGGAGTTTCCAGTCATATCCTCCAATCAAGGTGATATTGGACAATTGGCTGACTTAATGCTAACTTTCCCGTCACTGCTTCTCCTCGCCTCACCGTCCCTGGGAATGTAAAGCCCCATTTTATAGGCATAATATCTATAAAACCTGGTTTTAATCTAATTAAGAGACCTATCACATCCAAGCAGTAACCAAAAGGAGAAAATCAGGAAAGCGTAGCTGTGTGACTTCAGGCAAGTTACTTAATCTCTCTGTGTCTATTTCTTCATCTGTAAAAGGATCCTAATAATTGCCTTGGAGTCATTGTAAGAAGTAATGAGTTAAAATATGGAAGAGTACCTAGCACATATAGAAACTATTATTAATAGTGTCATCATTATACTAGACGGGGGGTGTTCAGTGTGGGATCGGGCCACCTGGGAAAGGATTTGGAGGGACAGCAATAAAAGCCTTATTTACCCGATGACAGAGACAAATCTATTGTCTGGACAACACAGGGAACCAAGGACAGATGTCTTAGTGTATCCGTGTCCTTGTTCCCTTCCTATGACACTGCAGAGTGGAGTTTCTTTTTCTTTCTTCCTTCTTTCCAATAATAATTTTTTTTTTTTTTTTTTTTTTGTGAGGAGATCAGCCCTGTGCTAACATCCGCCAATCCTCCTCTTTTTTTGCTGAGGAGGACGGCCCTGGGCTAACATCTGTGCCCATCTTCCTCCACTTTATATGGGCCGCCGCCACAGCATGGCTCGCCGAGCAGTGCGTCGGTGCGCGCCAGGGATCCGAACCAGCGAACCCCGGGCCGCCGCAGCGGAGCGCGCGCACTTAACCGCTTGCGCCACCGGGCCGGCCCCCTCCAATAATAATTTTTATATCTGATTATAAAACTATATGTTCATTGTGGAAAATTTGAGAAACATAAAAACATAAAAGAAAAATTTTAAGTCACTCTTGGAAAACACATAGTATATATATATGTGTGTGTATATATGGAGAGAGAGAGAGAGAACTTTAAAGAAGTGGGGCCATCCTGTGCTTTCTGCTCTGTCACCTGCTTCCGTTTTCGTGGCACGGTCAATCGTGAGTGGACTCATTTGTTGAGTACAACTGTGTGGCATTCCGTTGGGTGGGTTTTTACCAGGAGTTGGAAGAGATCTCTGAGAACTGAAGACTGACTGGCTTCCCCCGGTGATGTTAGGCAAAACCACTTGGCCCCCGTGTGTGGTGTAAAACCCGCTTTTGTCCAGCTGAGGGACGGAGTGGATTGCAGCTGGGTCCCGTGTTCTGTGGTTGTGGCTGCTGTAAGCTAGGGTTGTGAGCAGAAGAGTTGGGGTCTGGAATGATTTCAGATACGGGCCAGAGCGTAATTAGGGAGGAAGAACCATCGTAAGCTAAAGCAGTCAAACAATTCAAGCTCTTTCTTCAGCCAGTCGTGATTGAGGACCTGCCGTGTGCTATCACATCGCACTAGGTGTTCTTGATGCAGAAATAAACAAGACAGGGCCTGGGCCTCAAGGAGCCTCCAGTCTTAGAGTCAGTCTCTGGGAGAAGACAGAAAATCAGCTGGTGAATAAGTTGTTAGGGCTGCTCTCCCCAGAGGGAGCTGCAGGCTGGGGTGTCCGTCTTCCCTGGGGGGCGGGAGGGGGCGGGGTGTTAGGAAACACAAAGGCCTTGTGGGGGCAGGGCATTCCAGGTGAGAGAGCCTTGGGAGCCAGGCCTGCGAGTGAAGCAGCTTGGGTGGTTTAGGTGAGCAGATGAGGCAATAGCTACACCTTGTCATTTCTCACACCATTTGATTCTGGGCGGGGAAGCTGCACTTGTGAAATTGGGCATGAGCTTAATATTCTTAAAGTGAACAGAAAAGGCCAAAGGTACTTGTTTTTTTTTTTTTTTTAGCTCAGGGCTGATTTTTCTTTTTTGTGTGTGTGTGTGTGTGTGTGTGTGTGTGTGTGTGCGAGGAAGATCAGCCCTGAGCTAACATCCACGCCAATCCTCTTTTTGCTGAGGAAAACCGGCCCTGAGCTAACATCTATTGCCAATCCTCCTCCTTTTTTTCCCTTTTTCTCCCCGAAGCCCCAGTAGATAGTTGTATGTCATAGTTGCACATCCTTCTAGTTGCTGTATGTGGGACACGGCTTCAGCATAGCCAGACAAGCGGTGCGTTGGTGCGTTCCCAGGATCCGAACCCGGGCCGCCAGTAGCGGAGGGCATGCGCTTAACCGCTAAGCCACGGGGCTGGCCCCAAGAAGGTACTTGTTTTGAAAGCACCTGAAGGTTTTCTTTCTGTACTTTCTCTGGAAAGTGTAGGTGTTCCCCCAGAACATCATAGAAGTGGTTTCCAGTAATTCCGATGTTTGCAGTCCACCCACCCACCCATGCATCCACCCGTCCATCCCTTGTCCGAGTGCCTACTCTCCACTAGGCACTGTGGGGGGCACCCAGAGCCTGTCCTTGCCGGGCCTTCAGTGTGTCAAGGGAAGTGCACGTCTACGTTAATAATTGACGTCCTGTGCTGACGCGTTCTGTGGGAAAGTGGAGGTGGGAGCAAGAATTCTGTCAGCAGGAGTGGGGAAAGCTTAAGACTGTGATGCTCAGGGCCGGCCCTGTGGCTTAGTGGTTAAGTGCGTGCGCTCCGCTACTGGCGGCCCGGGTTCGGATCCCGGGCGCGCACCGATGCGCCGTTTCTCCCGCCATGCTGAGGCCGCATCCCACATGCAGCAACTAGAAGGATGTGCAACTATGACATACAACTATCTACTGGGGCTTTGGGGGTAAAAAAAAGGAGGAGGATTGGCAACAGATGTTAGCTCAGGGCTGATCTTCCTCACACACACAAAAAAGACTGTGATGCTCAAAGGGGAAAGAAGTATATTAGGAGCCCCCCCGCCCCCCCAAAGAAAGGGCATAGTCTTAGTGCTGGGAAAGTGCCACATCCCTTGGTTGTGCTGCAGCAGCAGAAAGCCTGGAAAGAGCCTTCCAGGGAACTGGCCTTCATGGGGCCTGCCCTGGCTGGACACTGTGGCGGGACGTGTGTGTCATGAACCTGCGTAGCGCCTTAGAGCGAGGATTTATGGGTGATTTGTCCGGGGTAACGTTGCCTAGATGTGGCGGGGCTGGCGTTTACCCCATGCTTACTTGACCCTGAAGTCTTGGGTGGCAGAACTCACTTCTGGGCCTTGTAAGCCGCTGCTGCTGCTGGTTGGTGGGGCGTGGGCGGTGGGGTGGGGAGGGTAATGCCTGACCAGAGGCCTCCACCAAGAATGGCCGTGGTAGTCAGCAAATGGATGCCCTGGCTGTGGTCCCCCGGCACAGGGGCCATCCTGATGACTTGGAAATGAGGTTTTTGTTTAACCAAAATAGTAAATTACCTGGACAGTCCCCACCCCTTAACAAGCCCAAAGAGCTCCACACCCCTCAGATGTGGGAACCTGGGAGCCACTGCCCTTTTCTGCACCTTAGTTCCCACTCTCCAGATGCAGGTCCGGGCCTGCCTCAAGCATGGGGCAATGCTGGGTTGAATCAACTACTCCCTTAGGGCTCCCAGAGGCACAACAGGAAATCCCTTAAAGGTGGTTTGGTTCAGCAGCGTTCTTCCCCACGCCCATTTTACAGCTGAGGAAACTGAGGCCCATTTAACCCCAAGCATTCGGCGCTTCTGTGGTGTCAGCATGATTTCCTCTCTGACTTCCTGGCCGAGGCAGGTCTGATGCCAAGAACATGTAACGGGGATGGTGACGGTTAGTCTGTGCCACGCTGGAAGTCAGGACTCCAGCTGTCCCACAGTGAGACCTTCCTTCTCTGCCTGCCTTAGACACCTGACCGGGGTGAGAACTGAGGTTCCTGCAGCGTGAGCGTCTGGAGCTGGTAGGTTAGGGGGCGATTTGTGACATGGTTAAAACCAAACCCAACCAAATGAGAAAGCAGGAGCCCTGCTGAGCTTTATGATTCTTTCAACCCTGGACCGGCGGGAGGCAGGGGCAGTGGCGAGGGACCCGGAGCAAGGACCTAAGGAAGGTCTGTGGCACTGGCTTTGAGTCTGGGCTCCACTCTCTCAGGGAGAAGCTCCTCCTCCAGTGGAGCCTCAGTTTCCCCATGTGGAAATGGGGATGGTAACATGGAACCTCGAAGGGCTCACAATGTGAGATAATGGGTGTGAGGCCAAGTGAGGTCCCCGTGATGGCAGCGATGGTGCCTTGCAGGTGGGAGAAGGGGATGGACCCAAGCGGCGTCAGGCCCTTCACTGAGCTCTTTCTATCTCATTATTTCCTTTCACCCCTCACAGCTCCTCTGAGCTAGGCGGCACTGTCCCTGCTTCACAGAGGTTCTGAAGTTAGGAGACTTGCCCAAGTTCACAGAGCAAGTGGAGTTGGACTCCCAGATTTTTTCTGCCTCGTCACGACAAAATTTCTGTTCCTGTGAAAGACGGCTTTCCATCAACTGCAGCCAGGGGATTTAGGTCACACCGTGGGACACATTCCTAGATCCAGTGTCTCGTTACGGGCTGGGCAGTCCCAGGGTGCAGTAGGTAAATACCATCCTAAATGGTTCACGTGTAGGGGGGAGAATTAATTATTTCCTCTCCCTGGATATTAACTTTAGAAAGCTTAGACCTCTGAACTCGTGGCCAGCAGTGTGACCACAAACAACATGCGTTAATATTTGGAAGGGCTTCAACTGTCCTGACCCCTAGTAAGCACAGTGCCTACTAAGCGTCCGTTAGAGAAAATGAAGGCAAAAATAAATAAAGAAGTAAAATGCTAACAACACCCCCGTTGGTCCTGACGTCTCCGTGTCTCACTGGCTTTTCCGTGCAGAGCTGCACAATGGGGCTTTGTTCCTCTGCCCCTTTGTCTGCGAGGGGCCTCAGAGGCTGGCTCACGGGCGGGAGGCCCCTGGGCCTCCCCGAGTTTCCCAGGCCCCAGTGGCCTCTGGCTCCTGCTGTTTTCCACCAGGGGCTCCCCTGAGGGGATGTGACCCCCCGTTCCGTAGACAGGAGTGGATGCCACCGTCACCCTGTGGATACCTGTTTCTCCTAATGCACAGAAGGAGAGAGCGAGACCCGCGCCCAGGAGGGGGCATCTAGCTGGCTGAGAGCATGTGGCAAGGGGGAGCTTCGGAGATGGTGTGACTCCCCGTTTGCCCTTCTTCCCAACTGGACTCAGAGAATTTGGCCTTAAATCACTACGTCCCTGTGAGAAGAGAACAGGCACTTGGGGGCTGTTCGGCCTCTCTCTGCTTCCTGACTTGGCAAGTTCTGAGTCCATCTGTGAAATGGGATGCCCGGCCCTCGGGCCCTGGTGGCTGCCACCACCTGGACATTGTTTACAACACTGGTTCTTAACCCTGTCTGCACGTTTCAATCTCCCGAGATGCTTTCAAAACATAGCGGTGTTGGGGGCACAGCCCCAGACCACTTGACTTACTGCCTCTGGGGTGAGTCCTGGGCACCTCTGTTCCTGTACCTGCTCCCAGTGCTTCTGGCACACGTGGGTTAGAATGCTGGAGCTGAGGGCCGTTGCAAACCGTTTGCCCCTCCCTTCGGTTTACCCGCAAGGACAGTGAGTTGGCAGAGGCTGCTCGGGGAGAGGCAGATCGGGTTAGAACTGGGTCTCCTTTCCCCACAATACTGACTGCTGCCTTGTTACTCCTCATGTTCCGGACGACGGGAAAGGAAGGCAGTTGGGATTATGATGTTGATGATAAGAATGTCTGCTCATCACCCGTGCAGGTAGGGAGACCATGCTTAGCCGTACCTCATCCAGGCGGGCTTTCCAGAAGCTCCTGGTTAGCGTTTACTCTTTCTGCTCTCTGTGCTCCCTTTATCTCACACATTATTTACCCTCGCATCTTTTCATGTAGCATCACTATTATTTATTTTCTGGGCTGTGAGCTTCCTGGGGCAGATTCTGGGTTCCAGCCGTTGTTATACACCAGGGCCTGGACAGAGCAGGCGTTCAGATGATGATTGTGGAGTGGGAGGATGGGTACCCGTCCAGGAGTGTTCTGGTGCTCTTCTGAGCCCCTGGGTTGAGTGGGTCAAGGCAAGCACCCTTCTCTGCATTTGAGACAAGTCCGGATGAAAATGCACTGCCAGGCAGAGTGAGGAAAAATGAGACTGGGAAGGGGCTGCGTACTTGATCCTGGGAAGACTGGCTTACCTAAAACCAAACAACCTCAGCTCCCCTCTGCAGCTCCAGCCCCCCCTCCCCTGGCCCTCCCGCCCAGCTGCCTTGCGCAGTGGGCAGATCCAGTGTACATGTCACAGCTGGAATCTGGCTTGTGTTTGGAAATAAACAAGTTGGCCCCTCTCTCTGCCTGGGACTTTCCTTTATCAGGAGACACTGACAAGCCACCTCCCGAAATATGTTTCTTTCCAGCAGCCAGAGAACTCGGGGGGGGGGGGAACCTCTAAATTGTCCTCTTCTGTCTTCATGTTGGATTGGGGAGTGCTGGAGGGAGTGGGCTTGGTATGAAACGATGTAGGGGAGGTGGATACAGAGGACTAATTGTTTTTTTTTTCCGAATGCTGAGAGAGGGAAGAATCTGTCTCCATCTTGTAGGGAGACGGGATACAGGGAGAATGATGCACACACCTGCTCTGAATGTTGACCACCAGCTAGATTGCTTTCTGCAGGGTGGCCCATTCTCAAGGAGCAGCCAGGCAGCATTTTGGGGAGAGGAGCTCAGGCTGAGGGGATTCCTGTGTTTCTGCTGTTGCTAATCCAGAGTATTAAGACCAAAAAAAAAAAAAAGAGAGAAGCCATCATCCTGTTAGAAATAGGTGGTTCAGAAAGAAATATGGCATGGCTAGGGGAAAAGGTCCCTCCCTCACACAGGGTCTAGGGGAGTGTAAATTGGTACAGCTACTCTCAAGATGAAGTTGACTATATCTAGTAGAGTTAGGGAGGCACATGCCCTACAGCCAGAAATTTCACTTCTGGTGTCTGTACTAGAAAAACTACCATGCGGGTGCTCAAGGAAAAATAGATAGGGATATGCGTTGTAGCATTTTTGATTATGAAAAGCTGGAAGCAACCTAAATGCCTATCAGCAGGGAAATAGATCAATGATGGTGTATTTACATAATGTAAAACTATTCAGAGGTTAAATCTAACTTACCAGGAATCAGCCTGGCTACTTTGAAGAAAAAGATTGGGAGAAAGTCAAGTTGCGGAATATGTGTAGTAGTAATAACCATTTCTGTTAAGTTAAAAAAGTCAAAACAATGTAGCAAAAATCCTAGACAGGAAGGATACCCACCAGCTTCATGGTAGTGGCTGCCTGTGGGGAAGGAGAGGAAGTGAAAGGCTCTGGGAGGAGTCTAAAGAGAATTTTAACCTTATTTATAGTGTTTCATTTCTTATTAAAAATGTCTGAAGCAAATGTGATAGAATGTTAACATTTGTTAAATGTGGTGAGTGTATGTTGCTCTCTAAAAAAGAGAGATGTTCCTGTCATCTAGTTGCTTGCAATCAAGGGGGACATTGGTAAATAAACAGCCAGGGCTTCCCAGCTAGTGAATGTTAATATTATTGATCAAGACAAGGAATGCAGGAGACCGCTTTGGATGGAATATTAATTAAAATTAAGCTCAGCCTCATTCACGACATCAGCCAAGTAAAATAGCAGTGACTCAAACAAGTTAGTTTTTCTTACACATAAAATAAGTCTGGGGTTAGGTAGCCTAGGGTTGGTGTAGTGGATCCACAAAGTCATAAGAAAGTCAAGACTCCTTCCAGCTCATCCCTCTGCTGTTCCTTGTCCTTGTGTTCCAAGATAGCTGCTAGAGCTCCAGCTATTGCATCAACTTTCTAGGCAATAGGATGGATGAAGGGCTGGAGAAGGATATGTCCTTTAAATATTCTTTTTGAAATTACCACGTGACACTTCCATTTATATGTCGTTGGCCAGATATTAGTCATACAGCTACAGCTAGCTGCGAGGGAGGATGGAAATGGGCCAACTAAACATCAGCATTCTGTTAGGAAGTGTCAACCGTAAAAATAAAACAGCCAATTATTTTACCAGCAAGATGAGTTTATTCAGGAATAGCAGAAGAATTGCAGTTCAGGACAAGCAAGCTATAGCAAAAGCCACAGGCAAGTCCAGCGAGCAAGGGAGAGGAATGTCACTTTATAGAGAAAAAGGAGGAAGTGAAACTCCATTGGTGGAAAGCAAGAGTGACAATTTCTCATTGGCTGAGTTGCTAGGGTAGTCTATTTCTTGTAGGAGATGCCATGTACATATTTTCCTGTTGGGGCCTGTAATTGGTGATTCTTTCCTGTTGACAGTCTACTGTTGGGGTCTGTAACTGACAATTCTTCCTGTAATTGCCATCAAATGGTACTGCGTGAGAAACTTCTGGTTTTCCAACTCCGTTTTAGTGAGATTTCCTTTTATTAATTTTCAAAGAAGAATGGAGAATGGGAAATGGGAGGCAACTGGATGATGAAAGGCAAGAGAGAATGAGTTGAACTCAGACCTGTTCAGTTGGAGGTGCCTCTGGGCCATGCAGGCAGGCCATGCATCTGGGAGTTGGATAGATGGGTCTGGAGCTGGTGAGAGGGGTGGAGTTCAGAGTTTTTGGTTTAGGAGGCATCAGTGTATCGGTGGTGGTGGGAGTCCTGGGAAGGAGGCTGCTGAGCCATCAGAGGGGTGCAATGATGGCTGTAAAGCCAGGGGTGGGCTTGTCTGGGAGGGGGAGAGACTTCCTGTGCCGAGTGCCCTGGCGCGGTCAAGCAAGATGAGCATAGAAGCAAGAAGACTGAGTCTGGGGGCTTCTGCAAGAGCAGTTTCAGTGAAGTAGAGAGGCTGAGACGGATAGAGGAATAAGTCAAGATGTGAACGGCTGGGGCCGACCCTGTGGTGTAGTGGTTAAGTGCGCGCGCTCTGCTACTGGTGGCCCAGGTTCGGATCCCAGCGCGCACCGTAGCACCGCTTGTCCGGCCATGCTGAGGCCGCATCCCACATTCAGCAACTAGAAGGATGTGTAACTATGACATACAACTATCCACTGGAGCTTTGGGGGAAAAAAAAAAGGAGGAGGATTGGCAGTAGATGTTAGCTCAGAGCCGGTCTTCCTCAGCAAAAAAAAAGAGGAGGATTAGCATGGATGTTAGTTCAGGGCTGATCTTCCTCACACACACAAAAAAAGATGTGAACGGCTGAGGGGATGTTTCAGGACCTTTGGGCCTGAAGAGAAAGAGAAGGGGGAAGCTGGAGGAAGAGTGTTTTCTTCAGACCTGAAAGGCTTGAATGAGGGTTTAGAGGCTGGAGGAGAGCTAGATCCACCTCCCTCCCCACCAACTGCCTTCAGAGGGAAGGAGGCGACCATGGGAGGTGGTGAGTTCCAAGGGGGAGGAGAGGCCAGTGGCCTCCACTGTCTGCACAGGGGCTTGTAGGGTATGAATCCAGGGGGTCCCAGGACCTGGGAAGGAGCAAGCAGGTAGGTAGGAGCAAGTACAGGAACTGATAAGTCATAGGAAGGATGTTAAAACCCCACACTTTAGATGGCCTCAGCCCCCCTGCGCATTGTTTTCTCCAGCAGCAATCACAGAAGCAGAGAAAGATGGATTACCCAGGATCAGGAGGTGCGGGGTGGGTGTTGGGAAAAGGCAAGGGGCTGGGGGTCCCTGGGTGGGGGCGGGAGTGATGGTGTGGTGTTCAAGCAAGGTTAAGTTATATTTGGTGCACTCTGTCCTAAACGGCAGAGAATGATGGGACACATTTTAGAAATATTTCCATTAGAAATGGTGAAAAAGCTGAAAAGCCTTGGCCCATGTAAATGTCGTGTCAGAGCGTTTTCCCACCATTGCTGAAAGTCTCATGATCCTAGACACACAGAAATAGTGTTCAGTCTCCCAAATCAGTGCTTCTATATATCTTGGCTTGCATTAATTTGCAGGCTACTTATTTAATATTAAACTATACTCACTTGTTACTTGGGAGCCGGCTGGGCTGGGTTCAGATCTCAGCTCTGTCTCTTACTAGCTGCGTGACTTTGGATGGAGCAGCGTACAGTCAAGCAAGTTGTGCACTATACAAGAGGATGAGAGGATGCTGAAATCCAGACTGCCCCCATTTGCCAGGCATGCGCCCTGTGTGTGACTGTGCTGTCTCCCTGAGGAAGGGGCACCCTCTTGCAACTTGCACAGGGGTACTTTATGGGCTAGTCCTGGCTCTGACCTTGGTCAAGTTAACCTAAACTCTTCTTCTGTTGCAAGGATAAATGAGTTACTGCATGTAAAGTGCTCAGAACTGTGCCTGGTGCATGGTAAGCGCCATATGAGGATTAGCTGCTGTGATGATGTATAATTAGGGAGTGAGCTGAGCCCCCTGGGTCTCCTTCTCTGAAGGCGTATCTTGGGTTTGCTGAAGCCTGGCATTTGGGAGCGGTTGGGGTTCTCCATTGCTTATAGTTTGGTCACTGGGCTTGCATTCCTTTCCAAACCTTAAGCGTTTCCAGGGTGCAGCTGCTTATGCTTAAGGCAGCAGACTTGGGCATTTCTGGTGTTTTCTTCATCTGAAAGAAGATGGGGTAATTGGGGCTGAGGACACCCAGGTAGGCGGGCAAGACTTGCCATTCTCTCCCTAAATGTCAGACTGGAGAAATACAGGCTGGTTCCAGGGAGGATGAGAGCAGTGCTCTCCAATCCAGAGCTGTTCCTGTGGAAGGTGGGGTCCTACCCCTCCGGCATACAGGTCTGATTAGGAACTGGAACCTGACTTGTTGTCCATTTCCTCATTTTGGACACAAATCAGACCATATAAGAACATGAGAACAACATTAATGTCTTGGACTGTGATCAAATGCTTTGCCTGGTTGTCTCCATCTTTAGAAGAGAGAAATTTTCATATTTTCTTGATTCGAGGACAGATATCTTTTCGTAGTTTCTCTCTGAAATTGGGATGCATTGTACACTGAGTTTAACGTGACCCTTCTTTGTTTTCCCCCAAATGCTCTTGTTGCATTGATGGTGTATTTTATAAATGAGTGTTCCGACCTGAGCAGAAAGGCTTCTAACTTTATTAACTTCTGAGAGAGAGTGGATGGGGCCCCGGCCGGGGTACTAACCGGCTGCTCTGTGTAAGTGATCACAGTTAGTCTTTGAGGAGAACTGAAGCTCCAGAGTGGTTCAGTCATTTGTCAAGATCACACAGCTAGAAAATAGTGGATCCAGGATTTGAGCCCAGCTCTGCCTGCCTCCAAAGTTCAGTTCTTTTCCTTCCACATGACAGGCCTGTACTTCTTCTGACTTCTGCTATTTTCTAGGTAGTAGGATGCCCCCTCCTTCTCCCACTGAAATCCCACCTATTCTTTGATTTTGAGTAACATTTTGTGATTGTAAAAATGACAGTGTTCTTTGTAGAAAATACAAAAAAGTAAGAACATCCAAGTAAGATCTTATATTTCCAGTGTTTAAATTTTGATGTTTATTTTGCTATAAAATATAAGTTGACCTCAGTAAAGCTGAAAAAAGAAAAATGTTTTAAAAAGTAAAAGAAAAATGTTTTAAAAAGTAAAAAAAAAAATTGGAATTATACTACAGATGTAGTTTTCCTATCTTGAGTTGTTAATTTGCTATAATATCATGGGCATTGTCCATGTTATTAAATATTCTTTGAAAATAGGATTTTTTTTTTTTTTAGTTGCTGCATAGTTTGCTGCTATATAAACACACCAGAATCTAGTTACCCACTTCCTCATGGTTGGCTATTTTAAGTTACATTTCCATGAATAGCCTTATGCTCATGCTTAATTGTTTCTTTAGGATAAATTCCTAGAATTGGAATGGCTAGCTCAGAGCATGTGTGCCACTTTGTAAAGCTGCTGCCATAGTGTCATATTTCTTGGCTGCCCTCCAGGAAGGCTGTGGGCATCTGGGACCATTTGGAGTCGCTGTACCAGCATCGCCAGAACCCATTTGTTTTCATGTTGCATTTCCTTGCTTGTTATTAAGGTGGAAAGAGGTTTGTTACGACTGTTCCCATCTGTGACTCTCCTGTGTGGTAAGTGTGTATAGGTTCTTGGCCTGTTTTCCTGACTCTTGTATGGACTCCCGCTCCTTCTTCAAGACCCAGTTGAAAGCCCACCTCTTCCATGATCCCTGCCTACTGCCTGTCATTTCTCTGCAGCTGTAAGTTATTTTTATTTTCACCTCTGAATTATCACAGCAGCTTGTATCTTAAAACAACTCATCAAATACCCCTTTGCGTTGTAACTTGATATTTTTGGCCCCTGCTAGAATCTAGTCTTTAAGGTCAGAAATGGGTCTTACTCATTTCTGTATTACCTGTGGCCTTGGCCCAGTGCTGGGTAACTAGTCAGGTACTCAATATTCTTAAGCGGACAGATGGATGGATGGATGGACACACACTGTTCTTAAAAAATTAAAAAAAAAAAAAATTTCTGCAAAATGAATCTAAGGCCGTCTTATGGAATTGTTTTCTTCCTTTCCTCTTTCCCTTCTGAGTCAGTGAGGTTTTTCTCCATCTAGGATCCAGTAGGGCAGTGGAGGAACCAACCACGCCAGGCTTTGTGGGAAGGCTGGGCCTGGCGGCCCCGAGCAGGGCTCCGCTTCCGACAGGACATCGACGCTGGCTGCCTACCCCGGCTTTTCTCCCCTTGCTGGAAGAGAATCGCCACCACCCTCCATTTTCCTCTTATAACAATTTAAAATGTATTGTTATCATTAATCACCTTATAAAATCAATACATGGTGATTATAGAACATTTGGAAAACAAAAGTAGGAGGAAGAAGATGATCACCTGTAGCCTTCCTTCTCAACTCACTTGTGGTTGATATTTCTGCTGTGTTCTCTTTGTTGCCTTTTCTAGGCAAAATGTTTGAGTTTTTCAGACATAGTTGTAGCCATTTATCATGCAGTTCTTTTGTCCTGCCTTTGTCACTCAATAGCATAACACAAAAATCTTCCCATGCTTGGTAAACTTGTTCAATGGTTTTGTAGTATTTTAAGTGGTTTTACCATAACCTGGTCAGCCCTGCTTCTGTTGGCTCTTTGGGCTGTTCACACCGTGTCACTCCTGTGAACGGGGAGGGACAAGCCTGCGCACAGTGTTTCCTTGTCGTCTCTTCAGCTGTGTCCCCGGGCGGATGGACCCACACCAGCCCTTCCTCTCATTCTCCTCCCTGTGGGGCCGCAGCCCTGTTTGCCTCTTGGTTTGTGTTTCTCAGTATCCGTGTGTAGCAACATGTTGAGAAATGGCTTCCTTTTTCAGGAAGAAAACTCAAGTGCTGAGCCTCGAGGAGGCCACACAAGAGTGCAGAATCATGCCCGCGGGTGCCGGGGCCTTGGCGCTGCACGGCCGGTCCCTCCTCTGCTCTCAGGCCTGGGGTTGCAGAGGGTGCAGGTGAGGGGAGGCTGAGCCCTGGAGGGACCACAGGCCTCGGACCTGGCAAGGCCGCTCTCCCCAACGGTAAGCTCTGGTCACGCTCTCCAGGTCCCCAGAGGAGTTTATAGCCAACACCTGGGTCCATTTTCTGGCTGGTCCCAGACTTGGATCCTGCATGGTGGATCTGCTGCCTGTGTTCCCTGGTCAGGTCCTGTGGGGGCTGCTGGGAGGGACGCCGTCCTGGAGTTGTCCTCCGTGTTGTCCCTCTACAGAGCTGCTCAGGGCATGCCACTGAGCTCCTGGAGCCAGCAGCACCCCCGACGGGCCGCAGTTATGAAGGCAGCATGGCCCAGCGGTCCAGGGCTTGGCCTGTGGGGTAACACTGCCTGGGTTCACATCCCGCCCCGACGGTTACTTTATCTCTGTGTCTTACTTTCATCCCCACGTGGGGATAGTAGTAACACCTACCTCCTCTGGTGAAATGAGTTCGTGTTTATAAACCATTTATCAAAGTAGTCCTTGATTTGCTAAATAAAAATAGGGAACCAGAGGCCCAGCTCAGCTGCTTGCTCACACCGCAGGTTGAACCCAGGCCTGCTGCCATCCAGCATGGGGGAAGAGCCCGGGGCGGGAGCCCCGAGACCTGGCACTGCTCTGTCCTGGCTGTGCCTTTTGGCCTTGTGTGTGACTTTGTCACTGCCCTGCCCTGGGCCTCGGTTTCCTCCTTGATTATCCATCTATATGCGTGAGATGACCCTGAATGCCCTTCTCATCTTAGAACATTCTAGAATTTTGCGGTTCAAAGGTATTTCAGGTATCTCAAGAAGGGTCCGGTCCCGCCAGTAGCCCCTCCTAATTGGCGTGGTCCTCAGGTCCCCGACCTCAGTTGGGGTCGGCTGCAAAGACAGGCAGGCAGGAGATTCATAGCCGTGTAGGCTTTGCCGGGCTGCACAGGTGAGCTCTCCTTCACCTGGAGGGCGACTTAGAGCACGTGTGTCCCACGGCAGCGGGCCATGTGAGAACCGCCGCCTCGGGAATGTGAGACCCGTGCTGTGCTGCACACGGAGGGGACCTGAGGTGCGGGCTGCCGGCACCTCTGCTCTGTCGGCCGCAGCGCACCCCGGCCCGCAGAGCTCGCCGCTCGCCCTGAGGTCTGCGTGTGAGCGGAATCAGTCTTATGCAAGAGCCCGTGTGTATCTCTCGACCCTGAGCTGTTACATCAGCAGGCTAACGGCGCAGAGCTCTTGCCGTCGGGGAACGGGCAATGGGCGCTTACTGTGGTTCTTTCCGCAGACAGGTAGGAAGGAGTAGCATGTGGCTGGCAGGCCCCTGAGGAGAAGAGGACGGTGTGCTAAGGAAGGGGGTTGAGGCTGCTGGATTCTCTCCAGGTACTGCTGGTCCCCCAGGCCTTCTGGCCAGGTGGCAGTGCCTTACCAGGGTTTGTGCACTGTGTGTCAGTGACGTGTCTGTCTGCACAGCGGGAAGGGTCCTTGTCTGAACTCTGGGTTTGGGGGTGGGGGGGTGGGCCTACTATAAGGTCAGACCCAGTGCCCTGTGTTGGGAGGGGTGACAGTGCGGCATCAGACCCTCCTAGGTTTAAGGTGGCTCTGGCATGTATCCACTGGGTGGCCTTGGGCTGGCTCCCTGAGCCTCCAAGTCCTCATTTATAAATGAATATCCTCAGACCAAGATACCCAGTGCTGACCTGGCTCACAGTAGTGCCCCAAACGTCTCGGTCACTCAAGGAGGTCAAACTGCCTGTGGTTAGAGCATGACACAGCAGTCAAACCACCTGGGTCTAAATCCTCGCTCTGCCACTTCCTAGCTGTATGACTTGGGACTGTTCCTTGTCCTCAGTTTACCCCTCTGTAAAATGGGGATAGTGTCAGGGCCTCTCCCAGAGGTTTCTTATGAGGATTAAGTGATTTAATATATGTAAAGCTCTTAAAGCAATACCTGGCACACGATACATGCCTTGTCAGTGTTAGCTAGTATTCTCTGATTTCTTCAATAAGTTGTGGTCAGTTGATTTCTTGAGAGGTAGGCACCCCTCCTGCTCTGTTTATTTTGAAATGGGGCCCCTCTTTGTTCAGCTGGAACTTGTCCCGGGTGGCGAGTATGCGTGTGTGTGCACATTCTTGCGTATGTGTCTGTGTGTGTGTGTGTGTTTGAGCTGTGTCATTCCTGCCCCAGGCCTGAAGGACAGCTTCTGTTACAGCCCGAGTGCTAGGCCTGGCGGCTGCTGTGCCCACCCCTCCCAGGCTCTCCTGGGCTTGCTTCCTCAGGTTGCGTGCATCTAAGTAGCTGTCCTGGTTTGCTTGCTCTTCTGCTCAGCCCACTCGCAGGGGTTCCTGTTGCCCAGTCCCGCTTGTGCGTTGACCTGCTCTGACCTCCCAGGAATCAAGCGAGAGTCAGGAAGGTCATCCTCTGGGCTGAGTGTGTTCCAGCCCCATCTGGCCTTGTCTACATTTGCCCCCTTTCAAGGAACACATGAGAGTAGCTTGGGGTTTGCCGTGCAAACGGACTCATTCAGGAACATGTTTAAGAACCTTAAAGCAGTAAAATCAGAATTTAACTACTTTCAAAGATAACAAGATACTGGAATTTTCATGATAAAAATGGCTGATGATGAGTGTTAATCTACCCGGCCTAGTGCTAAGCACTTTACATCTCCCTCCCAGGAAGGTAGTACTGTTATTCCCCCATTTTACAGATGAGGAAACTGAGGCACAGAGTGGCTGAGTAACTTAACCCAAGTTGAGGCAACTGGACAGCCATAGAGCTGGGATTTGAGCCCATCTGTTGGACTCTAGGCCCCAGCACCTGCCCCTCCCTCTCCACACCACCTCTGGCTGGCATTCCTGAGATAGCTCAACAGTGACATTCTGTCATCTGATAGTGCTGGTGACAGGGGCCCAGGTACAGCTGTGTCAACTGAGGTGCACAGGCTTTGCAGGGAGAAATCCTGTAGTCTTTGGCCCTTGTGTGTTAGGGATGGTGGTCCCCTCTCCTCCCCTCTCCCAGAGCTGACATCACCTCGACCCCACTGCAGTTCCATTCCTGGGTTCCAGGTCTGATTTCTTACGTCACCTGAACCCCATGTTTCCTTACCTTCCTCTGCCCAGATGAAATGGTCTCTTAGGAAGAGAGCTTTGAAGATTTTATAGTGGAGAAGGCCTGAGTGATTGAATGGCCTTCACAGATCCCTTATGAACGAGGCGTGGATGTTCTTGTCAAGCTGCCTCCCAGCCTCCCTTCCCAGCTGGGAGTGACCCTGGTGGGACTCAGTGTTTCAGGAGGCCTGGTTTTAATCTGTTAACTTGAGTCGTTCTGTCCGTGCCGGGGGGTTGGGGTAGTGTAGGGAGCACTGACATTTTGACTCGGGAGCCCTCGGTGTGGAGCTGGTGCCACAATGCAGTAAACGTGTGTGGCCTTGGGCACGTCGCTTCACCTCTCAGCCTTGGTTTCTCATCTCTATAAAGCGGAGACGGACGTAGTCCTAGTAGGTTTGTGGTGAAGGCAGGTGAGATGATGTCTCCCTAAAGCACTCTGTAAACTGTGAAGTGCTGACCAGGTGGGAAATGCCCTGCCTGAGTATCCATAAGCTGCATGGTCATCTCGTTGGTGTGCTTCACTGCAAGAAGGGACCGTCATGTCACTGGTGGGTCATTGTGGTCTCGGTTGGAACTCCGTTTGGTAGTTTGGTGTCAGAGGTTGTACAAAGTGGACTGTAAAAAGGATGTGAGTGCTGATCTGCCCTCGTGCTCAGAGCTGCCCGTTTCCACAGCTGGTCGTTCTCCTTGTTCAGGAGGAGCCTGCAGACACGTCAACAGATCGATAATCGACACCTGCATTTGGACACTCGCCTTTTGAGGTCTCTCCCAAACCCCTGTCCCCGTCTCCCTGTCAGCTGTCAAAGCCACGGCCTTTCCCACCATTGAGGCCGCAGAGAAGGGAGATGGGAACAAATATTTGCTGGGCGCCTACAGCACACTAGCTACTGGACTGTATCGTTTTGTCTTCACAGAGACCTTTTGAGGCTGATCTTTCTCCCCCATTTACAACAGAGGAAATAAAGGCTCAGAGACATTCTGTCAATTGCTCATGGTCCCTTCGCGGCTGGAGATGGGGGTGAGATTTGAACCTGGGTCTACTGACTCTAATCCCTGTGATCTTTCCGATTAAGATAGGGAGAGCTCTCTCTCTGTCTCTTGCCAGGAACACCTGGGCCCACTCTCCTTTATGGGGTAGGATGCTTCCTGTGCTGCATGTGGGTTGGAGAGGGCTGGACAGAACCAGCAGCCCCCAGCTGGCTGAAGAAGCTCCTCTGGGGTCTGGCCACTTTGGCAAATGCTGCCTCTCTCCAGCTTCTTTCTGTCTGACCTGCCTCTGGGGGCTGCCGACAGGAGTTGGAGATGGAACTGCTGGAGCAGTGACTTTTCCTCTTGGGGGGTGTAGGACTCCCCTCTCCCCGCCCCTCCCCTCCACTCTGGCTCAGAAGTGGTGAGACACCTGGGCTGGGAGCTGCCTGTGGGCCGAGGTGCCTTTGCCAACCAAGTTGGACCTTCAGCCAAAGGCTTCCGACAGGTAGCTGGCCCCCTCCCGCATAAAGCTCCAAGTTCTAGTAAATCAAACAAATGGGGCTCTGCCCTGTTGGCTCATTTGCAGGAGAAACTCAGCTCTTCAACTTCCTGCGTACCAGAGTGCTGGTGTGCCAGAAATTCCCCGGACCAGCAAGCAGGGAAGTCTTGTCCTGATAGTAAAAATGCTAATAAAACATCTCCAGAATCTGCTCCTTCCCTTCCACCCACACTGCCACTAACTACGTCACCTTTTGTTCTCATCATTTGCTGAATTGCCGTGGCTTCTTAATTGATTTTCCTGTTTCTGGTTTCTCCACACCCACTTCAATCTGTCCTCCACATGGTTTCCAGGATGATAATCATTCAAAAATGCAAATCACATTTCTTACTTTGCTTCCCTCCCCATGCCTGCAAGATTGAGAGCAGATGTCTTAGTGTGGCCTTCTGGGATTTTCCAGAACGTTCCAGGACCTACATGAGCTGGGCCTGCCTCCTGGCTGACTTTGCTCTCCCACCCTTCCTCATCCCCTCTAGTCTTTAGCTACTTGCTATGCCTTTTTTAAAAGAAGGTTCTTTCGTGACCCTGGTCTTTGCTCATGCTATGCCCCCCACCTGGAGTGCCTTCCCTGCCCCTTACCTTCTGTCTGTGTGCCACACCTCATGCCCCACCCCAACCTGTTGAACTCATTCTGAGGATTACTTCCTCCTTGATGCTTTCCTAGGATCTTAGCCACCAACCTGCAGTTAGACCCATTCCCATGGGATCCCACAGCAAGTACACACACCACTGTTGTGGCACCAAGGTGGCACGCTCCCTGTGGCATCAGCCGTCCTTGTCTGGAGGGCCCGAGGCGGCCCACTCACACACCTGGCACCTTGGTGGGGACGGCTGGGTGGCTGGGCTCAGCTGGCGTGCCCTTCCTCTCCGTGCGGGCTCAGGCCTCTCCGTGTGGTCTCTCCACCAGAGTAGTCAGGGCTCCAGGAGACCCTTCCGCTGTCCTGCTGTCCTGTTGCTCAGAGCAGCCACAGACCAGCCCCGATTCAAGGGGAGAGGAACTAGATCTTCGATTGGAAGATGTCTCTATCTTGGTGGCCATCTTTAATCCACTGTGGTAGTCTACACTAGTATCCTAGCCTCGAATGATCCTATGACTGTCAGGTGGGGAAGAACCCCTCTCACCACCCCCTGCCAACAACAGGGGCTCTTCCAGCCATTCTTTTTCTCTACAAGTGCAAGACCCTACATGGCCTGCTTCCCCACCCCACTGTGTGCACCCCTGGAGACCGGGTCATCTCGCGTCCTCCTAGGAGCAGGAATGCAGCTAGGGCTTGTATTCCCAAGCACTCAGCATCAGCTACATCTGGCAGGTTATTAGAACAACAAGGGTTCCACATCTCTCTACCTGTCCAGTCAGGTTAAATGTCCAGTTGTACTCCAGTTGTACATATGGACTGTAGAACACTAGGTTCCTTTTTCCGGTATATGTAGCTCTCTAAGCCTCAGTATCCTCATTTGTAAAATGCGATTAATAATAGTACCTATCAGAGGGTTAATGTGCATGTTAGATGAGACGATATACATACAGTGCATAGCACAGTGCCTGGCACATAGGAATTTCCAATAAAAAAAAAACAAAACAGTGCACAGTTGTGGTAGAAACAGTCCTGGAGTAGGAAGATTACTTCAAGATGGATCATAGACCTACACAAAGAAGATAAAACTATAAAACTTCTAGAACATAGGAGAACATCTTTGTGAATGTGGGCTTGGCAAAGATTTCTTGGATAGGAAATAAAAAGCACAAACCAAATGAGAAAAAAATTGATAAATTAGACTTCATAAAAAAGTCGCCGCTCTTTGAAATTCAGAACGACTTTTGGAAGAATGCTTTTGGATGGCATGTGGTCCTAAGAAGAATGAAGAGATACCCTTCTTTTTGTGTTTTTTTGGGAAACCAACAGGGAAGTCTTAGCCTTAGAAACGTTAGCCTTAGAAGGTTTAGAAGGAGGTTGAAATAGTGCAGGCTTAATAAATGTTAGCAGAAAGGACTGCTTTTGGTTGCAAGTAACAGAAATGTGACTTCCACAAATAGGCCGTTATGTTTCTCCTGCAATGAGAAGTTTGGAGTTGGGTGGCTCACGTGTTGGTTCAGCAGCTGGGCAGCGCTGGTGTCTCTGTTCTCTGGACACCTCTTGGCAATTCTAACCATCAAAGCAGGAAGGGCAGTGGTGGGCAGCCCCAGAGACGGTCCCACTTGTGGGGAAAGCAAACACTTCCCAGCATTCCTGTGGACACGTCCTCATGTCTCATTGACCAGAATTGTCACATGTAGCTATTTTCAAGGCAAGCTGGAAGTCAGGACTGGATCATCACAATAGTGTGCTGGGACCCCATCCCAGGTCAGTTACGTGGATGTGAAGTCAGGGTTGAGAACCACTGACTCAAACTAGTTCATCACCGGGCACAGTGCTGCCCCAAAGAAATCAGTCTGTGAGCGAGGCAGAAGTCAGGAGTAGATATCAGGTTGATAATGAGCAGCACCCATCATTCCATGGTTGCCACTGCATTAGTTGACCCCTGGTATCTGAGGCACTCACCTGCCCGCTGCCCTTTGCCTCCTGCATAGCCCTTTATCTTTTTCTGTGATGACCTGAGTTGCTAGGCAAACAGTCACGTTCCTGGAAAGGAAGACCTTCTATCTCCCCAGCGTGTGGCACAATCTCCTACTCACAGTAAGTACTTTCAGATCAGAGTTTGAAGCACCTCATCATCCCCCGTCCCTCTTTTCTACTGGCTGCCAGGGGACCAGGTCTTAAGGATAGGTAAGGAGGTGGGCCCATGGTTAGAAATCCACCTTTGCCATGAGGTGCAGGCTCTACCTCTCTTTCTGGGCCTCTGCTTGATAATTTGCACCTAGGTCCCCTCTGGTGTGCAGTGTCAGGAATTCTCTGGGATTACCTCTTGTAATTGAGGTGTTGAGGGCCAAGCCATGCTCCATGGGCCTGGTGAACTTCAGACAGGCACGTGGAGTAAGTGTTTGAACTGAGACAAAGGCTGTGTCAATTAAGGGTCTGGCCTGTGGGTGACACACACCTGTGGCTCCTGACACCTGCTCTCCCTGTGGTTTCCCAGCAGAAGCACCGAGCACTGGGGCTGTCAGGAATGCTCAGAAGGTGGGCATACCTGCCGCTCTTCTGTGCCCCCCGCAGTCCTCTAGTCAGGTCTATCTGTGGATACATCTGTCACCCCCACTTGTGTGAGTGCCTGCAGCTTATACACCAGGTTGCTGTGACTGTGTCGCAGTGCCTCCCACAGTGCTGGGCATCGGGAAGGTGACCACTCGTTGACTGAATGAATGGAGGATAGAAGTTCTCCTTCCCTTCCCTCCTGCAGTCATTTCAGGCCCAGGGTGGTTAGGCGATGGAGCGGTGTCTTGCTTTCTCCTGATTTAGTCTAGTTTGTCCCCACAGCCTCCAAGGACTGCTGGTTCTAAAAACCACATGGGGTATTGGGGGCTTAGAGGACTGAATTGAGGCAGGAAGCAGAACTGGAAAGGCAGCCCGAGACAGTTCATTCACTGGCTTTTCAAGGTGAAGATCGCTTTCTGAAGAGCACATTTGTTTGACTTACTCTTGGCTTCTCGGATGGGAGCTGTCCTAGAATATTGAGGTCAGGGAAATGCCTTCCTCTTGAAAGCCTTTCCTGTTGAGTTTCTCGACCTCAGTGGAGCACGAGATGGGATGGCAGGTGTCTCTGCGAAGACTCGGGTCCTTGG
Organism: Diceros bicornis minor; assembly: GCF_020826845.1. Taxonomy (NCBI): domain Eukaryota; kingdom Metazoa; phylum Chordata; class Mammalia; order Perissodactyla; family Rhinocerotidae; genus Diceros; species Diceros bicornis. The sequence continues at coordinate 20,030,686 of NC_080757.1, read as the reverse complement.
CCGTCCACCCTGGCCTGGCTCAAGCTCTGTCTTTGCTAGGAAGCTTTCTGAGTGCTTCTAAGCCACATCAGTCTCTCCTTTCCCTGCCGCCTCATAGTTTGTGCCAGAGCAATTAGAAGGGGTGATGTTATCTAATGGGGTGCTAATTGCACGGGCAATCAGTGCTTCTGGACAGGGTCTCCTGCACCCACTGCCATGCTGGCCCTGGGTGGGCACTCACACCCATCAGAAAATGGATCCCATTTTGTCTCAGTCTGGGTTTGAACCTCCCATCTGCAGCCTGTTGTCAGGCCCGGGCGCCCGCAGCCCCAGTGGAGCCGAGGAAGGGCAGGAAGCCCTGAGTTCCCAGTTGTGGTCCTCTCACCCCCGGCCTCTTTGGGAACGGCTCCACTTGTGGTCTGGGGCAGACTTGTTTGTTTGTGTTTGAAGTTCTCTGACTCCGAGTTTGACGTCAGGGCAGGGTTGCTGGTGGGAGGCTTGGCAGGGAGATCGTCTCTGCACAAATGCACTTGTCTGGCAGCTTCCCCGGGAGAGCACGGGCGCGGGACGGGGACAGGCGAAGGATGCTGGTTGCGAAATGTGCGGCTTGGGAATTGAGGTCACTTTCTCCTCTCCTCGCCCCACTTTCCCTGGTGCGCTCACTCTCTCTGCCCCTTGCCTGCTAACGGCAGCCCCACTGAGTACCCACAAGAGCCCTGCGAGGCTCGGCAGTGCTGGGGCCAAGGGCAGCCGCCAGTGCGCTTGGAGCCCAGTGCTGTGGTCTGCCCGCGGCTGTGTGTGTGGAGCTGTCAGCTGTATCACGACCCCCCGAGGCCTCCTTATGTTCTCAGAAATCATTTTGCAACACATTTGCCCTGGCAGCCTGATCAGACTGCTTAGCTGGCTGGGCTGGCAGGAAGTCCGCAGAAGCGTATTCCAGCTTCGGGGAGGAGGTGGGAGAAGTAAGGGGAACAGTCTCAAGGCCTGGGCAGAGCCAGCGGTGCTGGGGAGGGAGTGGCTGCTTCAGGAGACCATTGAGGGAAGGCTGGAGTAAGTTGCAAGACTTTTGGTGACTTCCTGAAGTTTGGGAGGGGGTAGACAGGAACCTGACACTCACAAGGAGTGCTGTGAATATCCTCTTAAGGGTACAGTGCTGCCCACCTGAGAGGAATGAGTCAGGGTCCCGTAGATGTTGGTGAGCGAGAGGTTGGTCCGAAAACCACACCTGCTGTCTGGAGGACTGAGTGAGCCAAGGGGATGGATATGTGGAGTGGCCGTGTAGGTGCCTCACCTCATTCTGCAAAGCATGTTGGGATCTCCTTGAAGGGGCAACCCCAGGTACCTGGTAGGGTGGTGGCTAATTTTAATGAATTTAGAGCTGGTTTGGAGCCAGGGATTGGGTGTAGCCCAGATGGTAAGTTACTGCAAATCAGGACCAGAGGCAGGGGCCCATTGTGTGACTGGACACATTTGGAGAGCGTGGAGCAGTCTGGGGCTTTTATTCAGGACAGTCTGGGCATTGCTGGATTCTGGGCTTCAAGCCACGAGAGAGGTAGACCCTGCCACTGCCATCCTGCTTATGCCGGTCAGGACAGCTTAGATGAGCTAAGCGGGTGGGTGGCAGGAGTCATTGTTTTAGAAGATGATATGGTACATAGGAACAGAGCATTGGGTTGAGGGCTGAGTCCCTTCATGATTCGAGAAAGTTACACAGCTCTCGGTGCCTCAGTTTCCTCAATTGTGAGATGGGAATAATAAATACAGCTTTAAGTCTCATGGGTTTAGCACTTGTGGTTTGACTGTTCGTGAGTGACCCTGAGTGATGAGCCATACTTGTCCTTGTGCTGAGGCTAGACTCAGAATTGCTGCTCTTTGCAGGGCGGGTGGGCGTCCGAGGGCCAGTGAGTGAGCCAAGCAGGCTGCCCAGCACTCGCGTTGCGATACAGCTCTGTTTGCTTCCACTTGATGCTGAGTGCACTGTACTTCCCATCAAGAGTCTGGAAGGATCTGTGACATTTTCAGTTATACGCAACTGTGTTTTGTGGAAGAAAGATATGCTTAGGGACATTGCCAGCTGTGGGGTTGTGTGAAGTTTGGGACATCACTCTTGCGCTGTTGGGGATCTACTGCAACTCTTTTTTTTTTTTTTTTTAATATTTATTTATTTATTTATTTTTCCCCCAAAGCCCCAGCAGATAGTTGTATGTCATAGTTGCACATCCTTCTAGTTGCTGTATGTGGGACACGGCCTCAGCATGGCCGGAGAAGCAGTGCGTCGGTGCGCGCCCGGGATCCGAACCCGGGCCGCCAGCAGTGGAGCGCACGCACTTAACCACTAAGCCACGGGGCCGGCCCGCTACTGCAACTCTTACCTCCAGGAGTTTTCATTGAGAATTGAGGGAGAGAAGGTAATAATGTACTACAGAAACAGAAGAGAGCATTGTTACTATGAAGGTTGGTAATTGAATATCTGCCTGATTGCCATAATTGAGAGAGCCGGCTACTGTACATGGGAGTCTGGTGTCCACTTCCGCCTGTGCCTGGGATTCATTTGTCCATTTATATTTCAATATCTGTCACGTCTGTCTCCATAGACTGAACTGCCTACTCTACTTGAGACATGAAGACCTGGGGTACTGAGAGGGGCAACGATCTGCTCAGAGTTCCGCAGCAGCCAATGGCTGAGTCAGGGCTAGGGTGACAGATATCTTGGCATCTGGCCACTTCCATAGCCCAGATCACAGATTTGGGGGTCACCCACAGAAGGGACCTCCCCATCCCAAGCACTGTAGTTTTAGGGTGCGGCTGACTTTGTTTGCAAAGTCACTTGTCTGGAAAGACGTGTTTTCTGCAGAGGTGCTAAAGCCTGGGTAGTGTAATCCAGATTGCACTGGCTGAAAGTCTTCATGCTCCTCCTCATCAAGGCCGTGCTTGCGGGCTGAGCAGGACGAATACTGAGTGTCCTATTTAGTGAGCACTTCATGTATTCTGGACATTGGACGAAGCACTTTGTATCCATGAATCCCACAGTGAATTTTCAGCTCTGGAGCCTGTATTATTTTCTCCACTTTACAGATGAGGAAACTAAGATAAAGTAAACTGGTGACTGCCACCAGGGGTACGGGGTGGCACCAGGGGTGGGACTTAGGTCTGCCTGGCTGCCCAGCCTGTGATTCCTGCTGGGGGATGGAACAGTTAACGAATGGTAGCATGGCCCCTGATCAGTCAGAACAGGTGCCGGTGGTAAACAGGAGGTGTGGGCACACCCGTGCACCTGCGTGGAATGTTTGCTTGGTCATTACCACTGCACCGCCCGGCCAGTCCGGCACAATGGCTGGCCCCCATCCAGCCACCCTGGGAAGCCTGCGAGAGCCTTCTATCAGGATGACCATTTTAGCTGGCGATGTCCTTTCTCTTTGGGGGCAGGGCAGCTACCCCTCCAGCCCACGGTGGCTGCCCCCAAGGGATGTTGGTTCTGTGGCTGCGGGTGAGCCCGGTGTCCCAGATCAGCCTGGCCCATCAAAGTGTTGCTTGTGACGGCCGTGATGCACTCTGAAGGGTGAACATGGGATCTGTGGTGCCAGCTACAGGGAGGCAGGTTTGGACCCAACGTAAAGGAAGAATGATGAGGAAAGAGAGGCTGTGGTCCCCACGCTTGGGAGCCTTGAGCAGAGCAGACATGTAAGGCCTCTCATGTTCCTGCCACCCTCACGGTTCTGGGAGCTGCTTGCTTTTCCTGTGCAAGTTTCTCTCTTTCAGTGGCAGGTCCTTCAGGAGCTCTGAGAGGTGTTTGCTCTTCAGGGACGTCTGGCAGGCCTCATCTCCAAGGAAGTGATGCTCACAGCAGCCTCTGTTTGGGAGGCCTGGGTTTGAGTCATGCGCGGTGCAGCTAAGGATGGCAGATTACGTTTGAGCTTGATCAGGATGCCAGACTAGGGGTGCAGCTGCTTGTGAGGGCAAGCAGCATTCCCAGCGTCGGTGCAGCTCTGCTCTGGCCACGTCTTGGTGCTGACAGTGGAGTGCGAGCACTCCAAGGAGAGGGAGGGCTTGGGTTCCTTGGAATCAACTAGTGAGCCGGGTCTTGGTCCTCGTGCCTTTAAAATAAATGTACCAGATCTGTGAGTCCCATCAGCATTGTCCTGAAGGCCAGCGCCAGTTTTCGGGGTCTTCTTTAGCCCCATCTCTGAAACGGGCACGATCCCACCCACATCTCCCCTATTGCCCAGGGAGGTTGTAAGAGAACCTGAAGGTTTGGCTAATGAGGGCACCACCGTCTTCAGCTGCCACCGAGCACCCGTTTTCCTTGTTCCAGGCATTTTGCTGAACATTCTACATCCATATTTTCTCACGTAAATCTTCACAACAGTCTTGCGGTAAATCAACCCCATTTTACAGCTGGAGAAACTGAGGCCGACAGGTTAAAGCTGTGTTCTTCTACTGAGGGAGTGTGGTAATGAGGGGCTTTGAGGCCAGGTCCAGAGTTCTTCCTCCCAAAGCTACGCTGCCTCTTGGATATGGTTGGAGTAATCAACAGTAACATAGTAGGACCTGTATTTTTTTGTTCCAAGCACTTTTGTATATAGTGACTCACTTGGCCCCAAATTCCATAAAATGATACCTTTTTTATAGACAGTGAGATTGCAGCTGAGCTAAGGGGGATTTCCCCAAGATCCTTGATCTGAATGTCACAGTTGGGACCAGAGCCAAGATCTTTCAGCCTAGGACACTTAGAGAGCGCCTACTGTGTACTGTGTATGTGGTAGTACCCACCAACTGTTTGTGGGCTGACTTGATGCTCTTCGCTCTTTCTGTAAACCAGGCTGAGTGCCTGGGCGGGGTTGGGGCGCACACTCAAGAAGAAAAGGACACTGGGGGCGGGAGTGAGACTGGTTCCAGCCCAGGGTCCTCCCCTGCGGCCAGAGTGCTAATGACTCTAACTGCTGCTCCCATCGCTGAAACCCCAGGTGCTTTTCTATGCCGGAAAATTTATATCTTGCGGTTTTGTGGTTAAGAGAAAATGACAGTACCCATGAAAGGTCCCCTTGTAGGCCCCTGGGGCTGGGCTGGCAGGCCCCACTGTGGTTTGTCTGGGAAAGTAGCCCCTGGGTGCTTCTGTGACTGCGACCAACTTTCCTAAAAGTGAGAGCAGCCGCCTTCTGCCCGATCAGAGCTGCTGCATGCCGGGCACCTCCATCCTTGGTGAACAAGAACAGCTTTGCTCCTTCAGCAGAACCCAATTCCCCAGGTGTCTTTTCTTTTTTACGGGCTCCAGGAGATTGCAGCCGCCGGGATACCAGACCTGCTGGCAAACGGGTCACAAGGCCCTGCGTGTCTTTCCCTTTGTCTCAGCACAGCCGGCCAGGCTTATGGGGTATTAACTGGGTGCAGTGAGACATCGCTTCCATTTCTGCACGGTCCTCCCCACGGGCCTGCTTTGGGCAGTCTGGCGGGGATCTCTGACAGCCTTTAAAAAAAGGAACCGCTCACTCCTCTTCTGGGGAACTTGCCCTGAATTTTGAGACTCTCAGGCTCCGAGTCATCACTTGCCCAATTGGCGTTTGTTTTCCATTGTCATTTTGGTTAATGTGTGTGCCTGTCAGGGCTATAAAATGTGTTTATTTGTCCATTCATTCAACAAAGGTTTTACAATAGCAAGCCATGTGCCAGGCACTGTGCTGGTTGCTGGGGATCTGGTGGTGACCTGGGGACCAGGCCTCGTGGAGTTTACAGTCAAAAGAAGGAAGCAGACAAGTAAAATGTTAGAACTCTGATGTGTGATGTGATGGAGGAGAAGGGCAGGGGCTAAGGAGCGGGGCTGAAGGGCTTGGGGAAGGCTTCCTGGAGGGCTGGATGTCTAAGCTGAGCTGTGGAGGCTGGGGGCTCACTGGAAAGAGCCTTCCTGGCAGAGGGCAGAGGGCCTTGAGGCTGAAAAGGGCTGAGCACTCTGGAGGGGGCTGAACTAGAGAAAGCCCCAACACTGGCTCACTGCCGAGGCCAGGTCAGCTAATCTTGATGTTGACCTGGGAAGGCCAAAGTCTTATGCAGAATGGACGTGTTATTAGTTGGTTCCTGGAGGTCTGGCCCTTGAAATTCTCATGCCAGTGACAGACGGCCTTCTTTGCTGCTGATGTTCGTGCCAGCAGCCCAACCGGTTAATGTAGAAAAGAATGGTTTTGATTTTGCAGTTATTTGATTTCTTGTGCTGTCTTTGGTTGGCTCTTTGAAGCTGTGGTTTGAGAGCAGTTTGGAGTGGAGGGAAGGATGGGCCGTGAGAAACCTTCTAATGTGAGCATGAGGCCCATGCGTTTCCTTCCCTCCTTCCTTCCTCAGGCATTTTTGAGCACATGTTGTGTGCCGGGTGCAGTAATAGGCGTGTGGAGACAGTCATGAATGAGATGGACACGACTAACCTAGTCTTTGGGAGGGGTTTCCATACTATGGTTTAATCCTCCCAATAGACCATGAGCTAGATATCATCATTCCTGTTGTATAGATGAGAGAACCAAGACTCAGAAAAATTAGCCAGCTTCCCCGAGGTCACACAGCTGGTAAATGGCAGAACGTAGGTTTAAACCCAGATTCTGCTCAACTCGGAAGCCTGTGCTACATCTGCTGCTCTGGCGGCTCACATCTGTTGTGGGAGACCGGATAAGAAGCTCCAATATGAGCCCCACTGTGATACGGGCTACCACAGAGGTGTAGACAGCCCACTCAGGAGGGGATACGGGGAATTCAAATAAGGGCTGGGCAGTGTTGTCCAGGCTGAGGATGCTGGGACTTCTGGCCAGAGCGTATAGTTTGAGCAGAGGCCCAGTGAGTAGGAAAGTACAGGCAATATTTGAGGAATAGCCCTTAGGTGAGTGTGTACCTGGAGGGCAGGGTGGGAGTGGAGGTGAGCCTGGAGAAGAAGGTTGGGGCCCTGAGGTTGGAACTGGCCTCTGGTCACACTGGAGGGACCGATCAGAGTGGGGTGAGCTTGGATGAGGGAGTGCCTCTACTTAGCCCTGTAGGATAAAAACTGCACTTGTGTCTTCACGTGTGTTAGCTTTATGCTCTGTAGATGTTCCCAGGGGCTTAGGTTCCATGATAGCACAGCAAATACACTTCTAGTGCCGCGGCTCTGAGTTGCCAGCCTCAGCAGAAAGCATTTGATTAGCAATGTCTGCTCAGAGGTGTAAAGCCTCAGCACAGAATATTCGACTAGCCATGTGTGCTCTGGGTACCTGAGGGTATGTGGTGCAGGAATGCCATGGGTTTGCCTCTGACTAGGTTTCACCAAACATCAAAACTATACAATTGTGTGGAATTATTTTGATTCTGACTCAGTGTTTCCTCTCTAGCAATTGTCCCTGTGTGCCACTGAGCCTCCTGAAGATACTAAGACATAACAGAGCTTGTGGCCACATGAGAGGGCCAGTACCCCTGGGTCTAGCAGATTGACTGTGAGCCTGGGACCAAACAAGTTTCTGGGGGAAATTTCAGAAAGGCTGAGGTAGAAGCAATGGTTTTGTTGTCATTATGGGTCTCATTTCATGCCTCATATCCCTCTAGCCACAGGGGTTCTTTACCTGGGGTCTGTGGATAGAATTCAGGGAGTCCATGAATTTGGATGGGGAAAAAATTGTACCTTTATTTTCATTAACCCTAACTGAAATTTAGCATGTTGTTTAATTTGGATGTGGGCAACAAGGCAGTCATCTTAGCAAATGATTCGTGTGACTGAGTCACCAGTAGAAATCAGCTATTTTCCAATCACGTTGCAGTTGTGGAGATCTCTGAAAAAGCAGTTTATACTTGTCACAACTTCAAAATTGTGATAGTTATGAGACCCACTGCAAGATATTATTTAATGCTTTACTAAAGAAGCTTTTAGTACTCGCACAATTCTAAGTAATATTTTGATAAATATATTTAAATATAATTGATTTCCTTTGTAATCCTGTGTTTTGTTTTATGCATGTAAAAGCATTATTTTTAGAAAAGGATCATGGGCCTCCCCAGACTGCCAAAGGGGTCCATGGTCCAAAAATGGTTAACAGCTCCTGTTTTAGTTGGAAATTGGGAGCCTTTCTAGATATTTGAAATTTTAAATTATTAATTGTTATTATTTTTTAGTATTGTGACTGCTAGCAAAAAGAGTCTGTACCCTTTAGAGAAATATACTGAGATGTTTACAGATGAAAGAAAAGGGAATGAATTAACAACAACAATAAAAACCCTGAGAGGGGGCAGCAGGCCTGGGAAGTGGCTCCAAATGGCAGGTTCCTGTATAAGACTTTGAAGGCAGTGCTTGCTTTTTAAGGAAGCTTGCAAGTCCCCAATGGGAGGCCACTAGAGTCTTGCCAACATCTCGGCAGTTCTCATGGGGTCCCCAGCTCACTTGATCTCAGCTGAGCCATGTGACTCCCTGGTCCTCTTCAGGTTGTGTGCTCATTTCTGTCTGTTCAAGTCTGCTCCCCCTTATTTTTAATCAGCCCCTGGCTGTGCCCTCTCTGCCTATCTGCCCCCCTCTGCATTCCTCAGTGCAGTGCAGGGCACCTGGTCGGAGCCCAGGGTTTGTCAGAACGCCAGGGTGACCTAAGTCAGGTTGTCCTTGTTTAAACTTACTTTATTTGAAGTTTCAGGTTTTTGAGAGTCTTTTGAAAGCTGTGGACACTCTGCCCCTGGAAGATGCGCAAACTCACACGTCTGAGATTTGCATACATTTCGGAGTGTGGGTCCCTGAAAGCCTATTGGCGGACTCAAGTCAAGGACCCTTGCCAATAATGCCACTGTCCAGCAGGCATGGCCGGCGCTCGGTATGCTCGCTGTGTGCCAGGCATGCACTGAGTCCTTCATTTCTTCTCAACCTCCCTGAGAGGAAGGTTCTGTTATTATTCCCATTTTCTGGAGGAGGAAATGGAGGCTTTTCTGGGGGCGGGGTGTTAAGTAACTTGTCCAAGGTCACAGGGCTAGGGTGTGCCTGAGCCCCTAGACCCAAACTCAGGCAGTCTAATTCTAAGCTGGAAGCATCCTAGGTGGAAGGTTACTCATCCTCCCCAAACCCCCACATCTTCCATATCATCAATTACTGACTCCCTCAACCTCCTCACCCCTCAGCCCCCATCCCCGGCAGGAAGCCCTTCTTATGCTTAACCCAGTTCTGTGTTCTGACCAGTCTTGCCCATTACTGTCTGAGGATCCCGGTCCTGAGGGGGAGGCGGTGTCAGCCAGCCTTGGGTAGGGGGCAGGGGGTTGTGGGTGGCTCTCCAGGTTTCCTGCAGGCTCTCCCAGACCCTTCTCCCCTCCTGCTCCCTCCCCAGGTCCTGCTTCACTGCTGTCTGAATGGCCGCAGAGGGGAACCCGGCAGCTCCTGTCCTTGTCACGCTGCTCGTGTTTGCCCGAGCTCCCCCGTAGCGTGCTCGGGGCTGCCATGTGCATGTGTCACGAATGAACCGGCCTTTTCTTTCCTGGGCTCCCTGCAGGCGAAGCTGGTCCGGTACATTTGCAAGCAGCGGCAGTGCAAGCTGAGCGTGGCTCCTGGCGAGAGGACCTCAGAGCTCAACAGCTACCCTCGCTTCAGCGACTGGCTTTACACCTTCAACGTGAGGCCGGAGGTGGTGCAGGTACGTGGGACGTGGGGACTCAGGTCACACGGTGGGGCAGGGAGGGGTCAAGCAAAGGGACCACACACAAACCCGAGGGCTAGTTTCCCTGTGGCTCAGACCGAGGGTCGATGCTCTCTACTCAGGAAAGGGACAGCAGCAGCAGGAGGGACCCAGGGTAAATGCGACTCCAGCCCGTGCCTGGGTGCCATTGCTTTATGAGCCAGACAGCCTGACCACGCCGGGCGTTCATTGGTTCACCGTAATGACAGCAGCCAAGATTTCTGGAAGCATTGGCTGTGCAACAGACACTGTATTAAACACTTTGTTTAGATAATGTCACTTAACTCTCACAAAACCCGGTGAAGGCGTTACTACCATTATTGCTATTTTATACTTGAGGAAATTAAAGCTCAGAATGGTTAAGTAACTTGTTCAAAATCATATAGCTGGTAAGTGATAGCTTTGGGATTTGGAAACAAGAGTCTGAGTTGAGTTTTCTCTTGTAACTGCTACAATATACTGTTTTCCCTCCTTTGTTCTCTCTTCCCATCCATCCAACCTACCCACCAACTAACCAACTAACTAACCAACCAGTGTATGTGGAGAGTGTACCCTCTGCCAGGTGTTGGGGGTACAGGACAGCTCTCGTGGGGCATAAATAACTCAGTGCCTGGCAGTGTGGCTCAGCCAGTCACTCTTTTTTTTGTGTGTGTGTGTGTGTGTGTGTGTGTGTGTGTGTGTGTGAGGAGGACCAGCCCTGAGCTAACATCTGATGCCAATCCTCCCCTTTTTTCTTGAGGAAGATAGGCTAACGTCCATGCCCGTCTTCCTCTACTTTGTATGGGATGCCGCCACTGCATGGCTTGACAAGCGGTGTGTCGGTGGATGCCCAGGATCCGAACCTGTGAACCCCAGGCCGCAGAAGCTGAGCGCGCGCACTTAACCGCTTGCACCACCAGGCCAGCCCCAGCCAGTCACTCTTTTAAATCTCTCCATTCTCTTTTAAAACTAAAAAGGTTGACTCTTGCTATTGTTTTAAAAGTAATATGAATTCAGTATATATAGACACTTCGGAAAACAGAAAGAGGAGGAAAAAATCGCATACATATTCCCACCACTCAGAGAAAATCTGTGATCATTAAAATTTTGGTATTTCCTTCGGGTCTTTTTTTTTTTCTTCTGATACTTAAATCTTTTTAAATTTTCTAATGGGTTAGACCTGTGCTGTCTAGTAAGGTAGTTACTAGCCAATGTGGCTATTATGTACTTGGAACATGGAAGTCCACGTTGAGATGTACTATAATTTCAAAGATATAAATTCAAGGATGTGCTGACTTCTGAGGACTTGGTACAGAAAAAAACAAAATGAAATATTAGTACCTTCTTAGATTTAGTATATATTGAAATGACACCATTTTGGATGTATTAGGCTAAATGGTATTAAAATTAATTTCCCATATATTTAAAATGTGGCTATTCAAAAATTAAATTTAAGTATGTGGCTTGCATTATGTTTCTGTTGGGCAACACTGGTTTAAACCATCCTGAATAAACAGTGTTATGGTTTGACTCATCATTTGACGTGCTACCCAACACTTTTTCCCTGTATTTTCACTCTTAGTAAACCCGTTTTTTTTTCTTTGCTGAGGAAGATTTGCCCTGAGCTAACATCAGTTGCCAATCTTCCTCTTTTTGCTTGAGGAAGATTCACCCTGAGCTAACATCTGTGCAAATTGCCCTCTATCTTGTATGTGGGTCGCTGCCGCAGGATGGCCGCCAACGAGTGGTGTAGGTCCACACCCGGGGAACCGAACCTGGGCTGCTGAAGCAGAGCATGCCAAACTTAACCACTAGGCCACGGGGCCGGCCCCAGTAAACCCTTTTTTCTTTTTAAGTGGCTGCCTAATGTTTGAGTGTATGTGATGTAGTTTACCAGGCAGAGCTTAAGTCATTGGCTATTAAATATAACACAGTGGTTAATATTATTTATGAAGCTATTGGTATATTTAGGAATTTTCCCTAGGAGAGATTCCTGGAAGGGAAGTGACATGAACATAATAGGTTCCTGTCATGGGGGGAGGGTGTGAGAGGAGGTGGGGGTGAATGGGGGGACCAACAGGGAAGCTCTCAGCACCTGACACGCTCCCGGCCCTGGCCCCAGCGGCCCTCATAATTGTGGCAGACACCAGCTTTTAAGAAGCTGGCAGAAAGGAGTTGGCTCATGTGAAGGTCGAAACCGCTTTGTGAGATGGAAGTTCCCTAAGCATTGTTAACAGTTATATGCACGCACACACATCATATGTATAACATGCTACATCTCGCCATCCATCTCCCCACCCACCCACCTGCCTGACAGTTATCTGCCATACAGGAAGGAGATCAGAACACGTAACGCTTAATCCACGGTGATGGATTTAAAATCATGGACTTGGAGACTGAAGAGTTGAACGGTCCCTCCAGCCCTCGAGGCCAACCCCAGCCTTTACCCCTCCCCTCCCTAAAATCGCAGAGATGGAAGGCAGTGTCTCCTCACACTCATGTCTGTAGCTGACAGTTGAGGACACTGAGGCCCTACAAGGGCAGTGTCTTGCCCTCTCATTAACATCAGGCCCACTTGACAGGTGAGGACCACCAGGTTCCAAGAGGCCAAGGGGTCTATGAGGGTCCCAGAGTTAGTAACAGGGACACACTTGAGGTTCAGACCCAGGCCTGTCAAACTCCAAACTATACCTTCTGACTTCCTTTCTTGGGCCTAATACATCTTGGGCAGATGGCTTAGCTCCTTGAGGGGTTTCCCTGGGATTTCCAGGGATCTGAAGTGTGCAGGAGACCCAGCTCCACCCATGTCTGGTTTTGAGAGAGGAGCCAGGTGTGCCCAGGGCAGAAGCCAGTACTGTGGAGGCTGGCCGCAGGTGCTGCTTGGCCCTTGGAGTGCCCCGTGGTGGCAACTGGGACAGGGGTCTTCCAGCCGGACCCAGAGGCACAGCAGATAAAGTCAGGTTACATTTGAATCATGAAGTCATGAGTGATACGTCAGACCTGGGTGCCAAATGAGGGGCAAGCTCACTTGTATGCAGGGGTCAGGCAGGCAGGAGAGCCCAAAAGCCAGATGTGGTTTGGGAACCCGGTTGCTATGTGGCGTGGAGGACTGGGGCAGAGTCTTGGCAGAGAGCTGCGGGATGGAAGGTCAGGGTGAGATAGCAGGAGCGTCTCCAGCTGCCCAGTGACCTTTCCAGTGACCTGGAGATCTTGAGAGGCTCAGAAGCGAACATGTTTCAAGCAGAGCTCTTGTTTTTCCCCTTCCATACACACAGACACATTTTCTTCCCACCCCATCTTCCCATCTCAGAAAATGGTAGCATTATCCACCCAGTTGCTCAAGCCACAAACCCCAGAGGCCATCCCTGATTCCTCCCTTGTCCTTACTGATCTGTGTAGTCCGTTAGTGGCCCCTGTGGGCTCTGCCCCCGGACATACTGCAGACCTGTCCACCTCTCTCTGCTCCCACCACCAGCACTGTGGGCCAGCCCACCATCCTCTCTTGCCTAAACCACTGCAGCAGCCCCTTAATTGTCCCTCTACTTTATCATGTACCCACTTCATTCCGTTTTCCACACAGCAGCCAGAGAGCCCACTAAGAAACATAAATTGGATCACGTCGTTTTCCAGTGCTTCCCATTTCTCTCCAAATAAATGCCGGATGCCTCACACTGGTGCTTTGGCCTCTGCCCGCCTCTCTCTGACCTTATCCCGCTCACTCTCCCCTTTGCTCTCTCTGATCTGACCTTTGCACTTGCTCTTTGCTTTCCTGTAGTGCGTTTCCTTGGCTCATCCCATGGACATCATTCTAGTGTCATGTCCATTGTCACCTCCTCCAAGCAGTCTTCCCTGATGATGTGATCTAAAGCTCACTCCTGCCCTTTGTTCTCTACCAATGCACATTGGCTGATTTTCTCAATTACACTGACGACTTTCTGGAGTTTATCTAACTTATTTGTTGTGTGTGATCTGTCTACTCTCCCACTGGAATATAGGCTCCATGAGACAGGGACCTACCTGCTCTGGGTTGTTTGCCACAAAACCCCCATTGAGTACTGGGCTTGGTAGGACCATCACTTGTTTGAGAGTGGGGAGGAGTGAATCTCATCACGACGTGGTAGATTTCCCTAGGAGTCTCAAGGGTTTGGTCCTGAGTGGGTGGTGACACAGGTTACTCCAAGGCATGGCTTTTCACGTCCTGCAGGAGAGGCCAGTGTTGGGACCATAGCCCCAAAGATCCACCTTCCTGTCTATGCCCAGCTGCCCACGAGTCAGCCTCTGGAGAGAGCTCGGGAGAGATGGCACCCCAGGGGAGAGGGCTTCTTTAGGAAGGCTGGGGCGGGCCATGCCACGAGGAGTCCTTGGGCCTCTTTGGCACCCCCTGTTCTGACCAAATTGACACCCCTTCATTCATGCTTCCAGGAGCCCCACCAGCCCTCGCTAGGAGGCCTCTGTAGTCTGGTTACTGGGCTGCACCATGACCGCCATGGGCTCCTAGGGCCCCTCAGACCCTCCTGCTCATTTTACCTCAAAGCTGATGTACAGAGAGCACATCCGGTGTGTAGTACCACGTACTCGACATGCATTGTTCCATCCAGTTGTCCCAGCACCCTGTAAGGCAGGCACCATTTCTGCCATTTCACAGTTGAGGACACTGGGGCCCCGTGGGGTGCCCTGACCTGCCCTGGATCCCAGAGCTGTGAGGAGCAGAGCCGGGCTTCCCTCCAGACCTGACTCTGAGTCCTTGCTCTCAGCCACTTCTCTCCTTCCTCTCGGGAAGGCCTGGGTTCTCCGCCTGGCTCTGGGAACCGGGCCAGACCCTTTCACCTCCCTCAGCCTCAGTTTCCTGCTCTGTGAAATAGGGGAATAACCCATGTGCCGCTTGCTCACAGAGGCGGTTGTGAGGATCAAGCGCCTAGAGGCACCGTGGGTTCACTGGGCTGGAGGAGGGAAAATTCAGGCAACTTCTCCACCTCTCGTCCTCAGCTGCTGTTATTCCTGAGTGAGAGAGAGCCAGACCCAACAGAGACCGCTGCAGGCTTGCACATGGGCAGCTCCAAATAGCCATCTGGAGAGTGAAAGGAAGGGGGAGTGGCCAGAGGCGGTTTTCTGAATTAGAAGGCAGTGGGAGTCAGCCAGGGCTTGAGACAGAGGGCGGAACATAGGACCAACTGGAGCTGGGCCCAGTGTCCGCCTCCCACCCGCCTGCTAGTCCCAAGAGCCATACGCGGACGTCCTCAGCATCCTCACCAGTAGAGCAGAGGAAATGAGGCTGGAGGGGGTGGGAAGCAGGAGGAAGGTGGGCCGGGCTGCTCGAGGGTGCCTGGGGAGCAGACTGGCCACTCTCTGCCTGGGTTTTAAATAAGGAACCATTGTCCAAGTGTCACTCCATCTTCCCCAAACAAACTCTCCAGACCCTTTTCTCAAGATTGCTCTGTTGTTCCCCCCACGTCTCAGATTGGTTCTTAGGCCCAGCCAGAGTACTCTGAGGGTTGGAAAGAAGGGCTGTTTCCCTTAGTAATCCCAGCCCTGGCTGACTGGGGAGTGGGAAGGGGGCTGCCTTTGATGTTGGAATAATGTTAGATTTATGAAAGGTGGCAGAGAGAGTACGGAGTTCTTGTCTGTGCCCCTCACCCAGTTCCCCCATTGTTAACGTCCTATGTCACCACGGTACCTTTGTCAAAACTAAGAAAACAATACTAGTACGTTACTGTGAGCTAAACTCTAGACTCTATTTGGATTTCACCAGTTTTTCCATTAATGTTCTCTTGCAGCTCTAGGATCCAATCCAGGGTACCACATTGTCTTTATTTACATCCAAATGTGTTTCCCTTTTTATGGGATCATGCAATATATATCATTCTGCAGGTTTTTAGTCTTAATCTTATCTCTGTGTTGGTCCATACAAATCCACCTCATTCTTCTTTAACAGTAGACTAGTAAGAGGTAAGATGTCTTCAAGTCATCTTAGGAATGACTCTGTGTGAGGGATGCCCACCTGTGTGCAGCGAGGCACGCATAGGAGGTGTCACCCTGGGCTTGTGGGAAGCCCTGGGCAAATATTTGCTGGAGGAAGGAGTGACTGAGGAATGAACGAAAGTCACTGTGGGATGGACACTGGGGATGCCACACTTTAAAACAGTGTCTCTGTCTGTCCTTTTCTTTTGTTTGTTTTTTTGGGGAAGGGATCCAAATCCGTGAATTCTGGCAGTTTCCTTTTGCTGAGCTGTCAGTGCCGAAGGGCCACAGCACTGGTGCAGTCAAACCAAAGACAGTTTGCCCCAGGGCTGCTCCTCGAGGCCTCTGGGAATGGTCTTTGTGTGATGCAGTTTGTCCCTTTGGCCTCTCTGAGTTCTCTCTCACCTTGACCCTTCGTGGCTTCATGACTAGGGGCCTGGTTTTTCCCGCAGGAAAATAAACGCTTCCTTCCTGTGGGTAGCCGTATGTATGTGTATAGTCTTCCTTTTCAGTATTGCCTGTCTGGAATCGGTCCCTCTAAGATTATCTCAATGTCACTTCAGCTTTTGTCTTTAAACTGTGGTCACTAGTTTGCGGTTATCAAGTTTCCAGGAAATAATGCCTTTCTGGTGGATGGAGAGAGGGGACGGACGTGGACATGGCCACAGGGCTGTGGTTGCCCTTGCTGGTCTCTGGTGTGGGTGAAGGGACTCTGCACTGTTCCTTCCCTCCCACTGAGTCAGACCTGCAGCTCCAGAGCCTGCTGTGGGGGCTTCTGACAGGTGGGGCCTTTGATTCCTCCTCCCTGGATGTTGGAGACAGCTTGGGAGACGCCTTCATGCTTATCCAGCCATCAGACCTTCGTCTCGAGTGCTGTCTAGTAGAACTTTCTGTGATGATAGAAACGTTCTGTGCTGCCCTGTCCAACATGGTAGCCACTTGCCACATGCAGCCGTGGAGCACTTGCAGTATGCAGAGTGTGACTGAGAAATTGAAATTGGAATTTTATTTTATCGTAATGAATTTTAATTTAAACAGACATATGGCTGTTGCTGTATCGGGCAGTGCCCGTCTGGAGCCTGCCCTGGTGGGGCCCTGTGCTGAGAGCTAGGTTGCTGAAGACCCTCTCCTGGCCCCAGGAGCTCACAGGCTGTGGTGAAACACACATGTCGAGAGCTGGCACCAGGAACCCTGATGGAGGCCGGCCTAGGGTCTGTGGAGCAAGCGGGCAAACTCACCCTGGGAGGTCAGGGAAGCACCAACATCCGGGAGGGCTTCCCTGAGAGCCGGGAGCTGGCCCAGTGGGAAGGGGAAGAGCATGCCAGACAGAGGGAACAGTATCTGCAAAGACCTCGTGGTCTGAGAGAGCTGCTGTGGTCCTCACAGAAAGTGTTTTAAAAGGGCGTGGTTTGGGAGGAGACCGAGAGGAAGCAGGGTTGGTTCATGGAAATCTCCATGTGTGGAGTGTAGGGGTCAGGGTTTTATCTGGGAGATATTGGAGCGTGTGTATGAGAGAGACAGACACAGAGAGAGAAGACTAGAATTAAACTCCTGCTAGTGAGAAGGCTAGAATCACCACGGGGGTGGGTGAAGGCGAGACAAAGCTCCTGGCTACTGTGGGAATGAGATGGCCAGTGTGGCGGTGGGGCCTGGAGGACTGGGGGGCTCAGAGACTAGGCAATGAGCAGGAGAGTGAGTGTAGAGGCAGGAGGGCCCCTTCCCCTCCCTGGACATCTAGAGTCACACACTAACTATTTCCCTGCCCCCTTCCCACCCTTCCACAGGTTAGAAACTAAAAATCACAGCTTCATATTCTGGCTGCAGCTGGGGAAATGATTTCAGAGCCTGTGGCATGGAGCCATTTTTTTTTTCCTTCAGCAATTTCCCTGTTGGAAGTTGTTAAAGGAAGTGGCAGGGCTGGCTGGGATCAGCTCTGGCAGGGAGGGGTGGGTGCCTACAGAGGCTGGAGTTCCAGGGCCGAAGCCACGGGCCACACGGTCTCCTGAATAAGCCCTCGCTGGTGGTGTTTTTTGAACTGAAGATGCAGCCGGGTCCGGTAAGGGTTTTGTTGTTGTAGCCCTGACTGGGCAATTTCTCTTTCCCCTTTCCTCTATCCTTGCATTCCTGTGTTTAAAATCAGGCCTTCTCTTGGGGATGGGGAAGAATGCTACCAGACCCCTGCCACCATCTTGGTTTCTCATTGGCTGGGAGTGGCCGTAGCTCTGTGTGGGCACTGGACTGTGGGCTGTATGAAGCGGGAGGCTGTGAGAGATTAAACCAGAAGAGTGAACTGGTATTTGGCTCCTGGGTACAGCTTTAATTGACAGGAATCCTACTGCCCTCGCTCCTGGTCTTTCCTCCCCATCCCTCTTCCCGTTGTTCCCACTGTCTCCCTTTGGGAGCCAGAGGCCCTGCTGTTCTGACAGCCTTGCTCCTTGGCAGCTGGGAGCCTTCTCAGAACGCAGCACACACCCTCACCGGGCCGGCTATGTGCAGGGATCTGTGCCGACCAGCGGCCCGGAGCTGCCTTGGTTCTGAGGAACTGAGATCTCAGGTACTGGATCTCAGTACCAGCCCAGTGCAACTGGACCGCAAGCTCTCCCCACTTAGGATGGGAAGATGGAGGCCTGGCCAGTGGACCGGCATGCCAGCATCGCTCAACCAGTCAGGAGAAGAGCTGAAGTTGGGATGTTCAAGGAAGGGGGCAAACTGCAAGGCAGCATTTTATATATATCATCCAGTTTAATTCTTATACCTGGGGTAGGAGGAGAGGAGACACTGTGATCCTCATTTCATAGCTGAGCAAACAGAGGCTCAGAGAGGTTGAGGGGCACACTGGTGTCACACAGTGAGCTGATAGCCGAGCCAGGATTCAAACTCAGGTCCTTGTAACTAAAGCCAGGCTTCCTTCCCGGACATGGTTTTGTCATCTGACATCTTACCCAGAATAGCCCAGCTTGGGGCCTCGTATGTGGTTGTGTAATTAAATTAACTGTGTGTGTAATTGAATTAATCTTTCTCTCTCTCAATCTCTCTCTCTCCTTTCTCTTCCTCCCTTCCTCTGTCCTTCCTCCTTTCCTCACTCCCCTCCTTCCTTCTTTCCTTTACATCCATTCATTCTACATCTGTTGATCACCTACCCAGATTAATTATCACAGGGGATTAACTGATGAACAAAATGCAGTCTGTCCTGGGGGGCCCACAGGGCTGTGGGATGTACACAATGTGCAGACTGACAGTCCCGAGGGAGGAAGGAATGAAATGTGGCAAGATCCTGAGCTGAGGGCCTGCTGTGTTTTTTCCTATTCGTTCAGTCAGGCCCTCACTCAGTAAGTGTGTGTTTACCTCCTGTTGTGTGCCAGGTCCTGTTCTAGGCCCTAGATGTGAGTTTCTGTCCTTATGGAACTTGTATACATCACTCTCTCCAGTTGATGAAGTGATTTATTTTTCTGATCTTGAGCCAAAGTGCCCTCTTTTCAGCTTTGAGTGCTTAAGTGCTCCTGGTTTCTAGAAATCTGAAAAGTCAGGAGTGTGGCTGTTCAGCTTAGCCCAGTACTGGTTGGCATTTTTGAACGGTGAGCCCATCTCAATCCTTTGGATTTCTGGTCCATGAAGTCCGGTGAAAACTGACTAGACCGGCTGCGGCATGCGGGCAGAGACCTGGCTGCTTTATTCACGGCTCTATCCTCGGTGCCTGGCGTAGAGTAGGTGTTCTTGCTGAATGAATGAATTCAAATAAGATTATCCAAAGAGTTTGAGTCTCTTGGGCCGAGGTATCTCAAGAGCTGTCCTATCTGGGCATGGAGGTTGTATTGCAGGGGTCTCTAGGGAAGGTCTCTGGGCGCTGCCGATGGCTCCTGAGGTCTGGGGTTCCTCAGCTGCCTCTGGTTTCTGTTGGCAACTGGCTGGACTTGAGCAAGTTTGTGTGCTGTGTGCCTGTAGCCCCACCAGGAGAGGGCTTTGGCTCAGTATGTGCGTGAGCCTCCTCTGGGACCACCTAGCTCCTGGGCTGTCAGCTTGTGTTCTGTCTCCTCCTCTGGGGTCTGCCTCAAAGGCAAGATTTC
This sequence comes from Diceros bicornis minor, assembly GCF_020826845.1. NCBI lineage: Eukaryota > Metazoa > Chordata > Mammalia > Perissodactyla > Rhinocerotidae > Diceros > Diceros bicornis. The sequence continues at coordinate 20,011,059 of NC_080757.1, read as the reverse complement.
TCTAGAACAGATCTGACCAGCCAGATATCATTGGGAAATTCTTGTGTCAACACCATACTGTTTTAATTATTATAAAGCAAAAGCCCCTTGTCTCATTATCCTTCTTTTTAAAAAAAATCAGCATATAAATTTGAGTGGCCTTTGCTCCCATCTATATGCTGTTGGACAGGCAGCAAGATTGGAAGTAGACGGCCTGGTGTTGGGAGGCAGACAAAATCTTGACTTTGCCATTTGCCGGTGGTGTGACCTTGGACAAGTCCCTTACCTCTCTGAGCCTGTTTAGTTATCTGTCAGTTTTCTAGCTAGAAACTGAGAAGTCATTTCTGATTTCTTCTGTTTCCTCAACCTCCACATTCAGTTGAATAGCAAATCCCACTGGCTCTATTTCCAAATTTATATCCAAATCCAACTATATCTCTTTTTCGCCACAGCTGCCTCCCTCATCATAGCTACTGCACAGACTTGTGCAGTATCACCTACATCACTCTCTGTATCCACTCTTGCCCTCTCTTTCATCTCATTCTTCATGAGCCAAGAGTGATTTTTCTTAAAACCTAAATCTGATCATCTCACTTTTCTGAGTACATTCCTTCATTTGATGTCCTATTGCACTCAGCATAAAATACCTTCAAGGCCCTGAAGTGTTCGGCCTTTGCCTCCTCCTTCCACATTGTCTCCTGCCCCTCCTCACTCTTCCCCTGGTGTTAGAACACGTCAGATTGTTTCCTGTCATAGCGCAGGGCCTTTGTGTGTTCTGTTTCCTCTGCCTGGAAGTTTCTATATCCCACAGCTAGCGCCTTCTCATCCTCTGACAGGAGCTTAGGAGTCAGCTCTTCAGAGAGGCCACCCTATCTAAAATTAGATGCTCCCATACCCACCACTTTATCTCAGCATGCTGTTTCCTTTTTTCGCACTTATTCACAAATTTCAATTACATATTTTAGTTATTTTTGAATTTGTTTTTTTATTCTGTATTTCCTATTAGAACGTAAGCTCCCTAAGTAAAAAGAGTATATATTTTGTTGGCTGTTGTATCCCCAGTGCTGAGTAAAGTGCCTTGCACACAGCTGGTATTCAGTAGCTGTCTGTTGATTGGATGGATAGATGGATGGATAGATAGATGGATAAATAGATGGAGGGATGACGTGGTACCAGAACACATAGTAAGCACTTACTAAGTAAAAGCTATTATGTTCTCCTACTACTAGTTAGAACTTCTCTGTAGCAAGTTCCAATACCAACTGGCTTAAAACAGAGGCTTTTATCAGCTTAGGTAATAGAAGTCTAGGGAGGTCTGGATGCGGGGGCTCAGATGATGCTATTAGAGCACACTGCTCGGATAGGCCCACTCCACGTGACAGGCATGAAGGGCCCCAGCAGCTAAGCCTCACTTCTTCCAGCATAGTAGCAGTGCTCGCCTATGGAGAGCTGCTTCCCCTAGAACTGTAGTTGAAAAAGGCCAGGGAAGGCTCTAATTGGCTTGGCTTTGGTCATGTGCTCATATCAGAACCAATCACAGGGCTAGGAAGGTGGAGAACTCCAGTTGGCCCACACTGGGTCACCGGCTCAGCCCTTTGGCAGCCTTGGTGGGGGTCCTGCAGGGTCAGGGCCGCCTGCACTCAGGAAGTGGGTTCTTGGAGGAGAGACAGCCCATTGACAGAAGAGGCATGCACAAACACTGTCACTCTCTCAGATAGTAGTAACGGTTGCCCTGCAGCTACTGTGGCACCCCGCCCCCACCCTCACCATGGGTTCTCCATGGGGATGGGTCACTTGGCTTCCCCTGGGGGTCTCAGGGGTGACCACTGTGCCCCATTTCCCAACAGCACAACTCTTATGTGTGTGGGAGGCCAAGGCCCTCAGGCTTAGAGATGCTGTGTCAAAGGCCTAGACCCTGGGGTCTGCAGAGATCATGTTTCTAGAATATAGTAGGTGAGCCTATCCCCCAGTTTTTGTTTTTAATAATATTTCTTGTTTCCTTTACGATGAAAGTAATAAATATTTATTTTAGAAAATATAAAAAAGTGAAGAAAATAAGTCATCTGTAATCCTACACAGGGATAATCATTGCTTCTTGGCTTTTTAGTTTTTTCCCGTAATATCCAGTCATTTACATGTATGTTCATTTTCAAAATGTGAAAAGTATAGAAACTAAAGAAAACAATAATGCTACTGTTTATTGATGTTTTTACCCCATGATCTCATTACTCAGAGGAAACGCTGTAAACATTTTTGTGCATTTCCTTCCATTGGCCTTCTTTGTTGGTTTCTTTTTCTTCTTTTTTTATGTAGTTTATTCATGAATTTGTGCTATAATTCTTTAGTGAGTGTTCCCAATGTGCCTGGGTCTGAGCTGAGAGCTTTACAGGGAGTGTCTCATTCAGTCCTCCCAATAACCTTAGAAGGAGCTGTCTCAGTCCATTCAGACTGCTATAACAGAATACCATAGACTGGGTGGCTTATAAATAACAGAAATTTATTTCTCACAGTTCTGGAGGCTGAGAAGTCCAAGATCAAGGTGCCAGAAGATTCGGTGTGTGTTGAGGACCCACTTCCTGCTTCATAAATGGCCGTCTTTCCACTGTGTCCTCACATGGAGGAAGGGGCCAGGCAGCTCTCTGGGGTCTCTTTTCTAAGGGCACTAATCCCATCATGTGGGTTTACCCTCATGACCTAATCACCTCCCAAAGGCCTCACCTCCTGATACCATCACATTGGTAATTAGGTTCAACATATGAATTTGGAGAGACACAAATCTTAGCCTAGAGGAGGCAATGCTTTTATCGCCAGTATACAATAGAGATAGAGAAACTAAGTGACAGGGTCGCTTACCTGAGATCACCTAGATGGTAGGTCATGGAGCCAGGGTTCATATCCAGGAAATCTGGCTTCAAAGCTGGGGTCACGAAACACACACACACACACACACACACACACACACACTAAGTTCTTATAGATGGGACCATGTTGTACATTCCCTCTGTGATGTCTGAGCATCTTTCCTTTTTTTAAAGTGACATTTTCTAAATCTAATTACAAATGTTCATTGTCGGAAAATTTGAAAATATAGAAAAGCTCAAAAGAAGAAATAAAATCTGCCCACAACCTCACCAGCCACTGGTAGCCAGCCACTGAACTTTTTACATTTTTATCATTTATATATATTAAAGTTCACTGTTTTTAGTGTACAGTTCTATGAGTTTTGATAGCTGGTAGTTTGTACAGCTCTTACTGTGGGTGTCTAAACCACCCAGCCCCAAATCTGTGCGAGCTGCAGGGGCACTGGGGACGGCTGGAGTTCATGTGGGGAGTGGGGGTTCCCCAGATGATTCACTGGGTGGAGGGAGATGATCGTGCTCCTTGTTGACTCAGGTTAAACTTTTTGGAGGGGGCAGCGAGGCAGGGACAACCCCTCTGTCTGTGGCCTGGTTTCCTGCGTGTCCTGGGTCCCTGGCCGCCTGCCGCAAGGCCTGCTGGAGCCTGCGTGTCTTACACCCAGCACCTGCTCCAGGATGTATGTGCTGACTGCCCAGCTCCCAGGCACAAACTATTTTTGGCTGCAGTGACTGTTCACTACAGTCATGAAAACAAACTCCTCTCCCTGCCTCCTCCTTCTCTGGGACACCGCACCAGGGGCCGGGGCTGCCAGGGACCCTGGGCTCTGGCCCCTCATCATGCATTGCCTATGGAGATGGGTGAAGGCCAAGGCTGCAAGGGGCACGGGGACCCCACCGCCCGTGGTGCTGAAGCAAGCGCGAGGCCTAAACCAGCCCGGGCTGGAGAGTTGTGAGGTAGGCGTCGGGATCTGGGATCAGGCGACCTGTCTGTGAGTCCCCGGCATGGACGCGTTTGGCTGGGCTCTGAGTCCTTGCTTTGGTAACCGTCTATAGAACATGTCTGGAGAAATCTGCATGTTGGGGTAGGATGTGACTTCCATTCCATTATTTCGTTCCCTTTCTTGCAGTAAAGTGGCTGGGGAACTGTCAGATTCTTCCTGAAATAGATCTCTCCTATCCTTCTAGTGAATGGTTTTTGGCCCGTTTGTGCTTTTGGTTTGAACAGGACACACATTTGTTTTGAGCCTGCTTCTGCAGGGAGCTTAAGAAACTGGGGTTGTACAGGCAGACCCAGCCATGCCTCTCAGTGCTTCTGGTCAGCCAGGCCAGGGAGGCCAAACCGTGTAGAGGCTGTGAGTGCTAGCTTTGGAGTTACATGGACCAGGGTCCACCCCAGGCTCCATCGCTCACTTGCTGACTTAAGTGAGTAACTTAATCTCTCTGAACTTCGCTTTCCCTAGCTACCAAGCAGTTGTCCCCAGGCCGCTTCACGAGTGGCACTAGTCCCAGTAGTTGTTATTTTTATGATTAGACTGGTTGTGAAAAGAGGAAGCATATGGACAGGCTGAGTAAGAATCAGTGTGCCACAGCCCTGGGTGGGCCTTAGGCCTCGTCTCAGAACCTGGGTGTTTGGGCGTAGCTGGTGATGTGGGATTTGCTTCTTCTTTTCAAAAAGAAAAGTGTGTACTGTCACCGAAGTGGGCATGGGGAGGGATGGGCAAGAACATGGAGTTGAGGATTTCTGCCCATTTCAGCCATCTTTTGAGCCACCAAGACATTAGGGACTTCCACATTCCGGGTGAAGCCGTAAGCCCAGAACCCCATCATTGCTTCTGGATTCCATGGGGCCTGGGCGCGTGAGGCAAGCACGTGGCTTGGTATTGCTCAGGCCAGCACCTTCAGAGATGATTCACGGGGCAGACCTCAGGGGAGTCTGCCCCTTGGCTCACCTCTTAGAGCAGCTCAGAAAACCTGGCAGGAATGGAACCTTTACATCTGGGTAGGGAGTGCCCACCATGGAAACAGCGAGCTCTCCCGGGGGATGGTGTGCCCTGGTGTTGGTCACTGGCAGTGCCTGGTTCTGGCGCTGTTGTTCTCGGTGATCTAGGCACATCCCCTCCCCTCTCTGGGCCTCAGTTTCCTCCTCTATAAAATGAGCGTTGGACTAGATTGTCTCTAAAGTCTCTTCCAACTCTGCCTTTGACCTTGGCAGAGGAAGGGTTTCTCTCCTTCTCTCTTCCCAGCCTCGTGAATATACATTGGCCCCTTTCATGCCCTCAGTGGCCCTGGTGATGGCCTCCTTGGCTTGAGTTCTGGCTCCTTTGGGCTCTCATTGCTGCTATGGGGCAGGAGTTGTTTACAGGGTTTATGGAAAACTACAGAGAGGGGCAGCCTACCTCTGGGATCTCCTGAGAGATCTCAGTCTCCTGGTTGGACACCTGTGGGGTAGCTCTGAAACAATGGGCCTCCTGTGCTCAGGCGGAGCAGCCTGGTTCTCAGGTCTCCAGCTCTGGGCTCACTTCCTGCAGCCTGGCTCATCCTCCACGTGGACAGACAGACAAACAACCCCAGAGGACAGACCACATGCTGAACACTGGGATGAACTCTGGTGGAGGGGTCTGTGATTTGTCTTCTGGCCTTGCCGGGGGACCCTCCAGACTCCAACCCTGGGGCCGGGCATGTGCCAGGGCCCTGAGCGAGGTTGCTGTGCCCTGAGGCCCGTATGGCAGTCTTGCGCTCTCCGGTGCCGTGGGCCTCGCTGGCCGAGCTCAGCTCTCACCCTGCAGATGTGGAGGAGGCAGAAGTAGGAGATGGAGTAGGCTTGTCTGGGAATCCTCTCTTTAATGGCCTGTTTGAACCGGGGAGAATTGGACGGGGGGAAGGTAGGGGCCAGCAAGCAATACAGACGGCTGTAGGTATGGCCACACCCGAGAGCCCCGGTTTATTTACGTTGGTGCCTTTACCCTCCGGAGAGCTGGGGTTCCCCATGGGGAGAGACATTGCAAACCAAACCCCGCTCCCTGCACCCTCTGCATAGGATTAGCAAGCATCCCAGTTTTCAGGGGACAGTCCCAGTTTAGGGCTGTTGACCTTGCCGTTATAGCTCCCCCTCACTCTCAGAACCATCCCTGTTGGGGTGTCCATCACATGCTCACCCTCCCGCTGCAGCCCCACCTCCCCACCCAGCTGCCAGCCTGGCTGCGTCCCTACCGCCACCCTGCTCATCCTCCTCTCACCTGCTGTGTCAACAAGGGACGCCAGGGAGGGCCTGCAGGTCTGGGGGGCCTGTGGCCCCTCCACACGGCCCTTCTTGTGCAGGGGGAGGCTTTCCCACTTGCCGGTTCCCCAGAAGCTAAGTGTCTTCCGAGGGCTAGTGTAGCTCTTTGGCTGCTGGCAAGCCCTCCCCTGTCCCACCCTGGCCCCAATCTTACTTTTAATGTTTTCTTTTTTGTTTGTTTTAGAGTATTCCATTTTTGACTTGGGTTTTACTGTGGAGTCTAGTGGACAATAGTGGGTTTTTTTCCCCACAATCAGCAAGTATCCTGGGTGTGGAGAGAACTCTCCTGCAGAAGCCTATCCATCTCCTGTGTCCTTTCTGGGAGTAGCATGTATTGGAGGGAAGCATGCGGCCCCAAAGCTGGGGGTGGTGTGTGTGTGTGTTTCTCTAATGCTGGACATGTCTGGCCATTTTCAAACAGCATCCAGGAGAAGCGTTTTTGGAAGTGTGTGTTCGTGACACACAGAGAGGTGACAAAATGCAGGCTTCCTAGATGGCAGATGTGGGCCTACCTGGGAGCCTCTCCTGTGTGTCCCCCTTCTGCTGATTATGTGTTGGGGGTTGGATGGGGAGAAGACGAGTCAGCACAGGGGGAGGCAGGAAGGAAGAAGCAGGGGCCGGGACCACCAGGAGATAGAGCCCAACGTAGTTGATGTGTGTTTGTTGAGTGGCTGAATGACCCGCTAGATCAGACCAAACTACGGCTCATGGGCAAAATTCAGCCCACCACTGTTTTGTTTTGTTTTGTTTTGTTGAGGAAGATAGGCCCTGAGCTAACATCTGTTGCCAATCTTCCTCTTTTTTTCTTTTTTCTCCCCAAAGCCCCAGTACATAGTTATATATCCTAGCTGTAGGTCCCTCTAGTTCCTCCATGTGGGACGCCGCCTCAGCATGGCTTGATGAGCAGTGAGTAGGTCCGTGCCCAGGATCTGAACCGGTGAAGCCCGGGCCGCCGAATCAGAACCTGTGACTTAACCGCTGCGCCACCGGGCTGGCCCCAGCCCACCATTGTTTTTTGTACAGCCTTGTGAACTAAGAATGGTTTTCACATTTTTAGCTGGTAGGGGGAAAAAAAAAAAGAATGTTTCATGACATGTGAAAATTATATGAAATTCAAGTTTCAGTGTCCATACATAAAGTTTTATTGGAACACAGCCACCCCCATTTGTTTACAATTGTCTGGTTGTTTTGGTGCTATGATGGCAGAGGTGACTATTGTGACAGAGACCACATGGCCCGCAAAGCTGAAAATACTCACTCTTTCGCCTGTTGAGAAAAAGTTTGCCAATTCCTGTACTACGTGCCTCAGGGTTTGTGGGAGGAAGAGTTGGGCCTGGGAGGCAGCCACCAGACAGACCCTCCGGGAGGGCAGGGCCAGCCCCCTGGGGTGATGGTGGTGGCTGTGGCGACAGTAGATGCCGCCAGAGGCTGGAGATCTGGTCCCAGTGGAGTTGGAAAGCGCCTGCTTCTCCAGAGGGCAGGAGGGGAGCTGGGGGGGCAGCCGGCAGGCCGACTGAGGGGATTGAAACGGAATGTAGAGAGAAGACCTGTTGGGAGGCCTCCTGCGGCTGCTTTTAACCCCACAGCCATGCTCACTGCAGCTTGGGCACTGGGGTAGGACAGGGTGTGGAGCCAGGCAAGTAGATGTGACCTGTAACGCCAGGTAGACTCTGCTCTGGGAGAAAGAGCTCACTACAGAGAGCAAAGAAGTGGGCACTAGTGTAGGCAGGACCAGCTGGCTGGGGATAGGAGAGATGGCCCATGCCTCAACCTCACCAGTTGGGCTGTGTCGCCTTGAGCAAGTTACCTACCCTCTCGGAGCCTTATCACCCATCTCAGGATGTTACGAGGACTGCTCCTCTACAGTTCGTCTAGCAGAGTGCTGGCACCCAGGAGATGTGATAAATGCTCGTCACTCACCCTTTCTTGACTGCTTTTTCCTCTCCTCCTCTTTGACCTGCATCCCTCCACCTCCACACCCCACCCCCATCACCGCACCATCTTTCTGATGCTTTCAAGCCCAGACATACCAATGTGTAGGCCAGAGACAGCTGCTCCCTGAAGATTCCAGCCTAGCTCCCCACTCTACGAGCCCGCACCCTGCCTTGTAGGAGGTGGGGAAGGAGGGAGGGAGTATGGGAGGGGACATCTCCTGGGACGTCTGTGAGCTTGGGCTAGGCTGGGGTTGAGTTGAAGGAGTGCGGGCCTCATGAGAGGACGGGCAGGAGGTCAGCCCCACGGCGCAGCCCTGCCCTGGCCAGACCTGCCTTCTGACCTGGGCATTCTCAGACCCTTTCTGCCCTGGGCTACTTTGGCCAGATTTAAGGCCCCACAACCTGTCTTCCCTCATGGTCCTCACCCCCAGAAATTCTGATCCGATTGTTCTGAGGTGGGGCCTGGGCATCAGGATCCCTTGTTAATTCCAGGGTGCTGCCAGGGTTAAGAGCCACTGATGTGATCTGGCCAAACCCACTCATTTTATAAATGATGAAACTAAAGCCCAGAGAGGGGTAGGGACTGGCCCAAGGTCAAGGGGGTTCCAAGGCCCAAATCTGACCCTTCCTTCGCGGTGCTGGCCGGCTGGGAGGTGGTGGAGAGAATACCTCCGGGAGGTGTCTGACTTCTCCCCAAGAGGGGCTTGTTCTCGTTTCCCAGGGCTGGGACGGTGAAGAGGCTTGGCCCAGAGCTAGCCCACAGAAAAAGCCAGCATCCGCAAGCTGTCTGCTGATCTCCACGGAAACCCAGACCCTCACTGCCTCAGCCCCTCCTGTGCCTCTCAGAACATCCAGCTGTTGTTATCCACGTCTTCGCCACAGCAGTGGGGAGAAGGCAGCCGGGAGCATCTGTCAGGTGCTCCCTTGCCCACTAGAGGCATGTGGGCTCCCTGCCTGGGCTGCCATAGAAACTCCCTTGCTTCTCCCTCTGCTTCCCTGAGCCCTAGCCTCAGAGGAGTGTCCAGGGTCCTACATCGCCATCCACAGGGTTCTGGGAGTCCACATCTGGCCTCTCTGCTGTGACCAGTTCCCAAGGAAGCCTCTGTGGTGAAGGCTCCTGGCCCTTTAATGAACCCTCAGCTGGGGAAGCTGGGGGATGCCTCTGCCCACACCCCAGAAATCCAGGTTCTGCAAATGGACCTGGAGTGTAGGCAGCACTGACGGAGGCCGTTACTCACTTTACTGACCCATCCTGTGCTCTACGATGAGGAAGCTAGACAGAAACACGAAGTATGGGTTTGCTTCTTGGTCTTCCTTCAACTCCAGGCTTCACCGAATTCTGCTGTGAGCTGCCACGGGTTCTTGTACGTGACCCACACACAGGCCTTGAAGCCCCTGGCATTACCATGGTCCGCCTGACTGACCACGGAGTGTGGATGGCTCTGTGTCAGCCGGCACAGGTTTCTAAGTATAGACCGCAGGCCGCCCTGTGGCTGCTGGTGAGTCCTAGGATACCATTTTATACGCAGCCTGGCCTGTGACAGCAGCCACTGCTGGCTGCTGAGGGGCGGGGGCTGCAGCGTTTGGCCCTGCCCATCCCACCTTCTGCTATAGAGAACAGAACCAGCAGCTTGATCACAGACTGGGAGTGGCGTCAGTGCTCAGTGGACCCTGCTCTCTAACTGTTAGCAGAAAGAATAACTTAACGTCACCTACTGGGGAACGTCAATCGTGGCTTGAGGGAAGGGGCAGAGGCAGGGGGCCAGTGTTCTCTGCAGCTCTTGCTCTGTCCCGTGTTCTCTGCCCCACTTCCCTGCTCACTGACCCAGGGCTTGTTGGACCCAGGGCTTGGCATCTCCCACAGTGGGCTGGGCAGCCGTGTCTTCCCTTCTTGGTTTCTAGTTCATATTTTCTTCTTTAGACAGAAGCTGGGGTGGGGTGGGCAATAATTCTCGGAGTATGGACTCTCAGCCTCATCCCTTCTCTAGAACTCCAGGGTATGGGCCCTTGGCTTTAAGTCAACTTAGCATCTTCCATGTGCCTCCAGGCAGGTGGGAGCCCTCCTGGGGCCTGCCCCCCCCCACCCCCCAAGACCTCAGCGGGTCTCAGAGCGGCTTCACCTGCCAGGTCGTCAGCAGGCCTGTGAGCTCACCATCAGCAGGTGGTGACACTGATTCCCTAATATGCTTTTGGTTTAGAGATTATCTGGAAAAGTTGTACGTGAATTACTTGGTCTGAAATAACTTCCTAACTCCGATTTGGCTGTGCCCGTCACCGTGGGCGGGTGAATCACATCCGCGTGTGAGGTTTGGGGTTCCTGAGTTGCTTAGGGGCGCTGCTTGAGTCATGATAGGAGGAGATACCGGGACCACTCCGGGGGTGGCACAGCCTAACTGCTGTCCAGCCGGAGGTCCAGTTTTGAGAGCTGGGGGCTGTGTTTTCCTCATATACTGGCTCCAGCATGCCTGCCTCGCGCACGTTCCCCTAGTGATTGAATTAATTTTGGGTCTGAAGTCACTCGTAAGAGTTGGAAGGCCGGGCACTTCATTTCCATGGTGGAGTCCCAGAGCCAGGGTGGGACCTGAGATGGGACTGAGAAGGCCTGGCCGCCCCGTGACATGTTCCTGGGGCACTTGCTGCTGGGCCGCCGTCCCTCCCTATTTGCCTACAGAAATAAAACTTTAGAAGTCGCTGATCAGACCTTTGGAAGGCATCAGATTCTTTATACAGGGTCTCCATGCTGGCATCTGGGGGCTCCGTGTGACCCATGGATGTGACTGTTTGATCTGCACAGCTTTGCATTAGTTGCCACCATGTAAAAATCAGCCATTTTTAAAATAAAAATTCAGATTTCTTTACAAGAAGATCTCCCACAGCCTTCCCTCAGCCCAAAACAAAGTGAGGACAGAGGGCGGCTTTCTGATTAGTATCACCCTTGCTGCTGTCAGATTTCTTGTTGTGCAGTAAAGAGGCAAGAGAAGTGTTTCTAGTACTTGTATGTCCATCAAAAGGTAGATCAAGGGGGCCACATCCCCACTGGTCTCATTTCTTCCCAAGGCCTGGCCCTGAGGCTGTGTGTTTGAGACCTTTACTCTACCAGGTAACCCGCTGACTGGTGGGTAGCTTCGTTGACTGTGGCTCTTAGGTAGAACGGGGTGGTCCCCCCCGTCAATTCAGTGCCCCAGCCCTGCAGGGAGGAGGAATTAGAGAAGAAACAGTCAGAAATAATGGTGATGACGGTGTGCTGAGCACGCTCACTTCATGGATGGGTGTGCATAGTTCACACCCGGGGAGCGACGCTTGTCCTGGGAGAGGCTGGGGCGGCTCCAATTTCAGTGGGATCCTGGATTTGCTCTTCTATCCCAGTACCCCCTCCTGCCCCCCGATTTTGCCTTGCCAACCCCTGGTTTGAATTGGAGCATAAAAAGGGGGCAGAGGAGGGAAGGGAGAGCCGCTCCTGCTGCCTTATTCCCAGTGGGTGTCCTGGTCTCTGAAGCCTCAGGGGACTGAGAGAAACTTACCACTAATTTGAAGCTATAAGGGAAGACTTTTTCTTCTTTCATCTTTTTAAGGGAATGGATTTGAACATACTCTCTTTTTTAGAGGGTTACTTCACTTGCTGAAGAACAAAGGATTTCCATTTTACAGTAAAGTTTTTTTCAGAAAGCAGGTAGAAGTTCCTTTAATTTACTTTGAAAAAATCATTCCCCCTAAAAGATAGCAGCTGCGTGCCAAGGCTTTGCCAGGTTAACGAGTGACTGTGGAGAATCATTGAAGGAGCCGTGGGATCCGGCGCACCTGCATTTCAGTTCTGACCTGGCCTTTTATTAAGTTCCTTGTGTGACGTCTCTGAGCCTCAGTAAAATGGGCTTAACAGCATCTCCTTGCTGAATTGTTTGAGTGGAGATAGTACACAAAGCATTAGATATATCGTTCTGGGAAATAGTTTGTAATAATAAATGCGGTTATTATGTTTGAGACACTGAAACTTGGTGTGTGGGGGCGAGGAGAGGAATATAAAGAAAGAAAAAAAAAATCCCTATTTGCATTATGGTTACATTGGGGATTGGGTTTCTAGGCTTGTCCTTGTCGTCGACATCCCCTCTCCCCAAATCAAGCAGATACAGGAGTTTCTTCCAGCGAACTGCTGAGTCATCACAGCCTCGGGAAAATGCACGTGTGTGTGTGTGTGTGTGCGTGTAGAGAGTGCATGGAGGACACTCACAGGAAGAGGTGGAGGGTTTTGTGCAGTTGTATAAAGGTCAACGTCACTTCCATTTGTGCTTGCCCTGACAATATTGCCAAATTGCTTTTCAGTAAAATGAGTGGGAAAGATGTCAAAATTGCATTTCCATGAAGGGTGTTGCTGAGGGCAATAAAGGAAGAGATGTTGATTGAACAAAAGCTTCTGCCCCAGACCACTATCTAATCAGCCTCCTCTCTGTGCTGTTCTTATCAACGGTTTCCTGTGACGCTCTAGTTGTATCATCTGGTAGGATTTCTGACAACCGAGCGTTTGTCCAACAGACGATGAGCTTCTTGCTGGTTTTACGTGTCTGTTTATTTCTAATTTTTGGTGTGAATCATTCTAAACAGCTACGAGATTCTTGTCCACAACCTTGGAGCCTGAAGAACATTCAGACAAGACAGAAAGATGGGGAGGGAGGGACATGGCTAGACACCAGGGGCCACACACCAGGCCTTCTCTGTGTCCCCCACCCTCAGGCACCACAAAGCCCCAGAGCCATCACCCCAGTGACTCACAGCTAGTATCTTCATCAGGTTCGGTTTTGACACTTGAGTCTAAGATTTACAACAGCGCGGATTGGCTGACATTACTCTTTTAAAATAAAATTAGACACAGCTTGCCAAAATCAATGAAGATCAGTTTAGACTCGCAAGAATTGTGAGCTTTATAGAAAGCATTTGATGTGAGATGTCTGGCCTTCCCTGATGCAGAAAATCTGGGAAATATAGAAAGGGGCCAAAGAAGAAGAAGAAAAAACCCAGTCTCCCCACTGGTCCTGTAGCTCTTTGAGCTTTCTCTATGCTAGGCCATATCTTATTGCATTGCAATGACTTGTTTTCATGTCAGTTAACCCACAAGCCACTGGAGGCCAGGGACGTGTCCCATTATTCTGTGTGTCTGCTCCAGGCTTGGAATCACAGGTGGCTCAAAATACATAATCAGAGCTGGAGGGTGAAATCCTTCCTGGATGAGAGGAAAGAATACAAGCTTTGAAGTCAGTCAGGCCTTGATTCAGATATTCACGCTTTGTATTCGTTTTCTGTTGCTGCTAACAAATTCCCACAAACTTAGGGGCTTAAAACATCCCCCATTTGTGAGCTCATGGTTCTGTAGGAGGAAGACTGGATGGAGGAGTCCAGGTGGGTTCAGCTAGCTTCCCTGCTTAGGGTCTCACCAGGCTGAAGTTGAGCTGTCAGCCAGGCTGGCCTCTTACCTGGAATCTTTGGGAAGAAGCCACGTTCAGGTGCATTCAGGTTGTTGTTGGCAGAATCTAGTTCCTTGTGGCCATAGGTCTGAGGTTTCCTTTTCCTTGCTGGTCACCCGGGGGGTCACCCTCTCTTCTAGAGGTCACCCGCATACCTTCTCTTGTGTCCCCTCCATCTTCAAAGTCTGCATGGAAACACTTTCATGCTTTGAGTCTCTCACTTCCTCTCCGCCATCTTGAAACCTTGAAGGGTTTAATGGAGACTTAAGTAAGGCGAAATGGTAAGTGTCTATACAGTGCTTGGCAGGGTTAATCCTTTTTAATCATCCTCTCTCTTAAGTCAATTTTATTTGAAATCTATCTTATCTGATTCAGATAGAGCAAAATTGTAAAGGGCTATCTTTATCTGAGGTTCTTGTCATTCTAAAACATTGTCATGATTCATACTTTTTCTGTGCAGAGGAATAAAAAGAAACCAGACGGGCAGCATGCCCTCATCAAAACTTTTCTGGTTTTTTCTTCCTTCCCCCCGCCCCTAGCCCCGAAGCTTTGGCTCTTCATTTCAGCTGCTGTCTCCGGGAGCACTGGGGGTGGGGCGAGGGTCGGCCGCTTGTGTCCTCAGACAAGTGGTAGCTTCTGGTCGGAGGCCGGCCCCGCCAGCAGCTGGCCCCTGCCACTCAGCGGGGAGGCGGCCCGGCCGGGAGGAGGATGAAGAGGGTGCCGGGCCGCCTGAGTGCTCACCGGCTCTCTGCCTGTCCTACTTCCTCAGGAGATCCTCCGCGAGCTCACGCTGGATGCCCTGCTGGACATGAATGAGGCCAAGGTGAAGGAGACGCTGCGGCGCTGCGGGGCCAGCCCCAAGGACTGCGGCCGCCTGCAGTATGGCCTCGCCTGCCTGCGGAAGGGTAGGTCGTGCCTCCATCGGCTGCCTTTCCCTCCACCCGGGCCTCCACACTGGCCCGCTCTCCCCCGGCCTGGTCTGGTCCCCCGGGGGCCAGGGCCTTTGCTGAGGAGGAGGAGAGAGTGGGGCAAGGTGACCCAGGTTTCTGGGGCAGCTGGGAAAGGCCAGGGTGGCAGTTCAGAAAGCATGTGATGGGCCTGACCTGGGACAGAGGGTCTCCCTGCGACAGAAGGCTCGGATCCCAACTGGTCTGGCCACTATGATCGTAGGGAAGCTTCAGCCGTTATTAGAAACCCCAGGCTGGTCTGCTGGGCGGGCCTTGCCTGATTCCCCCTGCGTGGGGCTCAGTGAACCCTCCAGCAGCTTCCTGCATTCCAGATCCCATCCCCACTCCAGTTCGGCCCCAGCCCTCTCCCCGCCTTCTCCTGTCCCTATCAGCTGGCCGGGCTCAGAAGGCACACACTGATGTAAGCTTAGCCTGAGCCAAGTTTTACTAGAGAAATTGTAGTGTTTCAACTGTGAGTATGTCCATGGCTGCCCTAGGCAAAGTGTGTAATCCTGGCATTATGGCGAGTTCCTTGGGAATTACTTGCAGTCTTTCTAAGTCTTGCCTTGGAAACAGCTTCAAATGCTCTGACTTAACGCTCCCACTACCACACAGATAAGGCTTTCAAATGAGCCTAATGAATGGAATTAGCCCTATTTTTTAATTATCTGAGCCACCTGTCTTATCTCCAGCTGCCTGAGGCTTAAAAAAGGCACTGAGGTTTATATTCTGCTTGATTTTTTTCCCAGAGAGGATTGGGTTTAATTTCTTGTCTGGCCCCATTGTACCAAGTTCTCCTCTGAACATAGAGCCCAGTGTAGAAAGCTTCACTCAGTTCAGAAAACCTCCACACCCCAGGCAAGTGTGAGGGAGTAAACATGACAGAGATGTGGGTGGCATTCCCAACCCCACGTTTTACACAGGAGACTGAGCCCAGAGAGGGGAAGAAGGTTAGCCAAGGACACACGGCAGTCCAGGGCAGGGCCGAGATTTGAGCCTTGGTCTTTGATGGTGGTTGGCTTGTTCCCACGTTGCAGAAGTTTAAAAGTGCTTGCCACCCAATCTGGGATCCTGGGGTAACTTGTTAGCCCTCCCTCTTTATGTCTGGATTCTAGAGAACTGGGGAGGAGCCAGCTGTTGAGTGGTGGGGACCCATTTGTATTAGGAAGGCTGCTGTCTGCCCGTCCTGCATGCCAAGATCGGGAGATCGCTAATTTATTAAGCAGCTACTGTGTGCCAGGCACTTGACACATATGGCCACATCCTTTTAAGAGGTGGTGGTGAGCTCCTTTTGTAGCTAAAGCATCTGAACATCGGGGGCATTGGGTGAGTTGTCTGGAGTCCCACACCTGGCACACGGCAGAACTGGGCTTTGAACTCAGGATTTGTCCTCAGAGGGTGCTTTTTCCACTCTGCCCTGGAGGAGGCCGCTGGGAAGAGGGTCTTTTCTAGGTCCTTCTCTCTCATTTGAGCTCAGCTTGTGGTGCCCCTACAACCCCAAGAGGGTCTTCCCCTAGCCCAGGACGCGGGCAGACAAATGGGTCTGCCCAGCAATGACCACACTTCAGGAGCACCTGCCGGGGACCGGGTGGGCACCAGCAATCACCATCTCTCAGGTCATGCAGTCAGATCTTCACTGCGCCTGACAGGGCTTGAGGAGAGCAGTCTAGTTGTGATAAAGGCGGACTATGGAACCAGACTGCTCAGCCACTTAGAACCCATGGGACTTTGGCCAATTACTTAACCTTGCCGTGCCTCAGTTTCCTTGTCAGTAAAATGAGGGTAATAACCCATAGGGTCATTGTGAGGATTAAATGAGTTAAGGTCAAGTGGTTAGACAGAGCCTGGCACGCATTAGGGGCTCTTTTCAGTGTTAGGCCTGTGAGGTGATGGAAAATGTTGACATCATTTCCCTTGTGGTCTCTGGTCTTAAGAAAGGTGATGAAGAATGGTTCTCTGTGCCAGTGGCTGGTGAGCAGCGGGGGATCATGCCTGCTGATACTTCCTGTCCTTCATCGGTAGCAGACATCACTAATCAATCCCCAAGCTCTTCCTGAGTGACTCCAGAATCATTCTCAAGCAGCCACTGCCAGTTGACTGGTGTTGATATTGCAAGACTCATTTGCCCTCCCTGAGCTGGCGCAAAGCAGTGGTGATTAAACAGACAATTTGAAGGATTTGGGGCTTGTGGCAAATGGGTGGCAGACTTGCCCATAGATCCATGGAACTCCTTTTTTCATTCTTTCAACAAGAAAGTGTTTAGTGCCTCCTATAGGTCAGTATATAAGTTCAAGTGTAAGTCGTGGCTGCAGTTCTAAAGGAGCAAGTGTAAGGAACAGACTGAGTAACCCATTCTGCCAAGTTGATTTATGAATAAAAGTCACCATGCAATGAAGTGGGAGGAAGGGTATTTGAGGAGGGGACAGAATGTACAAAGAAACCCTAAGAATTGTGACGGCTGATCCCTCTCTACCACCCTCATAGGTGGCTGTGTAGGCTAGACTTGACCACCTCTGATGGCAGAGAGCTCATTCCTCCCAAGGCTGTGCCGTTGTAGGTTATTCAGAATTGACAGCCTTGTGGGAGGAGGCCCAGGGCTGTGGTTGAGATAGCGGGCTTAGTTCCCATCCCGCCACTTACTTAGCTGTCTGACCTTGGCACTGTATGTGGCCTCTGAATCTCAGCCATCTTGCTGTGCTGGGAGGGTTAAGGGAGACAGGATACAAAGCACGAAGCAGAAGGATTCCAGGTTGGAAGTTCATTTTGTCTTGAGTCAAAATCTACCTTCCTGTATTTCCTATCATTGATAAATATTGGGAGGGAGGTGTCTTCTCCTTCCCCATGACAGGGTCTCTGTAGATGGGGTCCTTTCTCCCTGTCCCCACCCCTTCAGTCTCTCCCCATAAGGGTCCTATAAGGTCAAACCTGAAGTCCTTAGCAAGACATCCAAGGCACCTCCTGAGCTGGCCCCAGAGGGGCTGACCCTCCAACTTCATCTCTTGCCTCTCCCTGGCTTGCCCTGACCTCTCAAGGCACACGGAACTCTTTGTAGTTGCTGGAAGGTGCTATGTGTTCCCTCCCTTTGCGTGTGCCGTTCCCTCTGCCCAATACACCTTCTCCACTTCTTCCCTAGCTGGCTCAGCCCAGGTGCCCCCTCCTCTGGGAAGTCCTGACCCCCCAGGCTTTTTAGAGTCCTCCTCCTCTGTCCTCCCTCAGTCCCTGTGCGTCTCTGTGTCAGCACACAGCACTGTGGGTTGAGTGTCTGTCAGTGGATGTGTCTTTTTTA
The DNA here is from genome assembly GCF_020826845.1 of Diceros bicornis minor. Lineage (NCBI taxonomy): Eukaryota > Metazoa > Chordata > Mammalia > Perissodactyla > Rhinocerotidae > Diceros > Diceros bicornis. Next base: position 19,993,325 of record NC_080757.1, on the reverse strand, counting down.
TATCTTGACTTCCAGCATCCAGCATACACTTGAATGAATGGACAGACTGTGCCGTTGAGTTGGACCCCACAGAACCTCGAGGGGTCTCGAGGCCTCAGGCAGAGAGGGTCACTGTGAGGGCAGCCGAAAGTCACTCACAGGCTCCTGTCAGAAGGAAGTGGCTGTTGTTCCCTTTCTAGCTGGGCCTCTTTTCTAGCAGATTCCCAGGGCAATTTGCTGTCGGAAGGTTGGTGCAGCTGCTTTTCCTGACTTCTGAATTTTCTTGAAGTGGGGTGATCCCTTCACACACTCTGGCCTCCCTTTCCTAACTCTTTAAGATTGGTCACCATTTCCTTCTTCTGAGGTCACACACTTTTGGGGTGGGTTTCCCGGTTTGCTCCCCACGGACCTGTCAGCAAGAGCCCTGCACAAGCCATTCCCTGTCCGGGCCTGATTTCCCCCCCGTAAAAGGGGGGACAGCAGTATCTGTGCTGGTGCCCTTACAGTCAGCTGGATAACATGGAAGATAGTGTGTCTACGCGAGAGGCCTTTATAAACCAGGTAAAGGCTGATAGTTGAAGCCTTCCACTAAGGAACTGTGCAACCTTGGACAAGGTGTTTAACCTCTCGGCCCTGGTCACCGCACCTATAAATCCTGCTAGCCCCAACCACCTGTGACTCGATTTGTTGGCCCACAGGAGGGGAGCACAAAGAGGACTCGGGCTGGAGTTCGTCGGATGCCCGGCGGGAAAGTGGCTCAGGGCCTTTCATCGACACCCTCTCGCCAGCCAGCCTGCCTTGGCCCCTGGGAAGTGCCCAGTTGGGCAGAATGGGCAGTAGTGCCCAGGGCCCACGCTCTGTCTCCGTGTCAGCTCTGCCCACCTCGGACTCCCCAGCCCCTGGCCCTAGCGAGGGCCTTTCGGACACCTGCATGCCCCTGCATGCCAGTGGCCGGCTGACCCCCCGTGCCCTGCATAGCTTCATCACCCCGCCGACCACGCCCCAGCTTCGCCGGCACACCAAGCTGAAGCCACCGAGGACGCCGCCCCCACCCAGCAGAAAGGTCTTTCAGCTGCTGCCCAGCCTCCCCACGCTGACCCGGAGCAAGTCCCATGAGTCTCAGCTGGGGAACCGCATTGACGAGGTCTCCCCAATGAGGTGAGTGTTCCTGCCAGGCAGGTGTGAATTTGCTGTCTACTGAAAGTTTTGACTAAGGTGCCCCCCTCTCTCAGTCCACTCCCCAGGCTACCTTAACAGTTGGGCTGAAGCCTACTAGATTTCTTTTTGTACACATACAGACACACCCACACACACACCCACACACGTACACACACACACGTGAAATGATACCACGTATCCGTCAGGATAGACTGGATTATGCTGCAGTAACAAATAAGCCCTAGATCTCTGGGTCTTAGCACAATGGAGATTTATTTCTTGCTCATGCTTCCTGTCCATCCTGGGTCAGCCTCGTTCCAGCTCCTAGGCTGATGGAACACCCACTATCTGGAACACTGTCTGGAACATTCCACCATGGCAGAGGAAAAAAAGAATTTTAGATGTTACACACCAGCAGTTAAATGCTCTTTCCTGAAAGTTCGTGGCCCTACCCAAACAAAGGAACCAAGAAATGTAATTCCCCCACATGCCCAGAAGTGGAGAACTGGAAAAATTGGCTGAAACCTCTCATGATTATCAAATACCATGTACTCTGGTCTAGAACCTATTTTTTCATCTTACCTTGATATCTCTGAGAACAGAACTTTATGTCAGTACATCTTGAAATACCTTACTCTTATTTTTTAAAAGTGTTTTATCTATGTATTTTAAATAGGTAATAACAGTCACATGGTCCAAATGCAAAAGCTGTGTAGCTCATGTGGTTCATCTTTGTGGGGGTATGTGGTGTAAAGTCACCCTACCATTTTTCCTCAGTCACCCAGGTCCCCTTGCAGGAGCCAACCAGGTAATCAGTTTTGTATATATCCATAGTTTTTCAAACTACTTCATCTTTTTTTAACTTGGTCACATCCATTGTATAGTTTAACTCCTCCCCTGCTGATGGACATTTAGGTCATCGTCATTTTTGCTGTTACAGAGATCGCCCTTGTCAGTATACCCTGTGGGCGGGGCAGAAGGGAGGAGGGAGTTTTCTTTAAGTGCCTCTTACCTTCTTGTGCCTCTGAGGGTTGGGGCCCCTGGCTTCTCTCCTGACATGGGTACCCCTTTTCTGGTCTTGAGTGGGTTTGTTCCCCTTGTCCCAGTGCAGACTGTTTCGGGTCCCTTATGGGATGGACCATGGACATCTCTGATGGTTTTGAGTATGTCACCCAAGGAGAAAAATCCACACTGTGACCTACCCTGCCACTCCCAGTCAGGCTATCCTGCTGGGGCCTGCAGCCTTCCTCCCCTCTGGGTCCTCTTCTCCCAGAGGACACAGTGACAACTACCACGTGGATTCATGGACATGGGTCAATCAGAGGGCATCTCAGTGGGCAAAACCCGGTGTGTCTGTTTCTCCTTTTCTCCTGAAAAGAGTGTGAGGAGGGTTCTGGTCTCATTCCCGGCTCAGGATAGAGAACGAGCCTCAGGCAGATGACACACTTCTTCAGATCCCACAGCTGCTGAGCTGTGCCTCAGACCCTGGGATTCCGAGTCAGGTCCCCACAGAGTCACCGGAACTAGCACTGATGTGGGCGATCAGCCCCCTGCTGCCCTTGGTGAGCCCCGAGGGCAGACCGAGTGGCCAGGGTTTTCCCCAGCTCTCTTGGTCCCTGGGGCAGCGGCACCCCTGGGGAGGTGTTGCTCAGTTCGTGTCCCCACCTGGTCCTCCTTGGGGGCCACCTTTCTGCTCTCACAACTGTTCTCCCTGCCCTCCTGCCCCAGCCACTTCCTCCCTGGCAGATGCACCCCTCCTGGCAGGGCTCTGGGCAGGGCTCCCCCATTTACAGGCACGTGACCTTGGGGACTCTGTGAGCCTCTGTGTCCTCGGCTGTGAAATGGCGTGAACTCTCATTACCATGCGGGTGGCTGGCGAGGCTTAGATAAGCGGATGTAGTACAGTGCACAGCACAGTTGTAGCCTCAGGGCCCGCTGGGGGGCCCAGGGAGGCCACTTCCCATTGAGGCTCGCTCAGCCAGCCTGCCCCCATGCCCCAGAGGCTCACAGTCCCCCATCTGAGCACCTTGCTTTCTCCCTCCCAAGGGATGATGTTCTGGGGAACATGGTGAGCCAACGTGGTGACGTAATCCTCTTTCTCTCTTTTTTGTCTCCTCCAGGTTTGGTAAGAGTGATTCGTTTTCATCCCCTCTGCCACCCGGGAGTCATGTTTGTGTTGCTGTCCCCATCGGTGGAGGATTTCTGTGACCCTCTCTTAGTCCACTCGGCCTCTCTCTAGTCCAGAAGCAGAGGTGCTGGGCACCGCCGCAGGACACAGCTCTAGGACAGGTGGCCTTAGCATGATGAGGTGCCTCAGCCTAGCCAGCGGCTGCTCTTTTTGAAGCAGAGACCTTTCACGGTGTCACTGTCTGCGGGCAGCCCCCATGGTAGGCCCTGGCTATACCTTGCTGTCCCCGCAGGTGACCTCTGTGGCAGGGAGTGTTCACCTGCTGGGCTCCTGGGAGGGAGGCGCCATCTCTCTGGTGCAGGTGGACCTTAGCCATCCACAGAGCCCAGCTGACATCTGTCTTCAGGAGAGGGACATCCCTGGAGGCAGGAATGCAGCTTGGCTCTGGATGAGGCCCTGAGAGATTGGAGGGTGCGGATGTTCAGGCAGCCCCTGACCCCCTTCCCCCACTCCACCTCCGGGCTGGGAGCAGGTTCTTGCACATGGCTGTGCTGTGGGGCTCTCTCTCCTGAGTCAAAGCAGAGGGCAACAGCCATGCATCTGGAGTCCGCCTTGGTGGACATGCAGAGATGTCTGGTTTTTGCCTGAGCAAAACAGTTTATTTTTGTACCATCCTGAGCTGGCTACGCAGTGATGGGGCTGTTGGCAGCATCTTGGAGATGAGGAGGGGGATAGTAGGCAGGGACTGGGCCAAAATGGAGCTGGCTGCAGGGCCACTGGGGAGGCCTAGGGTGAGGAAGGGACAGGCTGCTCTTGCCTCTCCTCAGGGCACAGGCAGAAACTCGCAGGGCCCTTCACAGAGCCTTAGACAATCCAGCATCCACATCCCTAGGACAGCCTGGCCCTGTCATCCTCCCGGTTGCTGTAGTAAAGCAGGAGCCACAGTAGTGAGGCAGCTTCCCCAGCTTGCTTTCAGGGACAGTCTTTGCCTGGCACATGTACCATCTCACCTCCCTCCTATCCCATGCCTGTGGCAGGCATTACAAGTCAACCATAGGTTGCGTTCAGAGATGGTTGAAATCTCATTTTCCCAGTCTGTTTCTTTTAGGCTGGCGGTCTAACCCCTTTTAGACCCATGTGCTTTGATGGCTTGAGTGGGGTGGGCCCCAAGAGAGAGTTGGGGCGAGTCAGCCCCATGGCCGATGTGCTGGAGAGGGAGAGCTGCAGGTGGTATGATTGTGAAGTCCCTGATCCTCGGGGCAGCAAAGGGCCTTTTGGTCCTGAGCCACCTCCCCTTGGTGTGGGAGGAGGAGTCAGTGCCTCCCATGTGCCCTTCTCCTGGTGGTTGGGAATGTGGTGCTTGGCCTTAAGTGAACCAGCACTTAATGAGCACCAGCTGTGTGCCAGGCCAGCACAGGGTGGGAGGGATACAGTAGCCTTTCTCAGGGGAGGGAGGGGGGGACCTGCTGACGCAGAGGACACTAGATGGCCACAGATCCCCTGAGCACTGTGTTTCTGACCTTTCTGGGTCATAGGTCTCTTTGACAATTGGATAAAAGTCTAAACCCTTCTTCTAGGGAAAAGCCCACAACATTCTGCTTACCAATCCAGAGGGTTCCCATACCCCCTGAAGCCCGTCCATGGGCGCAGCTGAGAACCCTTGCTCCGGGGGAGATGGGCAGTGCTCAGTACGGGCAGAGGGGGTGGGAGGAGGGGGAGGAGGGACTTGGACATGAGAGCTGCCCTGGATGGAGGGGTCGCTTCCAGCTGCTCCCCCACTGCCTGACCTGTAATGCCATAAACACTGCGGATGCCTCTTCTTATGGGGAAGCCAGGATTAGGAGAGGGCAGGCAGAAGGGGCATCTCAAAACTCGTGGCTGGAGACTTTCCCAAAGGCCCAGACTGAGTGCCAGCTGGGGCTGGGCCACGCGGGAGCGTGGTGAAGCTTCACCTTATATTCGCTCTACCTGCCCAGATCTGGCAGTGGTGGCTCTCAGAGCAGAATTCTCAAGGTGCTTCTGGCTGGAAAGGTACTGAATGTGCTACATGGCTGACCAGCCTCAAACCCAAATCCACCAAGGGTCAGACTGCTTCTACTCACTTAACATGAAGTGACCAAAATTAAGCCCTTGCAAACTGGTGCCCTGTGGGTGCGTCCATGAGGGGTGCAAAAGGTGGAGGCTGTGGAGATGTCTACCCTCACCTCTGCTTTGCCTTCCGCCTCTCAAGCCTGCCTTCTGCCGAAGCTAGAAACCACACAGGGACGCCAACTGAACTGTCCACAGAGGCCAGGCCGTACCATTCGTTAGAGAAGCAGGCCAAGTGTGAGGGTAACCACGCTGCCCCCTTGGTCTCACCTGGCCTGTCCCTCTTTTAGTAGATCAGGTTCAGGGACGTTTCTCTGCCTTGCGATAAGCCTCTGCGCCCATCTAGCCTGTGATCTCTGAAATAGGTCATAGGCACGAACCGTCCCCCGCAGGGCTTCCGCAGCCTGCCCCACCTGGCCTCTTTCCCTGCAGATCTCCCGCATGGTGGATCCCCACAGATGGTACGAAGGGACATCGGGCTGCCGGTGACTCACAGGTAGGCCCAGCTGGGCTGGGGCGGGGAGGGGGCACAGAGCTGGGCTGGGACCTGCACGTGCCGCAGCCCCCACTGAGGGGTCGCTCTTCATCACACCGGGAATCTGTCCCAGTCCCTGTTTCTCAGGCCTCTTTGCCTCTGGTCTGTCTGTCCATCACCTGTGCTGGAGCCCCTGCCTGTCACCGCAGCCATATGGACTTGCCGGGCCCTCCCTTGCCCCTCCTTGGGTCTCTTCCTCATTCTGCTGAGAGAAAACGCTCCCTTCCCCTCCCAGGACACAGGTCCCTGGAGAAATAGGGTCACAGTCTTAGGGAGGAGCCGAGAGCTTCCTAAAATTGGTCACACATCAGAGCCCCACAGAACTTGTTGAAAATCCAGATCCCCAGGCCCATCCCTAAGGTTCCCTGCCTGGAGGTCTGTATTTCCGACAACTTCCAGTGACTCTGGTGCTCATGTGTGTTGGAGAGGGCTGATTTGGGACCTCATGAGGCCGGTGTGTAATGCTAACCACGGCTCTGGGTGGCGTCTTGTCACCCCAGACGACCAGCACGACACCTTGGGATGCCTGTGCTCTGGCCGCCCCTGTCGAAGGCTGCTGTGAACACAACATGGAATGCTTGTCAAGAGCTTTGTGACTTGCTGGGGCTCTTCATTTCTGGGGAGTGTGAGCTGTGCTCCAGACCCGAGGGGTTGGGTAATTTGCCTGAGGTCATGCTGCCAGTAAGACAGTGCTTGAGCCTGGCCTGTTGGTGCCCGGGCACCCCTGCTCGGAGCCTTGTCAGGGCTGGGGTGCCTGTACCCCAGAGCCCCAGGGAGGAGAGTCCAGGGCACCACAGATGACCAGGTGAGGCCCTTTGAGTGAAGGTCTCGGTCATACCCAAGTGCCAAGTGTGACCTTCCCAGGGTGGTGAGAGAGCTGGACCTCTCAGAAAGTCAAGAACCCCCCTTCTCCCCCATGAGCTGCATGCCTGTGGGCAGTACCCTCCGCAAGCCTCAGTTTCTCCCTCTGCAAATGAGACTTCCAGCCCAGTCACGAGGATAAAACGGGGTCACGTCTGAGCCTCACGTGTCCGGCAGTGGTGGGGGGTGGGGCTTGCTGTTTCACCTCTGGCTGTCGCCTGAGGCCGCGGTTATCCGAGGGAGAGGGACGCTGGGATCAGGTTGCTCCGTTTTGTTCCTGTCTCTGGCTGCACCTGGTTTCACAGAGGCCGTGGGAGTTTGCCCCCAGGTGTTTCGCAGACTGCGGCTTCCCTCCACCTGTGGCAGCTGGTTCCCGGCGCTTTGCCAGGCTGCCCCGCCCACCCAAGTTCTGGGCTTGGGTAGGTGATGTCACAGGCACACCTCTTGGTTTTTAAGCCCATGATCTGGGCCCCTCTCAAAAGAAGGTCTACAGGTTTTTAGTCTAGTCATAGGGGAAGAAACTGTCCCATGACCCTTCCCTGGTCTGGAAGGCTTCCTCCACCCCTCACCCCACCAGCCTCGCAGTGCCTGCCCCTGCTCAGGCCCAGACCTGACTGTCCTCTCGACCTGTTTCCAGGCTCTCCTTGCAGATGTCATCTCAGATGCCACTGAGCTGCTCCCCTTCTCCCAGTGTTGACACGAGAGGAGATTAAAGCCTGGGGGGTGGGGGAGCGTGGGTCCCATGGAGGCAGGGTTGGGGCTCCTTAAAAGGTGCTCCAAGGAGGCAGACACCTTGTCCTAGCCCCTGGAAGCCCCCGCCATGGCTGGGTGGAGACAGTAGTGTTCACACGCCTCCTCCACATTCCGGGTGTTACACATTCGCATGGCACACGTGTGATCCTCCCCCAGTCGCTGTGAGGTGGGAGCGCTGGCCCCATGTGCAGAGGCTCCCGGGCACCCCACAGCCAGTAGTCAGTGGGGTTCAGACCCAGAGCCATCTGACCCAAAGCCGCATTCTCCCTTGCGCTCTGCCTCTGTGTCCCTCTTACAGAGAAGCCGTGCAGCTCTGAATGCAGAGACCTGGGGTCCGCTCCGCTGCACAGCATCCCAACTATGTGACCTCCAGAAAGTCACCTGACCTCTCTGAGCTGGTTTCCTCGCCTATGTACTGAGAATCCTGGACCTGCCTAACTCCCCGGGGGTTTAAGAATCGAGTGAGCTAATGCTTATGGATGCATTACAAACTGCTCCTCAAATACTATTGTGGTTTGTTCCATTGGTACTATGATATACTATGCTTTAAGAAATCTATTCCTCTGGGCCGGCTTGGTGGCACAAGCGGTCAGTTGCGCGTGCTCCGCTGCGGCGGCCTGGGGTTTGCAGGTTCAGATCCCGGGCGCGCACCGACGCACTGCTTGTAAAGCCATGCTGTGGCAGCGTCCCATATAAAGTGGAGGAAGATGGGCACAGATGTTAGTCCAGGGCCAGTCTTCCTCAGCAAAAAGAGGAGGATTGGCAGCGGACATTAGCTCAGAGCTGATCTTCCTCGCACACACACTAAAAATCGATTCCTCCAAAAATGTGCGTTCTTTCTGCCCTCAGGACCCCCACCCGCCCTGTGGACTGGCCTTGGGCTTTTTCCCTAGAAGATACCACCCACTCAACCCCATCCTTCCTTCCAATCTCTCTTTTGTGTTCTTTTATTTTTTTAAATTTTGATTTAGTTTGGTTTGAAATACATTCAAAATTCAAGAGGTAAAAAGGTATATATAAAGAAAAGTCCCCTCCCACTCCTGCCCCAGCCCCCCAGGTCCCCCGTAGGCAAATCTTAGCAGTTTCTTGCGTCTCCCTCTGGAGATATTTTTATATAAGCAAATATATATGTATATTCCTCCACCTCTTTTTTTATTTCCACACAAATACTGCATATATTATACACATTATTCTATACTTTGTTTCCTTTTTTAAATTGGGACGTAATTTATACAGAGCTAAGTGCACAGATGAAGTTTTACATATGTAGACGCCCATGTGTACCCCCCAGATGAAGAGTCAGAGCTTTCCAGCACCGTGGAAAGTGATTATTGGCCCTGCCCAGTCGACAGTGCTGCCACCCAGAGGGTGCTGTCCACTCTGTCGCCCTAGGTTAGATCTTCCTGTACTTGAACTTCATGTAAATGCAGTCATATAGTATTGGCCCTCACTGTTGTCACAGATGGTGTCATTTGGAGTTCGTTCCATACTTGCCCAGAGAGCTTCCTTATTTTGTTTCCTGGCTGCACAGTGTTCAGTTGTGTGGCTGGACCGTACTTCATGTAGTCAGTCACCTGCACTCCTGACCAGTGTGGGTTGTTTCTAGGCCTTTACAGAAATGCTGTGGGGATAACCTTGTCCATACATCGTTTGACACCCATGGGAGTATCTGCTGGGTGAACTCCTAAGACTAGAATTGCTCGCTATGCACGCGTGTCATTTTGATTGCTATTGCCAGGGTGCCTGCCGGAGAGCTGACATCAGTGACCACACCAGCTTTGGGATTTTGACAGTGATGCCTTTGTGGCTGGGAAATCTGAATGCCTGGGGGGAAGCAGTGGCCCCCAGTGTCCCTGCCCTCCCTGGGAGAGGGCGCCTGCAGCTCTGGGTTGGAACCAAGTCTCCTGGTTTCCCTGGGGCTGTGTGGGGACCCCTGAGGCTCTGCTCTCCCGCCCATGTGAGCATCTTGTGTGTCCACCCCCTGCAGGTTCTCCACCAAGTCCTGGCTGTCACAGGTCTGCCATGTGTGCCAGAAGAGCATGATGTTTGGAGTGAAGTGCAAGCACTGCAGGTGATGGGAGAGGGTGGGAGTGTTGGGGGAGGGGAGCAATCTCAATATTTTTAGTTTAATAATAGTCCTGCTGCTTGATTCTTGGCCTTGGTCAAGTCAGAGTGCAAAGGATTTCCCCTAAACCTGCTGTTCGTAATCCCATTCAGCACACCAGAGAAGGATCAGCCATCTCTAGGGAGATTAAGGAAGCATCAAGCAAGGCACTCCCAGAAGAAGGGAATATTTGAGGTGGGGTTTGAAGGATGAATAGAAGTTTGCCAGGTGGACCAAGGAGGAAAGAGAATTCCAGACCCAAGGAATATCTTGTACAAAGGCAGAGAGGAATGGGAGGACTATTCTGGAAACTATAAGGAGTTCTGAAGTTGAGCCTTACATTTTAGCACACAAGGGCTGGGAAATGGAGATAGGCATTGGTAAGAACAGAGAGATGGTTCATGGTACTTACAAAAGAGGAGAATGGAGGAGAATGTCAATTCTCTACAATCCAGTTTTGTTTTTTCCTACCATTGTGGTTTCTGGTGGGAAAGAATGGCAAGGATAGGGAACAGTGAGGAATGATCAGAGTCCGTCCCCTGCTGTCTGGCTGCCCTCGTCTTACAGAGGGTGAACCTGGAGTCTCTGCTCCCTGCCCACTTTACCCCCGCATTGCTGTGTGACCTGGGGCAAGGTACTTGCCCTCTCTGGGCCCCATTTTTGTCATTTGTACATCTGGGAAGATGATTCTAGCTCTCTTTGTCCATCAGGATTGCTCCAAGAATCTGAGCTAGTGTGTGTAATAAAAGCCTTTGGCCTCCCACACACCACAGGTGATAGGTCTTTCGTGTGTCAGTTGGATAAATGGTGTTTTCCTGATGACTCTCCCGACCACCGAGGAGATGCCAGAGCTTTCTCCCCAGTCTAGGTCCACTGTGGCGCCTGCCATTTGGCTTTAAATTGGGGACCTCGGGATCCCTGTCAAGTAATGCCATTCATGCGGAGAGCACAGGGTGACCTTGAGCCTCGTGCTCTCCTGCAATGGCAGTGTGAGGGTGGTAGGGCCCCACTGTCAGCCCATTTGATGGATGGGACCCCCAAGACGTGATGCAGCAGGCAGGACCAACCCGAGAACTCAGCCCCTTCCACTGCCGGCCACTCTGACCCTCAGACCCCCTGGCCCCATGCTGGGACGTAGCGGGAGGGGCTGCCCCTCACATCTCTGCAATGCTCTGGTAATGCAAACATTCTCCTTCCAGTTCACCTTTTATGTAAGTTCAGATTTGTCTTGAGTGTTCTGAACGTGGGGGGAGTGTCTCCTTTTCTTTAGAAAAGAGACATAGATGCGTAACCCGTACGCGTCAAGTTAAAATGGGTACAGTCAACCCCGCTTTGCTGTGAAGATGGGGTGGACAGCAGTGGGACCCGTACGTGTCAAGTTAAAATGGGTATAGTCAACCCCACTTTGCTGTGAAGATGGGGTGGACAGCAGTGGGACCCGTACGTGTCAAGTTAAAATGGGTACAGTCAACCCCACTTTGCTGTGAAGATGGGGTGGACAGCAGTGGGACCTGTACGCGTCAAGTTAAAATGGGTACAGTCAACCCCGCTTTGCTGTGAAGATGGGGAGGACAGCAGTGGGAATGTGGTAGTGGTCAATATACGGTAGCCGCTAGTGCTGTTAACGTCAGGATGGTCTACACTTTTGCACTAACGTTTGTTGAGAAACTTGTGGAAATGGAGGCAGTCATGGGTGAGTGTTGCCCACGCTGCCAGCCGATGCTTGAGCCCCTCGGGGGCCCTGGGAGCCCGCGTGGCCCTCCCGGCACTGACCCTGCCTTCTCTTCCAGGTTGAAGTGTCATAACAAGTGTACAAAAGAAGCCCCCGCCTGTAGAATATCCTTCCTGCCACGTGAGTGTTCGGCCCTCTCTCCTCCGCCTTCTGAGTCTGGGTGAATCTTTCTTGAGCTTGATCTCTTCCCTGCTGATGGTCCCCCCCCCTTTTTGAACAGTACCTAAGCTTCGGAGGACAGAATCTGTCCCCTCGGACATCAACAACCCGGTGGACAGAGCCGCCGAACCCCATTTCGGAACCCTCCCCAAAGCGCTGACAAAGAAGGTACGCTGAGGGACGGCCTGGGGGTCTGCTGCTTCTCCCAGGAGAACACCCTCCAGAATTCTTTCTGTAAAGCACCCCTAATGTGGAGGTGCAGCGGGGAGGCTTGACACATGATCCGCGATCCGTGGCCAGAGGGTGGCCTTCAGGGAGTCTGTCTGTAGCCATTGAGCAGACTTCACATTTATGTCCAGATCGTAGTTGCTTGCCGGGGACCCCCCTCCCCTATTTTGAGCTAATACTTCACTTACTGTGAGTCAGGAACTTGTCCATTGGTACTTCATTTGACCCTCACAATAGTTCTGAGAGGCACATATCGATATTACCTCCATTTTATGGATGAGGAAACTGAGCATGGGGTCCCCCAGGAGCGAGAGGCAAGCCCAGCCCTGGAGCCCGGGCCTCAGTCACAGTGCAGCAAATGCACCTTCAAATGTACTACACGGAAGCTCATTTCTTTACGTAGCCTGGGGTCAGGCTTCTCTGCTAGTTCAGACAGGCGTCCTCTGCAGCTAGACAGATTCTCGAAGGCCTGTGTCCCCCAGGAGGGTCCGCAGACCTGTCACGGGCCCCCGTGCACAGGTGTGTGTGGTGTCTGCAAGGCACCTGTGCTCCTGGCTTCTGACAGTGGCCCCTGTCCTGGTGACCACACAGCAAGTGGCCTCGCCCCGCCCCCACACCCAGGCTGCTTTGGGTGTTTCCAAGTGTGTTGTGTCCCAGCCCCAGACCAGGGTGTAGCGTACTTGCCTCCCTACTGAGGGGGCATGTGACGGCTGCTCCGTGGCCATGGCTGGCCTTCAGTGGCTTGATCCAGCCTGGATGGAGGTTTGGGCAGAGAGAAGAGGCAAATGACATGTCCAGTTGACACTGGGGACCCTGAAGATGCAGCTTGGGGGGCTGCTCCGGGAGGGTCCAGGGCCTCCTCTTATTGTCAAACAAGGGACGCTGACCGCTCCGGACCTCATATCTCTTAGGAGCCCACTTGTGTCTTCTCTTCTGCCTCTCTCTGCCTGTCATCGCATTTTCCCCCGATGGCGGCATTCCCGCCAGGAATGGAGAGATGGAGTGGAAGGATGACACGATCCACGGCCCTGGGTTTGAGTTCCAGCTGTTGCCCTTTGTTGCTTCTGTGCCTTGACCTCCCTGAGCCTGTTTCCTGTCTGTAAAGTGGGGATAATAGTGCTTCATTCACAGGGTGTTGTAAGGATAACAAGATAATGTTCGTGAACTTGCTCATCAGGAGCAGTACCATCGGTCAATTGTGTTTGTTTCCTGCCTATCACAGACAGGTGCAATTCCTTGGTGGGACGCCAGGCCCGCCCAGGCTGCCACTCCCCACCTTGCCAACATTGTTTCTGTGGCTGCCGTCTCCTCTCCGGCTACACTAAGCGCATCCCCATCCTTACACTATTCTCGCACACCCCTCGCTCGCCTCCTGTCCATCCATGCCCTGGCCATTTGCTTCTGCATTTCTACCCACCTGGACACCCACCCCTCAGCCTCCTGTCAGTTCTTCAACCCACTCAGGGTCCCTCCTCCTCACGAGCCCCTCCTGCTTGGCCCTTAACCGGCACAGTTCTGGGTGGTGCCCGACAGTCTCTCATCTCCCTGAGGGGGCAACCGAGTATCATCCTTCTGCTATCCCCCCTTTATGGTCGTTATTATAACACGAGCTCACAGGTACTCAGTTCTCACTAGGAGCCGGGCATTGTGCTAAGGGCTGTGTGTTTATCCCATTGATCTCACGAGGGCCGGCCTGGCCCTCTGACCTCTTCTCTAGCCATCCTCTCCACTCCTTGCTCAGACAGGCTCTGCCCGTTCCTGCCTTGGGGCTCTTGTGCCCCCTCTTCCTTCTGCCTGAAACACTCTTCCCGGCGTTCACAGCACCCTCCCCCTCAGGGAGGCCTTGCCTGGACATGTCTGAGGGGTGGGCCCCCTGGCTGCACCACTCCCTTCCCAGTATGTCTCACGACCGGTCGTCGCGGGGTGCAGTCATCTGTCTGCCTGTCTGCTGTCTGTCCCCATGCCCCCGTGTGTGCTCAGGAGGGCAGGGCCATGCTATCTTGCTCCTGCCGGGCCCCTGATGCCTACCTTGGCACCTGGCACACGGTAGGCAGTGAGGAAACGTTTGTATTGAACGTTGAGCAAATGCACAGCCCTGTGAGGCAGCAGCTGATACCCTGCTTTATAGATGACACACTGTGGCTCAGAAAGGTGGGGCGATTGGTCCAAGGTCACGCAGGGGCTGAGTGGAGGAGCTGGGATTCAGCCTGCCTCGCAGCCACTCCCCCTGCCCAGGCAATGGGATGGAGGGTCTGGGGCCTTGGAGTGTGAGCAGGGGCAGTGAGGGCTCAGGGGGCCCAGCTCCCTCCCCCGCTTCAGCCTGGCACCAGGAGGCACTAGCTGTCCTCGGACAGGGAGGCCACTGTGTCGGCTGTGGTGGTTCCAGAGTCCACACACACCCCAGGGCCCTTAGAGCCTGCGGAAGAGAAGCCGGTTGAACTTAGCATTGAACCCAACTTGGCGCCAACTCTTCTGACCAAGGCGTTCCTCCCCACTCCCTGAGGATCGGTGTGTGGGTCTGGGAAACATGGGTCAGGTCCAGGGTCCCACCTCACGTGGAATCAGTTCCCTGTAGCCTCTCTCAGGTGGTCCTTTGGCCTTGCTAGGGCCCAACCACTGGGTGGTCCTTGCCAGCAGGTCTGCAGAAGAGTGGAGGGAGCATTTATTAGGTACCTGCTGTGTACCACACACAAAATAAACACTTGTCAGAGGCTGAATTTAATTCATGAAAAGACCCTGCCGTGAGCCTGGCTCTGAGCCAGGCACTGGGTGTGTGTGGGCAGCCGTGGTCCCTGCCCACACAGGGCACACCGTGTGGTGGGAGAGACAGTCTTCAGAAAACCGCCCAAGATGCTCGCAGTTGACAAACCTCAAACCGTAGTTCAGGTGCCCTGATGAAAATGCTGGGAGCTGTGGGAGGATAAAAAGGAGGAGCATGCTCCCAGCCAGGGCTCAGGAAAGGCTCCTGGGAGAAAAGTATCTTTGAGCTGAAATAAGAAAGAGGAGCAGGCATCCTCTAGGGGATGGGTGTTGAGGTGAGGGTCTCTCTGTGCCCTCCTTCCCTCGAATATTAGACTGGTCAAGTATCAGGATGCCCTGGGCTGACCTGCTCATCTTTAGACGGGGAAGAGGGGATCTCGGCATGGGGGGAGGGAGGCAGGCTGGGCAGGCAGTGACCGTCTCTGCCCACCTCCCACGTCTCTGGTCCTGCAGGAGCACTCTCCAGCCATGAACCACCTGGACTCCAGCAGCAACCCGTCCTCCACCACGTCCTCCACGCCCTCCTCGCCGGCGCCCTTCCCGACGTCATCCAACCCATCGAGTGCCACTACACCCCCCAACCCCTCGCCCGGCCAGCGGGACAGCAGGTTCAACTTCCCAGGTACCACACCTCGGGGCTTTTTTGGGCCCGCAGGGATAGGGTCGGATGCCCCTTCTCAGCACACGCCGGCAGGCTCCAGGTCATACACTGCCACCATGTAGAGCACTTGCTGGGAGCCAGACACTGCTGAGCTCAAGTACCTTACTGTATTTAAACTTGGTAAAACTCTGAGGGAGATGCTGTTACTGCACCCATTTTACAGATGGGGAAGCTGAGGTTCGGAGCGAGGAATTGGCTTGTCCCGAGCTGTATAGCATGTAAGTGGCAGAGCCAGGATCCAATCCAAGTCTGACATGAAGCCTGGGTTCTTGATGTAATCACACTGCGCTCGTGTGCATGGGGTGGCTCCTCCTGGGCATAATTCACTCCCTCAGGGCTTCTGAGCTCCCAGGAAGCATGGTAGGCAGCACAGGGAGCTGGGGGAAGCCCCGAGGCCTGAAAGAGGGAATCCGGGGCTCTGTGGCTTGCCTGCTCTGTGATCTGGACAAGCTACTTAAAGGGGAGCTTTTGTTCCCTTTTCCATGAAACGAGACCACGTGAGGTTGGAATTAGGTGATCCCCTGTGTGGATGAGGACCCTGAGGCCCGCAGGAGAGTGCGTGCTGGAGCCCACCTGAGCCCGTGCTGACCTCTGACTCGACCGCAGCCCCGGCTGCCCTGGGGTCAGTATGGGCTGGATCCCACGCCTCTCGGCCAGGCCTGGGGTGTCCCGCCTCCCCATGGAGCAGAGCGAAGCCCACTCGTCCATTTCAGGACCAATCCTCAGCCTTGGCCTCCCTGACAGCTCCTCACAGTGGGTCCTGGCCCTTGGTGTATTTCAGTTGGCAGCCCAGGGGAAGGGGGGTGGCTGGGACGCTCCAGTTTGCTCCAGGCCCAGCCACAGGCCTGCTGCCAGCTTCAGCCTGTGGAGTCGGGGTCAGGCCCCACCTGTCACTGGCCCCTGGGGCTCCAGGCCCAGGAGGACAGAGGCACAGCTCTTCCTGTGCCAGGGAACCCCCGGCTAGGGCCACACACAGCCAGCAAGAGGCTGGGCAGCCTCTCTGGGCCCATCTCACCAGGGTTCCAGGGCCTTCTTTTGGGGACCGTGAGAGACCGAGATTTTGTAGGAATCTTTTTTCTCTTTTCCCTGTCCCTTTGCCTTAACACGCACGTGGCTGGATATCTCCTGACGCTGATGCATCGCCCGAGTGCACCCCTCCCTTCCCTGCAGTTGGGCGATGGCCCACTTGATTAACATCCTCTCCCGTACTGCTGTGTCATTATTATGCTCTGAAACCGGGCCTTTTGCTAAACCTCCTAGTTTGGGTTTTTCTGAAAGGAAGGGCCTGTTTGAAAAACAACAGCCACAGAAAAAGTCCTTTGTTTGATGTCAGCCAGAGCATCTCAGCTTTCCCTGATGTCCTCGGGCTGGGCCCTCCCTGTCCCCTGCACAGAGCCCCCACTCTCTTCAGGGTCTGTTACCTCTCTGATCATGGCAGCGCCTGGGGCTGGGCTGGTCCAGCGGTTAATCTGGGGAAGGAACTTCTGCTGTTCACCTGCTCTGTACTGTGCCGGAGCATTTCAGTTTATTCTGGAGGATAAACCTTGGGAAATTTTATACTTCCTTTTACAATATGACAACAGAGAGGTTCACCAACTTCCCAGGGTCCCAGAGCCTCATAAGTGGCAGGACTGGGGTGAGAAGCATGCTGTGTCCGAGTCCCCAGACAAGTCAGCATGTCCCCTTCAATCATCCTTAAGAGAGGATTTTTCCCCCCTAGTGGTGAGACCCAGTCACTGAAGCCTCAGCTCCTCCGGGTGTGAATGTGGGGTCCAGGGGGAGACCATTCATCACAGTTTTTCTCCCCGTTGTATTTCACTCTCCTGGGCTCATGCACATTTCACAGAGGACAAGTGGGCCTGGGAGGTGAATAGCTTCCACCCGGGCTCTGCAGCAGGGTGGCTGCGGGGACTCGTCTCCAAACCCCAGTCCTCCAGTGCGAGCCCCTCTACTCCTGGGGCCTCCTGCTGGCACCTGTTTTTCCCCAGCTCTTTTCTCCTTCCTGCGTGAATCACCCTGTCCTGGCCAGGCCCACCCGGGGCAGGGCAGGTGGGGGGTGCTGCCACAGCCCGATAACCAGCCCCTCTCTCCCAAGCCCATGCCTGTGTCGCCTCCTCCCTCGCTGCGTTTGCTGTTCTGTGTGTGTGACTCACCTCCTCTTCTGTTTAAAGCTGCCTACTTCATTCATCATAGACAGCAGTTTATCTTTCCAGGTGAGTCGTTTGCATGGTCCCACTAACTGCCCCTTGCTGTGACCCCCTCTGTCCAGCCCACCTGGGTGCCCTCTCCCTGGGCACCTTGAAGGCGCTTGAGCCTCACACCCACCTGTTTTGAGAGGTGACTGACTGTCGAGGCTGGGCAGGGGGGCAGGAGTAGCCTTGAGGCCGGCCCTCCACAGGGGCAGTGCCTTGCTGGGAGGGACCTCGGCATCCACCCTCTCTGGCCTCTTGCACAGAGGCCGCAGGCAACTTGTCCAGGGTCACACAGCCAGGAAGTGGCAGAAACTCAGTTTGCAGCATGGGGGGAAAGGACTTTTTGCTGATGCCTTACGAGCATCTGTCACAAAATCTTCCCCTACATAATGACAAGGAAACTGCTACGCTATCTTACAGAAGGGGAAGCGAGTTTGGGAAGGTCTGCCGGCTTCGCTCACTCAGTGGGCTTCGCTCCAGAGCCTTGCTGCACAGCGCCATCTGCTGGCCATTGTTGGACATGCCCGAGTGCAGCAAGTTTAAAGCAAAAACTTTTCAACTCAGTAAGATGATCTCGTTCCTTCCCTTCCGCAAAACTTGTTTTGCACACCTGCTACGTGCCAACCTTTGCTTTTGACCATATCCTGCCTCTAAGGAGTTTATACGATAGGTACTTATTTCTCTAGCTGAAGGTGACAAGCTACAACTTTCTTTTTTTTTTTTTTTTTTTTGGTGTGGAAGATTAGCCCTGAGCTAACATCTGTTGCTAATCCTCCTCTTTTTGCTGAGGAAGATTGGCCCTGGGCTGACATCCATGCCCATCTTCCTCTACCTTATATGTGGGACGCCACCACAGCATGGCTTGGTAAACAGTGCATAGGTCTGCGCCCGGGATCCAAACCTGCAAACTCCAGGCCGCCAAAGTGGAGCGTGCGAGCTTAACCACTACGCCACCCGGCCGGCCCCAGCAACTTTAATTCTTAATTGAGCCATGTGAAGGTTCTGTGTGTTTTAGACAAAGACGGTAGCTAGTTGTTTTTTTCCTGGGTTAAACAGGCCTGTCTTGAAGTCATGGTATTTTGATTATTCCAGGCTTTTCTATCCCACAGCCCAGCTCCATGAGGGGAGTGACGTGGAGCATGCGTTAGTCCTTACAGGACCACCCATGTGGTTTTGCAGGCGTGTGCAGGCTGGCTGGGCTCCCTGAGCTGCCTTTGTGGCTTCACACCCATTTTTGCTGCGGTCCCCACTCCAGGAGCCTTCCTGTTACTGGCTCTAGGATGGCGTACAGGGGAGCACCCAAGAGCATTGGGAAAACGTGGCTCTTCTTCCAGAAGGGTCTATCTTACTCTGAAGATATGTCAAAGGGGAGGGGAGGGGAATATATTTCTATTAAAACAAACATGGACACATTTTGGAGCGGATTGCAAAACACACTTTTTTTTTTTTGTGAGGAGGACTAGCCCTGAGCTAACATCTGATGCCAATCCTCCCCTTTTTTCTTGAGGAAGATTGGCCCTGAGCTAACATCCGTGACCATCTTCCTCTACTTTATAGGGGACCCCACCATAGCATGGCTTAACAAGCGGTGCGTTGGTGCGCGCCCAGGGTTCCGAACCTGCAAACCCCGGGCCGCCACAGCGGAGCGCACGCACTTAACTGCTTGCGCCACCGGGCCGGCCTAATCATACTCTTGATGGTTAAGGAAAAGTATGAGACTTAGAGACATTTTGCCCTCCCCCTTGGGGTTCTGTTTCTCCCTGAACCCCCACCTCCTCACCCCCTACGTGTGTGTGTTTCTTCTATGGAAACATTTGAGCAGCCTTGGAGGGGTAGAAACATCAGGCCGCCCCTGGAAGTCTGTGGACTCAACGTTGGGGTGTCTGGAGGAGGCCTTGGCAGAAGCTTCCAGGGTCTGGGATCCCCCAGAAATTGTGCACAGGAGGTTGCATGCATGTGTGCATTTCCCTAATAGGAAGGCCCACGGCCTCTCTCAGATTCGCCAACTCTGTGGGGTCACAGAGATTTTGAGAACCCTGGTTCAGAGGACCTTCAGGGTGGCCTTGGAGGAAGCCCTGGAGGGAGGTGGAGGGAGGTTTGATGGCTGATGGGGAGGCTGTTTGTCCTAGAAGGCAGGGAGAGGCCGCTGATTAGCTGGAGCCACTGCCACCTCCAGTCTCCTTTTGCTGAGAAAAGGAGGGCCCACCCGGCCCTGGGGCCGCGGCCTCCCTGAGTGCGATTAGAGGGGACTGGAGAGAGCAGAGGCAGCGGCAGAAGCAGCCATGGAGGGTTTGGCCAGTAACACGTTGGTTCCACACTGGGGTGACCATCTGTCTAGTGGTCCCCGAATGTGGGACTTTCAGTGCTAAAACTGGGAAAGCCCCTCACTGCGCAGTCTTGGGGCCCCTGATGTGTAGACTGTGCGTTTCTTCCTCTCCCCTGAGACCTAAACCCAGAAGCTGATGGCTCGCACCAGAAATTCCCAGCAGCTGTGCCAGGCACCAGGTGTCCCTAACGAGCCACCTGCGAGGCCTGCCTCCTGCCTCTGCTGGTCTGAGTGAAGGAGTCTCACCAGTTCCCGGGTTGTTGCAACCAGCCCCTGCCTCCCAGCAGAAGGGGGGCCTAGCCCACGTGTCCAGTAAACAGTAGCCCGGTTTGCTTTTACAACTTGCTTGTTCAGGGCTGCTTGGGCACAGGGGAGTGATGTTAACCAAGAAGCCTCAACCTCCCCGCCCACCTGGAGTCCCTTCCTGGGGCAGAGCTGTGTGGGCAAAACCATGAGCTGGGGAGGCTGCGTCCATGTTGGGTTTCAGGAAAAGTAGAAGTCAGCCCGAGTGGAAGTGGCCTGGGGAACACGCGTGCAGCCCGTGCGGGCCTCTAGGGAGGCCCCACTGCCGTGTGTCCAGGGTTTGCAAGCACTGCGTCCTTTGCGGGGAGTGGGCCGGTGGTCTCATGCTATGTATGCGCTTTTGTTTCCTCCAGACATTTCAGCGTTTCCGCAGGCGGCCCCGTTCCCCGAGGCAGCGGACAGCACCCGGTAGGTCCCTGTGCTCTGTCCCCTTGCTCCTCCGTGGAGACTTGTTGAAGCTGACCCACATCCCCGAGCAGCTCCCACCCCGCCTTGAAATCTCTCCCCTCCCACTCCGGACGTTGCCATGTAGCTGGGCCAGCCCAGGGGGAGACTCCTTGGGCTCATTCACCATCTGGACCAGTGAACTCAGCCAGAAGGGTTTTATTTGCCTCCCTTTGGGGCAGTCACCATTGATTGGGGCTGTAAAACCTGGAGCGGTCTCGTGACCCGGGAGGGAAGGGCAAAGGGCACTCGAGTTAGAGAAACCTTCTAAAAATAGCTCCTGTTTATGGGGCCCGTTTTCCATGTCAGGCCGTGCTGAGCACCTGACTCACGTTCCCTTGTACGGTTCTCAGCCTGATGAAGAAGGTATTGAGGTAGATGTCATCCCAACCTGCAGATGAGGAAGCCAGCCCAGAGAAGTTAAGAAATTACATAAAGTCACACAGCTAGGAAGTGACAGAACCAGTTATCAAGTAGAATTTCAAGTCCTGTGCATATGCTCAGAACCCTCGTACTGGGTGTCAGATTTGAAAGAGCCTTAGTGCTTACTGCCCACCCCTCATCCCCCATCACCCTCAGGTTAGTCTGGGGAAGGCCGAGGCCGAAGAAGGGAAATGGGGCCTTGTCCTCAGCCTCCTGACTGTTTCCACAGCATCCAGACTGCCTTTCCCCCAGCCAAGTGGGTCAAAGTAAGAATCCAGGCCTGGTGGCCCTGTCCCAGACCTCACACGGGGAGTCCCCTGCCCAGCTGAGAGCCAGTGGCCCACCTTCAGGGTCTCCGTGACAAACCCTGTTTTACTCCTAGGCTCGACGACCAGCCAAAAGCAGATGTCTTGGGGGATCATGAAGTGGAGGTGAGTGAGGGTGACACTCAAGCTGTGCACCGTGCCTTCTCTCTCCTCTCCCCGTCTCAGCATGCACAGGGGTCTGGGGAGTGTGTGGGTGCCAGGCCCTTGCCCCCAGGGCCTGCTGCAGCCGACACGGGGAAGAACAATGAGGAACGCACGAAGCAAGTTTCCTTTTGCTTTTCTGGTCTTGAGGCTAAAGTAAGCTCTTAACTCGCATGGTTCCCACTCCCAGCCCCAGCTCTGGAGACTCTACTTCAGTCATGCTGGGGTGGGCCAGGTATCTGTATGTTGTCAAAGCTCCCCACATGAATCTGATTTTAGCCAGGGCCAAGAACCACTCTCTTGACCCTTGACCCAAAGTGTCAGCTGAGCCTGGCTCCCTGCGATGCAGTGTGGCTTAGAGAACATTAGCCGACTGATTTATTCCTACCCGGAGGAGAGTCAGAAACTCTGTTTAAACAAACGGATATGCAGAAAGGATGATGTGGTGAAGTTCTTCATCCTAGGGGATGTTAACGCTCTTCCCTAGTGATCGGATATCGCTGATAGAGATCTCGGAGCAGAGCGCTAGTGGGAAGAAGGGCCTCAGGGCCCAGCTGGGCCAAGTACCATATTTTGATGAGGACACTGAGGCCCCGTGGTGCCAAGTGACCCACCCACTGTCCACAGCAAGCCAGTGCAGAGCCTGACTAGAACCCGGGCCTCTTGACCCCATGCCTCTCGCCTCGCTTACCTGGCTGGGGCTCCAGGGAAGGGAAGTCAGCTGAGCCCAGATCTGCTGCCCACTCCATTCCTTCCTCTTCTCCTTCCAGGCCGAGGAGCCGGAGGCCGGCAAGTCCGAGGCAGAAGATGACGAGGACGAGTTGGACGACTTGCCAAGTTCTCGCCGGCCCTGGCGGGGCCCCATCTCACGCAAGGCCAGCCAGACCAGCGTGTACCTGCAGGAGTGGGACATCCCCTTCGAGCAGGTGGAGCTGGGTGAGCCCATAGGGCAGGGCCGCTGGGGCCGGGTGCACCGCGGCCGCTGGCACGGCGAGGTGGCCATCCGCCTGCTGGAGATGGACGGCCACAACCAGGACCACCTGAAGCTGTTCAAGAAGGAGGTGATGAACTACCGGCAGACGCGGCATGAGAACGTGGTGCTCTTCATGGGGGCCTGCATGAACCCCCCCCACCTGGCCATCATTACCAGGTGACCCAGCCCCCGGCCCTCACTGGGGTGGCCACCTTGCCCCCGTCTTCTCTGGGGGGCCTCTTACTTGTGTGGACTCCCTGGAGGGCATGGGCGTTTTAACGTAGACAGGTACAAAGAAGAAAACCAAAAATGAGTATAATTTCCCCATGCACACAACCCCATTGACGTTAAAATATAAATAAATAAAATGATACCTTTCTAAGGAGAGAGGAAATTCAAACGTTCCAGAAAAGTACAAAGTGAAAACCAGTCTCCTCCCACCCCAGCTGGGTGCTCCTCCCCAAAGGCAGATACTGTAACCAGTGCCTTATCTTGCCTTCTGCTAAGATAAAGTTTCCCTGTACTCATCATTTATAACTATTTATCTATTCCTTTGTAAAAATACACAGCAAAAATCATACTGGTTCACACCTTGCTTTCGTCACCTGAATGCAGAGCTGAGGTCTACTGTATTCTTGGTGATACCTGCCCAGTGTTCCCATCACCTAGTTGAACCTAGTGGTGTGCTGGTAAATGTTTAACAACCAGCTCTCGGGGGATGGGGACGGAAGCCCTGGTTTATGGCATCTGTCAAGTCCTGTGGTGTAAGTACTCTCACCACCGTTGATTTCAAGCTACCGACATGATGTCACTGAGAGTGGAGTGGATTTGGGAAGACAGTCACACAGCTGGGCTCTGGGCCCTCTCTCTGGCCATCCCTTGATTTATTTAACCGGTCCTCTTTTGCTGGAGGCTTTGTCATAATGAACATCCTCATCTCCATATCTTGGTGAACTTCTGTGAGTATATGTGCTGGGCTGGGTCAGAGTGTGCGTACGTCACGATTTCATGTCCATTGACTGTTTCTACTCCAGGACGTGTTCATCAGTTTCCTCTCCCACCGTCAGTGTATGAGAGTGTCATTCGCCCAGAGCACCAGGGGCTGTGAAACGGGCAGATTTTTGCCCATGGCATTGAAAAAGTTGTTGGGTGTTTACTTTTAAAATCAGGAAAAGCAATATGAGGCTAGTGAAATTTTGGAAGATACGTGGAAGTGTCAGGAAGAAACTAAAAATCACTTTCGTCCCATCAGCCATGAGAACCCTCATTAATATTCTGATGACATTCTCTATAGCTCCACCCTGTGCTTTGAAAAAACATTCTCCTCAAACTGTATTTACTAAGTAAAAATTAATTTCCATTTTGCTTATTTATCAGATTAGTGACCACCCACCAGAACTTCTGAGCAATGTGAGATCACCAGGTCACCACACCAAAGGGACAAAATTCCAGCCCAAAGCAGGACAACTTGATGCTTTAGGGCACCTTACTGTGGTTGTGCCAGCTCCAGGACCCCCAGCCTCCCAGCCCCTAGTCGCTGTCTGTCCACCCATCCTTCCCTCTCTCTCTCATCCACCCAGTTCTCTAAGAGATTAGAGTCTGCTTAAAGGGAAGACATAGAATAGAATAGCAAAACATTCATTAACAAAAAACGTAACATGTTTTAGAATATGGCAGGGGGACTGGAACATAGGTAAGGAACCATCAGCCGATATTCCAGACCCCTCGCCCGGTTCTCAGAGTCTCTAGGCTCTCAGAATATTATCTCCTTGGAGACTTTCCCTAAAAAACTAGCCCCTTTTCTTGGATGGTTTAAGTCAGCTTCTGCCTGGAGCAGGGAGCGAACCACACATTCTCTCTGGGTCCTTCCTCACCCTGGGTTTTAGGAGTCAGTGCAGGCGGAGATCCCAAAACGTGAGCCCCTCGTCCAATAATAGCTTTGACATCCCTGACAGCCACCCCCACACCTTCCCCCTCCTTGCACAGCCCTTAATTACAGTAAAATCCCTGTGATCAGAAAATAATAAAAACCATCATGAAAATCATTACAGTGAGCTCTGGAGCCCCAGTGTTGCCTGGTTATAGCCCTAAAAGGCCAGATTCTTCCCTGTTGGGAGTTTGAGGCGCTGTGTTCCTGCCTTGAACCCCTGGAGGGTGGGCTGCTCTGATTGCCAGAAGCCTTGGTAAACTGAGTTTCCTGTTCTAGGGAGGGCAGGCCCTGGGCCTCAGGGAACGGGGTGCACGTGCGTGTTTTTGCACCTTCAGCACAGGCCCCAAAGGAATGGGCATCAGACTTGGTTAAGAACGAGGATTCTGATGCCCATAGTCCAGGGGACGGGGAGAGCCCTCCAGAGGCCAGGGACACAGCTCCTCCCAGGGTCCAGGAGGGCTGGGATCGGGCCTCACTGGCCCAGACCTCTGCCTGACCCCACCACTCTTGACAGCTTCTGCAAGGGGCGGACGTTGCACTCGTTTGTGAGGGACCCCAAGACGTCTCTGGACATCAACAAGACAAGGCAGATCGCTCAGGAGATCATCAAGGTAAAGGGGTATCCGGCTGGTCCCAGAGGTCCTGCCTGTCCCCCGTTCTGTCTGCCTGTCTCAGGGTGGTGGTGGCTGCTCTGTCGCTCCCTTTAGCTGGGGCACCTCAAGGGAGGGACCCCGTCTCCTTCCCTCTGTTTGGGTCTCGTCATGGAGCCGGGAGCTGGACACTGCTCAGCGTTGATGGAATTGAATTGGCTGGGGAGGATGCAGCAGGCTTTAAAGACCGACGGCCTGAGTTTGAATCTTGGTCAGCTGTGTGACTTTGGGCAGATCATTTCGCCTCTCTGAGCCTTGGCTTCCTTCCCTGTAAAGTGAGGATACAATGTACCCTCCCTCACTGGATTGGTGCAAGTGAAAATGGGATAATCCGTGGAGAGGCCTTGGGCACAGGGCCAGCACTTGGTGAGAGTCTGTTAGAATTGGTGAGGGGGGTGGGTGCTACTTCCAGGGGGCGTGACAGCACCCCCACTTTCTGCCTTCAAGTTTCTAAATCAAAGTTTCATGAGGACAGACCCTCAGGTTCAACTTGGGCAGCCTTTTTTCTTTCTTTCATCTTTTTTTACATAAATAAAAATGAAAGAAAAGCTTATTTGTTGCTTTATTGAGCAACAAGCCCAAATAAAAACTGGAAAACTGCTGGGTAGGGGTTCCTGTTTTTGTTGAAAAGCTTTCTCTTACCAGCTCCCACCAAGTTTTTGCCTCTTTCCTGTCTTTCCTTCCTTTTCTCCTGGCTTCGCTTCTTTTTTCTCCCTCCCTCCTTCTGTCCGGTTTATTTGAGTGTCTTTAGAAGAGAAAAGATAAAAATCACGATGACTTTTATGGACAAACCGAGATTTCCACATTGACATTTCCATGGGGCTAAACTAATGAATTAAACTTTTGAAGCCCCCCAAACCAAAATATCACCCTGGTGCCTTCGTTTGCAGTCTGTCTCATTTCAGAGAAGGTGGAGGGAGCTGCAGTGTCACAGCCATTTCCCGTTGTCCCCAGACTTGCCAGACCCTGCTCCTCCTCTGTCCTCCCCCCACTCTGCCGCCTCCCCCAGGCTGTTTTCTCTCCTTGTCGTGAGAGCACTGGGGGAGTCTGTCTGGTTGCTGACTGGCTGAGTTGGAATGAATGAGCCATCTGGAAGATTCCAGAGCAGAAGAGAAAAGATACTCAGAGGTTTTGGAGCTGCAGAGCCGGAAGCCGCCTCTGCTGGCTTTTTTGGTTTTAATCCTGCTGAAAAACCATGTCCTTCCCCTTCTGCTGAGAACTTCTGAGCCACTTCCTTTTGTATGTGTCTCTGATGTTTTGGGGCTCAAAATATGATAAAGGGGCCTGACCTTTGGTTAGAGGGTTTGCAATTTTGTGGCCACTCTGGGATCCCCATGCAGGTATGGGAAGGGAGGAGAGTCTGTGTTCCAGGCCCTTGATGCTTTATATCTTGTCTCTCTTTATGTTGGCCTTTTGAGGCTGTGACATGTATTTTATAAACAAGGCTTAGAGAGGTACAGCGACTTGTCTTCAGTCACATAGCTGGTCTGTGTTCAATCCAAGGTGGGGTCTTTGGCTCTCTTTGGCCCCTGAGGAAGGCTTGAGCCTTGGTTTGGGTTGGGAAATGGGCAGATGTTTTAAGAAGGATCGTCTTACGTTCAGGATGGAGTTTTGGGAAGGAGCAAGTCACTGTTTCTGAACTCCCTGCTTCCATGGCAGGATGCCAACTCTCCACAGGCCTGAGGGAAAGGGCCACAGTGGACCCCGCACCCTCCCATCTCTCGCAGGACAGCATCTGCTTTGTGAAGATTCTTCTCTGACGCTGTCCAAACCCACTTGGATCGAGCTCTGGCCTCTGCTGAGTTCTGTCTGGTTCTGCCTCATGCTCGTTCTTTCTATTTCCTAAACATGGCCGGTTGTTTACCTTTCTCTCCCTCACTCGAGACTTCTCAGGATGTATGAAGCACTCTGAATCACCCCAGTGGGAGACTGGGGGGTGGATTTACACGTGCCTCTTTCTGAGTCGGCAGGGACGGCCATTTCAGTCGTGGATCTTGCCCCTGTTCCCAAGGGCATCAGGGCACACGGGAGTCCTGGGTTTGGCGTTAGAAGACAGCTTTGACCTTGGATGAGGTCATGCCTGTGTCAGGTCACCCGTGTCCCACACACCTGGCCAGTCAGTGTTCAGTCCAAATAGAGCGTTGGTTAGAAATCACCCACCCCTGCCCTTTCCGTTGACAGACGAGGAAACTGAGGCTCAGAAGTCAAGTGTCTAAGGCCACACAGTGAATTAGAATCCGAGCTGAGATGGAACTCGGACCCCAGATTTCAGTCTCAGTCCAGGACTCCTTCGAGCACAGGTATTGGGACCACCTGAACTCAGGGACTCCCTTTGTGGGAATTCCTCTCTGTTCCCCACCTGAGCCCTTGCCCAGCCTGAGGGTAGAGGCCAGCTGTGCAAAGCCTGATAGAGACCCCAGATCACTCAGGTCATTAATGACTTAACATGGATGGTATTGCAGGGAGGAAGACATGAGACAGAATAACAGGAGAAAGTCAAACAAAGCTTAATAACGTGGATACGTGGGAGAAACCCAGGAAATCTGAGTAACCGGCCAAAATGGCTGAAGCCACCACCTTAAATACCATCTTTAGTTAAAGACAAAGGAGGACATTGTGGGTAGTGATTTGGGACTTTAAAGCGGAGGAAGGCAATTGACATGGAGGTGGAAAAGCAAATGTTTGATAAATGTTTGCTGGGCCACCTATAAACAGTGTGACTCAAGAGAGAGAACTTTGATAAAAATGGGCCTAGCAAGGTTCCTTCCAGTCTACCACACCCAGAGTCATCTGTGGTGATAGCTCCTTCCTGGGACAGGCCTTCTTTCTTAAATTCTTTTAGGCAGTTAGGGGAAAGGTCAGAGTTTCTGAGTCTTTCGTTCTTAAAAATAATCAAGCTAAAGGGACATGTTTTGGGATGGCAAATTCTGATCCCCCACAGTATCATTACCCTCCCCCACCCCCCAGCTCCCCACCCATCACCTTCTCCACACCTCACACCTTTATCCAAGTATAAGGTGGGTGTTGGACAGCGTGGTGGCATGGAAAGAGCATGGACTTGGCTGGAACCAGATCTCAGCAATGCTACTTAACTGCTGTGTGGCCTGGGGCGGGTGACTGCCCTCTCTGAGGCTTGGTTTCCTCACCTGTAAAATGGAGACACTTATGCTGCATAGCACTGTGAAGATTAAATGAGGGGATCTGGGTAAGGGATCCAGCTCAGTGCCTGGCCCAGGGCAGAAGCTAAGTCATCATCACTCACTTCCCTCCCCGCTGATGTGAGGCTCGCTGTCTTCCAGGGCATGGGATATCTACATGCCAAGGGCATCGTGCACAAAGATCTTAAATCCAAGAACGTCTTCTACGACAATGGCAAAGTGGTCA
Organism: Diceros bicornis minor; assembly: GCF_020826845.1. NCBI lineage: Eukaryota > Metazoa > Chordata > Mammalia > Perissodactyla > Rhinocerotidae > Diceros > Diceros bicornis. The sequence goes on along the minus strand of NC_080757.1, from coordinate 19,965,087 downwards.
TCACAGACTTTGGGCTGTTCGGGATCTCGGGCGTGGTCCGAGAGGGACGGTGAGTTGGCCGTGGGCTTCTGGACAGAGAGGAACTGGGCGGTGCTGGGTGGGCCCGAGATCCCCCTGAGGTCTGGGCACTCTTGCTGTCTGTTGCTGAGGGGCAGCCTTCCCTGTAGGAGAGGCCAGGTTTGCTTTGTCCTGCCCTTGTGGTTCTGGTCCAGAATCAGGCTTGGGTGACGTTTAGGTCCCTCATAGCACTTGGTTCTCAGGCTGACTGACCCCCACGGAGGCTAGGCCCCCTCACTCGCATTTTCCCTGTATGCTCACCGACCTAGGCAGGGGACCAGGGTTCACATCCCTGTCATGAGGAAGAGCTTCAGGTATTATTTCCCCAAATCTTGAAGGGGTGGCGGTGGGGAGAGAGGCTCTTCCCCAAGCATCGGGGTACCCCCAGGAGGGAAAGTGGCAGCCAGGCTGCAGAGCCAGCCCCAGGCCAGGTGGTGAGGTCTGCAGGCAGATCTGATTTCCTGCATGGAGAGGTACTCCACTCTCCCAGGGTGGAGAATCACGCACCTTCAGGTGCGGCTCCCTGCCGATGCCCGTTCTTGGCCTGCTTTCCTAGAAAAACCTGGTCATCACTCTCTTGTAACATTCCTCAAAGTGCTGGTGCCTTTGCAAGTGCAGGGTCAGCATGCTGCTTCCTGGGCCGTGCGTGGGTGGCGTGCCAGCCCTGGGGCAGGTGTGTGCCAGGCGGGTCTCTTTGCTGTTGGCTGAAGGCCTCGTGTCCTTGCCCTGGCTTCTTGGCCTCCAGGCGAGAGAACCAGCTGAAGCTCTCACACGACTGGCTGTGCTACCTGGCCCCTGAGATCGTTCGTGAGATGACGCCCGGGAAGGACGAGGATCAGCTGCCGTTCTCCAAAGCTGCTGACGTCTATGCATTTGGGTGAGGAGGCCCCTGGCATCCCTCCTCCTGAGGCCAAGTGTGGCCAAAAGAGAGGGTCCTGCTGGCCAGCAGGGGCAGGGGAGGCGTGCTTTGAGTCCTGGCTCTGCAGCTTGTTGTGTGAGTGACCACACCCTGGATCTCCTGTTTCCCCACCTAAATGGAAGAATAATGGTACCTTCCTGATGGAGTTGTTTCGTGAGGACTGAATTAGGTAATTGTATAAGATGCTTACCCTGGGCGTCAGTCTCATCCATTGTCCTGTGAGGATGCTCACCAGAGATAACCAAGAACTGTCCTGGGAGAGTGGGGAGTCCTGTCAGCCAGCCTCTAGTGCCCCCCGAAGAGCTGGGGTGCTGACCAATAGGAAAATAGAGATATAATATGAGCCAGATATATAACGTTTTCTTTTAGCTACATTAAAAAAAAAAGAAAGAAGTGAAATCAGGTTTTGTGTGTGTGTGTGTGTGTGTGTGTGTGTGTGTGTGTGTGTGTGAGGAAGGTGGGCCCTGAGCTAACATCTGCCAATCCTCCTCTTTTTTTTTTTGGCTGAGGAAGACTGGCCCTGGGCTAACATCCATGCCCATCTTCCTCCACTTTATATGGGACGCCACCACAGCATGGTTTGACAAGTGGTGCGTCGGTGCGCGCCCGGGATCCGAAGCGGCGAACCCCAGGCCGCCGCAGCAGAGTGCGCGCACTTAACCACTTGCACCACCGGGCCGGCCCCCTGAAATCAGTTTTAATAATGTGTTTTATTTAATTCAATATATCCAAAATATTATCATTTCAACATGTTATCCAAATAAGAAAATCAGGGAGATAATTTACCCTACAAAGTTTCTGAAATCTGGTGTATATTTTACGCCTATAGCACATCTCAGTTCCACTGCCCACGTTTCAGTTGCTCAGTAGCCCCACGTGGCCCATGGGCAGCCCAACGTTAGACAGTGCGGGTCTCATGGAGAAGGTGCCATCTGGGGGAGTCGAGAAAGGCCAGGGGACGTGGAGAGGCTGAGTGAGGGCCGCTCGCTGTCACCCCTCAGGGCATCTCTCCGTCTGGGGTGGTCTCCTCCTCCCTGACCTTTAACTGCCATCCCCTTAGCACCTGTGTGTGCCAGGCGCTGGGCGCGGCATTTCTGTTACTACTCAGACAACCTTGGAGGGAGGTATCAGCCCCGCTGAGGTTAAACAGTTGTACCAGGATCTCTGTTCAGAGCCTGCGCCGCCTCAGACTTTCCCCCACGGTGGGAGCGCAGGGCCATGGATCCTATAGTGCCCGGGAGGAGCCTCCAGGACGCTGTCACGGCAGTCCCTGAAGCCTGGTGGGTGAGGAAGGCTGGAGAAGGATCCTGGATCCTCTGGCTGGGCCCCTGGCATTGCGGCAGCAGAAGCCCCCGGGCGTGAGCTGGGGCGCAGCCGTCCAGGATCTCATGCCGCGTGGGTGGTCTCCATAGGACTGTTTGGTATGAGCTGCAAGCAAGAGACTGGCCCTTTAAGAACCAAGCTGCAGAGGCCTTGATCTGGCAGATTGGAAGCGGAGAGGGAATGAAGCGTGTCCTGGCCTCCGTCAGCCTGGGGAAGGAAGTCACTGTAAGTAGCCACTTGCTCTCGGAAAGGGGAATAGGACTAGAGGGTGGGGCCCAGGCACGTGACATGGCTGCCCCAGAGGCAGTCGTGTGTCGGGCAGACCTGTTTGCTGTTGGCTAAAAGGCCTGTGTCCTTTATCGCCCCCACTGTCAACCATTTTCTTTAAAAAACCATTATCTTAAAAAAAAAAAAAAAAACTGGTAGGAAATAAAGATAATGGTTTTAGTTGAATTAAGAGATGAAAAGATAGTAAATAGTAAAGCCCTGTAAGTTACTAACATGAAAGAAGATGATAAAAAATAGTCACTACACAAGGTACGAACAGTGGGATTATTGTAGTATCAGGTCTTTCTCCTTAATGTTTTTCTCGACTGTTCAAGAACAAATCAAAGTTTCCACGGCAAATTTTTCAAAATGCCAAATCGTAATCCAGCTGCTGGCCTCACGTTACTGAATACCTGTCATGGTTTCCCTGTATTGCACTTGTAAGTTTCCTTGCCCAGGCACAGTGATGCATAAAGGACCCGGGGTCCATGTCTTCAGTGTGGTCAGTGATCACCATGTGTTTGGGCATCAGAGAGGACTGGAGCAGGTAGGGGCCAGCCTGGGTGTTAATAAGGAGCTCCAGGTGGTATCTGGGCAGCATAAGGATGGAAGCATCTGGAGGGATCACCTGGCACCTGTCCAGGTCAAGAGCTAACTAAGCTGTGAATTTCATGTTGAAGTCATGAACAGTGTTGGCAGGGTCACCATCTGCCCTATCACGTGAGCACTTTCTGCCTGATCGTTTGTGCAGGCCTATTTTGTCACCATAGTTCTCCTGAATCGAAGCGCTGAAGGGGTATGCTGTGTACATGCGTGGATCCTGGGAGCAGGCAGCAAAAGGCCAGATGAGAAGGGCTTTCCTCTGGGGGCAGGCTTTCCCCTGACTCTCACTGCTGCCCTGTATTTGGTCCTTGTCACTCCAGCCTCCATTCTTGTGACGCTGAGTCCTCTACCTCCGTTGCAGCCTCACCCTGCACACATTCTGAGCATCTGCATGTCACCTATCAACACGCTGCCTTCCGCTTTCCATTCTAAAAATCGACAACCCATTTCTGATCTCTTTCCTATTACCTGTTTATTCAGCTTTGTTACTGTTAGTCCATGGGGGTCTAAGAAGGAAGGAGGGGAGGCAGGCTCATGTGCTTCATTTTGAGCTGGAAGCATGAGAACTCTTCTGCAAGTCAGTTATTTCTCAGCCCTCCTTCAGCAATGGCCAGTCATCTCAACGTCGGCAGGATGTTCACGGGACCACCAGCTGGGGGTGCTTAAGAGCGTTGAAGGGACCCTGTGCAGAGCGCTCCAGCCGTGCCCTCCTCCCTCCCAGCCAGCTCTCACACCCGCTATCACCTGCTGCATTTGCAGGAGATCCTGTCTGCCTGCTGGGCTCTCGACCTGCAGGAGAGGCCCAGCTTCACCCAGCTGATGGACATGCTGGAGAGACTGCCCAAGTTGAACCGACGGCTCTCCCACCCCGGACACTTCTGGAAATCTGCTGAGTAAGTACCCCCTCAGTGAGGCAAACCTGCCAGCCAAGCATCCTAGAGGGCACCGTGTGCTCTGTCTGCCCAGGACCTTGATCTGGGGCATACCAAAGCAGACTAGTCAGAGGTGACTAGTCCCCTCACCCAAGAGATGCTAGGGTTTCGTTCACCTCATTTATTTTGGAGATTCCTTTTGACAGGCTAGTGTCTCCAGTTCTCCTCTGTGAAAACCTCCATATCACTGTTAGCAGACCAGTGCTGACGCTGGGCCCAGGCTAGGCCCGGACAAGAAGATTCTGCCTAGGAAAGGGCCGGACAGAGCCAGCTGGAAGTCAGAGCAGCGTGGGCACAGAGCATCACCAAAATCAGCAGGGCGGCTACTGCTTAGAGTGACACAGACTCAAGACAGAGCTGTCTAGCCCCCAGATCAGCCACCTGTTTTGGGGACCATGTGGCCTGGGTTTATGTAGTGCTTTGATGCTAGAAGCCTCTCCCCTCTTCTGGGGAATCACACGATCCTTTGCACCCTTGTGGTGCAGGGGTGGAGACCTGGCCCGTGGAGACCACTGTCATCTCTTCTGCGTTCTGTCTCATTCCCTTTTTTATTTGTCTGTGTGGCCCCCTCTGCCAGAACCCTCGAAAACAGACCTCTGCCCTGCCATGAACCCTTTGTGAGAATCTGGGGAGTCCTTCCTTGTTCTGGGCCTCAGTTTCCACAGCTTTAAAAAGGAGAGGTTGGGTATGATCAGAAGTGGGCAGGGGCTGGCCCCATGGCGTAGTGGTTAAGTGCATGCACTCCGCTGCTGGCGGCCCAAGCCTGGATCCTGGGTGCGCACCGATGCACCGCTTGTCAGGCCATGCTGTGGCGGCATCCCATATAAAATGGAGGAAGATAAGCATAGATGTTAGCCCAGGGCCAGTCTTCCTCAGCAAAAAGAGGAGGATTGGCATGGATGTTAGCTCAGGGCTGATCTTCCTCACAAAAAAAAAAAAAAAGTGGGCAGACTTGTCAAGGGCCACATGGGAAATATTTTAGGCTTCATGGGCCAGAAGGGAAATCGAGTTACAGCTCCTGTCACTGGGATCTGCAGTGTGCCCAGCAGCAGGGCCAAGCGATGACACCACCCCGTACAGTCTCTGTCGCAACGACTCGGCTCTGTCTGGTGCGGGAGAGGCCACAGACAACGCGAGAACCAGGGGCTGGCTGTGCACCAGTAACTTTATGGATGCTGAAACTTGCATTTCATGTAATTCTCACATGTCACAAAATATTCTTCTTTTGTTTTTGTTCCCCCCAGCCGTTTAGAAAGGTGAAAACCATTCTTAGTTTCTGGCTTGTACAGAAACAGGTGGTGGCCCATATGTGGCAGGACCCCTGGACGAGATGAATGGTTTTAAACTTTTTTAAGGGGAAGGGCACTTTCTGAAAGTGAGATCTCACACAGAGCCCCAATGCATAAACAGATAAAGTGGAGCTGCTCTTGATGGGAGTGGGAGGCAAGGGCCTGTCTACCCACCCTAACACCCAAGGTAGCCCCTGAGGCACCCAGTCACCGTGTGTGGGTGTGTGGGGTGTGGGGTGCAGGTATGTGGGGCCCCTGCAGTCGCACCACTGAGCCCCTGGAGAAGCTGCACCCAGGTCTCACACCTGCTGCTCAGGTGTGTGGTGGCTGCAGCACTCCTCCTGTTCTAGAAAGGGCCAGATAGTAAATATTTTAGGCTTATGCATCATATGCGCTCTGTCACGTGTTCTTCGTTTTTTGTTTTATTTTTTTTTTTTAACAACCCTTTAAAATGATCAAGACCTTTCTGTGGCTGGATTTGGCTTACACATATTTGCCAGCCCCCGTCTTGAAAACAAACCCAACCAGCCTTCAAGCTGCCGGTGAAGGAGAGGCCCGGCATGGGTCGCCTGGGCAGAGGATGCAAGTAGGGGAACTTGGAGAAGAAATAGGGAAAACTTTGCCGATAGAAGCCAGCTGCGGGGACAGTCTGGAGGAAGGGCAGTTTGGGGTTGGGAATACTGTAACTTATAGTGCAATATTAGATTCAGTATTTTGCTCTTAAGATGAGTCAGAGTCCAGTACAAATGGGGGGTGGTACAATGCTACCATCAGAGGTGTGGGTTTCACCAGCCAGTGCTGAGAACCTGGGGAGACAGGAGGCCAGGGCCGGGCCTGGCCAGCGGGGAGTTGACGGTTGAATAGAGGAATGAACGAGGAATGATCACAACATGCTGAGCACGGTGAAAAAGCACAGCCTCTGTGGGAGTGAGGACGGGGCCTCTCTGCCCACCCAGGGAGCTTGAGGAACGGCCTGCAGACGAGGACTCAGTGGAGCTGGGCTTTGACCAGGAGCCTGGGGTCTCCTGGACTTGCGAGAGGTTCAAGGGTCTGGCTTGTCAGACCTTGGGCAACTCATTCAACATCTTGGCCCTGATTTTCTCATCCACAAAAGAGAAGGCTGCTCTAAGTGGGTGCTGGCATTCAAGAGATGTTTCCAGATTCCATAAGGACCAGACAGCCCCACCTTCTCATTTCACAGGTGGGAAACTGAGTCACAAATGGAGGTTGTTTCCTGCCCAAAGCGATCAGTTTTAGCCCCTTCCAGCAAAGAATGCCAGCCTACCTGAATGAGTCTCTGTCAAAGCTTCCTGTTCGTGATTTTTACTTCTACACGTTCAGCCTCTAATTCTCGTTTTCTCTTTTCTTTTCCATCCGTCTTGTTGCTTTTTTATTTTCGGGGGGTGGCTGCTGCGCTGGCCTGTCCTGTCATCCTCTCTTCTCCCCGCCATCCTGATTCCTGCGGCTCTTCCTCCTGTCCCCAACGTCATCACCTGCTGGACTGCGCTCTGCCCACACCTGGCGAAATGGTTGTGGGCCACCCCCAGGCGCTGGCGGAGCCGCTACTACGGGAAAGGACGTTACGGTCACCTTGACTTTAAGAACTCCTGTCCGGTTCTGGAGGAATAGTGTGTCTTCTGTTACTTCCCTCATTCTCGGCCTGTTTACGGTTATCCCTTTGCCCACCCTGCTTCCTGTCTGTCTCTGCATCCAGTTTCCCCATCTTTGTGTGTTTTATTCCCATTAACCAAAGTGACGTTCTTACAGCTGAAATGGCCACCAGCAAAGGCCTCGCAGACTTGGGTTTCTCTCACTGGGCTGAGAGAAGATCCACAGCATGTGGCAGGGCCTCTGTCCACACACCGTGGCCGATGATGGCTTCTCCCTGGCAGGGAGAGAACTCAGATCATTGGTCTGAGTCCCCAGGGTGTCCTCTGGCCAGAGCTTAAAGAAGGGAATGCAGTAAGCAGAAATAGTGAACTTCAAGAAGTCGGTTTTGATAGTCAGGGGCTGAGCGACAGTGGGCTCTGTAGAAACATTCTGTGCCTGTGTCCCGGGGGAGCTAGGGAAGGGTTCCCTGTGCCAGGCTCCCTTCCAAGCTTGCTCTGCTGCCAAGCCTGGGATGGAGCGGGGTGGGGTGTCCCTTTCCCTCTCTGCAGGGAAAGAGGGTGTCCTGCTCTCTGCCCTGGCCAGGCCTCTGCCGCTCCCCTTTGGTCTCAGGTTCTGACTGCTCTCCCCTCTTCTCTTCCCCCCTGTAGGTTGTAGGCCTGGCTGCCTTGCATGCCCCTGGGGCTTTCTTCCTCCTAATCAACAAATGGCACCGTGACTTCTGCTCAGATGCAAACTGAGATGCGGGCACTAACCCAGGGGACGCCATCTCTGCCGCTCCAGTCTTCTCTCCTGAGACTTCTTTTGCTTTGTTTTTAAAATGGCCCCTCCCCTCTCCACGGCCTGCGTGTGCCTGTAACTGCTCTCCAGGGAGGATCCCTCTAATGGACCTCCCCCAGAACCGCCTCCCTGGGCGTGACTTCATTCTCTCTAGCTCTCCTCCTGTGGGGTGGTATCATTTCTGTTTGGGTAGTCCTGTCTCCCTACTAACACCTCAGTGAGGTATATCCCCCCTGAGCACACCGGCCTCCTGCTGGCTGTGTCCACAGTATGGGGGAGGGCTGCTTGGCTGTTAACTCGCGGGGATCTTGTCCCACAAGGAGTGGAATGATTTCAGAGCTGCCCAGGGCCAGTTCCCTCTGGAGGGTTGGGGGGGTGGACACCAAAAGTCCTGTTGCCATGAAAGACACCAGCTTGGAAGGGCTGTGTCCTCAGCGGCACGCTCAGGAAAGTTGTCCTAAAGCAGAGGGCGGCCTGTCTCCAGACGACTTCACTGATGAAAACAAAGTGTCAGCCCCCTCCCCCCGCAGATTACTCCCTTTAGAGCTGCCCAGTGCAGACAGAAAGTACCAGACCCCAAGTCAGAGTTCATCAAGAGTGTAGCTGACAGGCCACATGCAAAGTCACCACACTGCTTACCAAATGCAGATTCCTGGGGCCCCCAAGAATTGAGTCTGGGTCTCTGGAGGCAGGCTCTGGGAATCTGCATTTCAGCCTGCTTCCAGAATGCTCTGATGGACCCCAACATTTGGGGACCATTTCTAAAAGGAGCCTGTGATGTCACTCTTGGTACTGGGGGCAGGTTTCTCTTCTCTCCCAATTCCACTTGGAGCAAGACCTTAACTGGGCTGTAAATGAGAAAGCAGGTTAGATGAGCCCACAGTAGTTACTGGGCATTCTGGGGTGCTGGGGATTCTGAGATGAGCAAGCCACTGCCCTGCGGTGGGGGGGCAGCTAAGCCTTGGCCACACTAAGCTTTAGGCCCCTCCTGTCTAAGTATGACCAGCAGCAGCTCTGCCCAGGCTGTCAGCTGTGCAATCATTCTCACTTCTTGGTGGGGCCGGGTCCTCTGCTGAGCTGCTGGACCTGGCCTACTCCTTAGCTAACGTTACCCTAATTCTGATCAAGACCAGCAGGGCTATAACCCTTGTTTTTGTTCCTCTTTGCAGCATTAACAGCAGCAAAGTTGTACCCCGGTTTGAAAGGTTTGGCTTGGGCGTCCTGGAGTCCAGTAATCCAAAGATGTAGCCAGATCTGCCGATTTCGTTCTTTCTTAAATGTGTTTCTAAAACATCCAAAAACCACTACGACAAAAAAGAAAAAAAAAAAGCCAACACTCTTCGAAACGTCAGCCACCCCCTCCTAAGTGCTGCAAACCGGGAGCAGGAGTCCTCGATTCAGACTCTTCCAGACTGAATGGGTCCCGGAGGTGGAGCTGTACCTGCTGTTTCTTAAAGTGACATCACCAACAACCAGCCCTGTCCTGACAGGCAGCAAATGTTTACATGTATGTTTCTGTGGCGTGAACTCGATGTTTTACAATAGGTAATAATAAAAACAGTCTGCGCTGAGGCGCACTGGCGCCGTCGGCCGGGATGGCAGAAGTGGCCGTCCCTTCTGGAGGACCCTGTAGGCAGTGAGGAGCCCACACTGGGCCTGAAGGAAGAAAAGCATCATGACTGGCTGCTCTCGGGGAGGATGGGGGTGCTACAAGGTTTGACCCAGCGTCTGGCCCTAAACCCCATTAGTGGGGAATTTCCCTCTGTAGAGTTCTCCCCTTGTCCTGTCAAAGGACACTGTCCTTTCCTCCTCTTGCAGAGGAAACCCTGGCTGGGAACAGAGCTGGATTATGAGGGTCAGGAGTTCGTGCTTGAGTTCACCTCTGACCCCTGTAATCCAGCCCATACCTGCTACAAAAGTAGAGACGGATGAAATCCAAAATAGCGTCCGGACTGACCCAGTGGTTCCTAGCCAGGGTTTCCGCTACCTGTAGAGATGTTTCTTTTGTGAAGCCCCCAGGAAGACACCAAGGAGATGGGACTCAGGGCCTTGGCTTTTTAAACACATCCCAGTCCCTGACTGACATTTGACCCCAGAGCTAAGGGCCTATCCCAGCAGCTGCGTATACTATGAATGCTTGGTTGGTGAGAACAAGGGAGGTGGGGGGAGGGAGAAGCAGCAGGCACAGCTGGTCCCTGAGCCCACCCTCCCGGCCACAGGATGACCTGGCACTGGAGAAACCCATCATCAGTCATGCCAACGTTCTGGAACTGCCCACCTCTTCCACTCCTCCGTCCTGTTGAAACCCCTTAGCCCACTCCTGACTCCACTACTGTCCATGTTCAGAGCTGTTAGCTGAGATGGGAGGCAGGGGCCCCGCACCCCTTTCATTTAGACCCAGCTAGTAAGCCCCCCGATCTTCAGAGCCTCCCCAAGCCTCGAGTCAGGCCTCCTACTTGTGTACATTTGTACCAGGAGGGGCCAGACCAGGAAAGCCCGTGATGTGAGAGTGTTGCATCCTGCCTATCTATCTTCATTAGAAGCTGTCACCTAAAAAGTTCCAAATGGCAAAGAAGCCCTTCAGTGGACGTTATGTCATGTTAGGCTGCAAAACCAGAAATGACAAAGGGTGATGCAAGTGGAGATATGGTTGGATTCAGACCCAGAACCTGTGTCCACGCTCTGAGCTAAGATGGGGAGGCATGTGGCCTTCCCACCCCTTTCAGTTCGACCCACCTAGCAAAGTCCCCAATCTTCAGAGCCTTCCCTGGAGTCTGGCCAAAACATCATATAAAACGGGCCGCTCTGCCTGGAAGCTGTGAGACTGCCTTCTGGTCTCCGGGCCAGGGGCCCCTTGGCAGACTCCTACTTGGAGAGAGCTTGCAGTGCAAGGGACCCAGGCCTCCTGCTGCCTGTCAGCACCTTAACCCTTTGCATTCAGGGCGTAGGGGGACAGCAGGGGCTGTAAACTAGCCGGATTTTTTCTCCTCTCTGGGACCGTTTTGCCCCATCATCCCCTTGGCCTCCCCCCAAGCCCTCTACGGATCTCCCAGACCCAAAGCCACATGGTGTGTGACCGTCACCTCTGGCTAAGTCAGGCTCCTTCCCACATGCCCGCGCCTTCCCAGAGGTCGCACCTTGTGCATCTCGGGGCCCCTCACCTTTCCCCTCTGAACCTATGGACATGCGGGCGAACCCAGGGGTTGGACGACAGCCAAGCAAGTCAGGCTCAACTCCTCCCTGGCCCCAACTCACAGCCCACGGAAAGTCACCTGGGTTTTGTTTTTTCTCATGAGTGTCACCCACTGGTCAATTCCAGAAGCTTTCATCAAACACCTATGGTGTCCTGGGGACAGGAGCAGTCGCAGTCCCCACCCTTAAGGAACTGACGTTCTAATGGGAGAGACCTGATGTCTGCCAGGAACCCCAAGGATGGAGCTGAAGGACTGGGGGACACCCTCCCGACTCTCGCCCTGAGCCTCTGCACTGCCTGTCATTTAAGAGAAACACCCGAGGGAAGCCCCCCACCTGGTCCCCTTCTCCCTCTCTCTAAGTGACTGTGAATTGAGGTTAGAACATGCTTGCCTGCCGTGTGCTCTCCCCGTCTGCTCTAGAAACACATGAGGGACGGCAGATACTGTGAATTCAGCCCTCACGCCAACTGTGAAGGGGATGGAGAAGCTGGGAGGGCCTCCTTGGTGAGAGCTCTGGGGACTACCCACTGGGGCCTGAGAGTGGAGCCCAAGCCTTGGCCCTTCAGGGCCCTCTAGTTCCCAGCCTCACCTCCAAAGCTCAAAGTCTATGTCCCTGCTGCCTGGGGCCACCCGAGCCACAGCCTCCTGGGTCTCCATCCAACTCAAGGTCTCAAGTCCTAGCAACGTCCTGGTTAGTCGTGAGCAACGTTTTGCAAAGTTGACCTCTCCATGTCACCAAATCAAAGATGGGTGCTGGGCCCTGGAATCCCTTTGCCCTCCCGTGGCATTTCTTGTGATCAGAGGGGGAGGGCGAGCCCTGTATGCCTGTGGTGGTGGTCTGTATTGATTTGGGGGGCGGGCAGAGACATAAATGTGAAGCCAATTAGGGAGCTCGTGCGATGCTGCAATGTTAGGATTTCATCAGTGTGTGCAAACCCAGCGTCTTCTGCGGCCACGAGGCACACACTTGCTGTTTTTGAATGTGATGTAAAATTTGTACAGTAAAAGTTTTTATATTTTCTATCAACTGCATTTGTCTTCCAGAAATGCTATTAATTTAAATTAAAATGGTTAGTATTAACGAATGTGCTATATCCGGGTTTTTTTGCCCCTGGCAAGAACACACCCTTTGTGCCGAGCCAAGCCTGGGTGGCTGGAGTTTGCGAGTAAAGTTGTACCAAGGTGTCCCGGGGCTCGTGTCTGCTTGGGTCAGATCCAGATGAATTTGGGGGGCCGCTTGGATGGATGACATGGGAGGACAGGAATGGAGGGATCGGGGATGTTTGGACCCTTTCTGTGGGTTAAGGAGCTCTTTCCAAAGAAAGAAGTTACTCGTGGACCTCTAAGGCAGGTATTTTTAAATAGAGGAATGGAGAAGGAACAGCATCAAAGGCCCATGATGCACAGAGGAGGGTCATCCACCCCCCACCGGTAACAGAGCCTGTGAGCAGACCGAGACCTGGAGGAGCCTTTGCCTTCTGGAAGCCTTAGGGGGAGGTGGGATGGTCGTTTATCTAAATCTTTTTTCTAGGAGCCTCTCCTTGCCAGTTATATAGAGAGAGGTACTTTGAAGGTTGGGGTAAGCAGAACAGATAGAGGAGAAGGGGAACCAACATTTGTGGGTCCCTACTCTGAGCCAGGGAGGTGCTTTCTATATCTCACCCTAATCTAATCCACAACAACCCCATGAGGTAGGAATTGTTGTGATGCTTCAGTTGAGGAAACTGAGGCACGGAGAGGTTCAGGTATTCACCCAAGATCACGTAGCTGGTGAGTCGCTAGTCCAGAACTCCGGTTATGGCTTTGACTCCAGGACCTCCCTCATCAGAAGTCAGGGAACTTACCCATCGGACATTTGTTGAGCACCTGCTGTGTTCAAAAGATGATGCTAAGTGTTAGGACACAGAAGAAAAGGTAGTGTCACTTGCCTTCAGCCGTGAGCCAGTGAGTAGTCCAAAGAAGGGATCCCTCAGTCTGCCTGGCAGGCTTCAAGGAGGAGGTGGCCTTGGAAGTGACTTGAAGGGTGAGTAATATGGTGCATATGAGTAAGAGGAGGGCATTCTACCCTGCAGGAACAGCATATGCAAAAGCTCAGAGGTCTGGGAACACATGGTGTGCTTGAGAAACCATGTGGATTTCAGCTGTTGTAAAATGGAACCTAGGAAGTGAAATGAATCTGGAGAGGATCCTGTAGGTGCCAAGCCAAGGAGTTTAGGCTTTAACAAGGCAGCCCTGGGAGGACCATAATCAGATTTATGTTTTAGATATAGGATGGATTGGGTCAGGGCAAAAGTAGAAGCAGAAAGGATGATGAGCAGAGCTTTGAGTGGCTGTGAGGGAGAGGTGAGCATCCAGGATAGTTCCCCAGACGTCTGCCTTTGTGGGTGATGGAGTCATTCACTGAGAAGGTGTGCCTATGGACAAGGAGCAGGGGAGGGGTCATGCTTAGGGAGCATCCAGGTGACATCTATGTGGGCAGAGGGATGCAGGGAATGGAGCCCGGGAGACCGGGCTGGGCTGGTGGACTTGACAATTAGCAGCATATCTGAAGCTGTGGGAGTGCGTGAGATTGATAGCAGTAACTGGCAGCTGGCAGAGACTGCCAACTCCTGCCAAAGCCCATGTGTTTTCTCGCTTGTGTTCTTGGAAACAGGTAGACCTGTTTCCCAGCCTCCCTTGCAGTCAGGTGAGAGCATGGGACTGAGTCTTACCCAATGGAAAGTGGGTGTCCAGCCCCTAAAAGCCTCCCACAAGCATGTCTGTCCTCTTTCCCCTTTGGGTGGCCAGGGTGGAGACCCTCCCAGGGCGGCTTGGGAAGCCACCTGTTGAGGATGGCAGCCGCTCGTCAGTCTGGGTGTCAGAATGACTGTGGAGGAGGCTGCCCTGCCAACCTGCCATACCTGCCTGGGACTGACGCCTGAGCAAAAAGAAAACTACTGGATTTGAGCCACTCTTACGTTTTTGGGTCTATTGTAGTTGGCCAACACTAAAATTATATTGTTTGGTAATAAAAATAGCAAGCAAGTATTGAGACAATTCTGGACATTGTGCTGATCATAAGACAGATATCAGATGTAATCTTCATAATAACTCCAGGAGATAGGTGCTATTATTAACCCACTTTATAATTGAAGAGACAGGCCCAGAGAGGTCGTATCACTTGCCCAAGGTCACAAGTAGCAGAGGCAGGATTCAAACCCAGACTTATCTGACTCCAATACCTGGAATCCTCAAAATTTTCTACTTTACTAGATTTTTTTTTTTTTTTGTGAGGAAGATCAGCCCTGAGCTAACATCCATACTAATCCTCCTCCTTTTGCTGAGGAAGACCAGCTCTGAGCTAACATCTATCGCCAATCCTCCTCCTTCCCCTCCCCACCCCAAGGACCCAGTAGATAGCTGTATGTCATAGTTGCACATCCTTCTAGTTGCTGTATGTGGGACGCGGCCTCAGCATGGCCGGAGAAGCAGTGCGTCGGTGCGCGCCCGGGATCCGAACCCCGGGCCACCAGTAGCGGAGCGTGTGCACTTAACCACTAAGCCATGGGGCCGGCCCCTTTACTAGATGTTTTTATATTAGAATAATCATTCAGGTCCATTGAAATGTCAAACATTACTGAAATGACAGGAAAAATGTTAATAACCTTCACTTCCCCACCCTCCCACACACATGTACCTTCTTCTAATTCCTGTCCTGAGATAAGCAGTGTTAAACTTGGAAATTTTAATTCCCCTTCTCTCTCTGCTGCATATAAACGTGGCTTTGGGTTTGTGGTTGTTTCATTAAACAACTACATCACATATACGATATATATGACATATTAGATATGACGTCATGTATATCGTATTTTTTCCTGAAACTTATTTATCAATATATCACATGTAGATCTAATTTAGTCTTTCTAATAGCTGCACAATAGCACACGGTATACATAGTCTATAGTTTATGTAACTGGTCCCCTATGGATGGACACTGCCCCAGACCTGAGAACCGCTTTTCATTGAGATCATCTACTTAACCGCTACACCCCTTAACTGGCCTACCCGCTGCCCCTAGCAGGTCTCCACCTCCCCCCACCCCCCCATATCCTCCATGCATATATCCAGGCCCAGCAAGACCAAGGGCGAGCAGTTGGTGTTTCCATCCTGGCTGCCCTACCTGATCAGACTCTGCCCTCCTGCTGCTCCCTCTCTTCAGCTGTGCTCTGTTCAGTCTCCTCCTCCTCTAAGCAAGGTGAAGAGCCCCTCCCTTCCTCCCTTCTTTCCTCTCTCCCTCACCACCAGATTTCTTCATAAGATTTCTGGAGCCTGAGCACTCTGTACACAGTGGCTTCATGACTTTTAACCATTCCACGGTCATTCTCAAGAGGCCTAGACCTTGCCTGGGCTCCAAGGGGTCATCCCAGGAGAGAAGGAGGGAGGGGCGAGGGTCAGGAGCCCACCAGGTGAGCAGAAGCCCTGAGGCACAGGGGATAGCTGGAGTGAGGGGTGATCCTCTAATCCACCTACCTAGTAAAGCTCCCTCCTCCCAGCGTGCTCTCTCTTCCGTACTTCAGACCCGCCCAAGATCTCTAGGAAACGTGCAAGAGGGAACCACGGGGACCAGCATTTGCATAGGGCTTCTCAAATTTACTCGACCTGCACTATCCCATCCTGTCCTTTCAAGAGCCCCATGCCACAGGAATTCTCTCCATTTCCAGCTGAGGACACTGAAGTTTAAAGAGGTTGATTGGCCTGTGCTCACAGATGATCTCCAAAAGTCAGAAGTACTGTTACCAACTCAGGTTCGTTTTTGCCCATCGCCCAGAAAGCCAATCACCAAGAGGATGAGATTGCAGCAAAGAGAAGATTTAGTCACAAGGCAGCCAAGCCAGGAAGCGGGAGAATGAGTCTCCAATCTGCTTCCTCAAAAATGGGGACTCAGGGCTATTTATGGGGTAGAGAGCAAGGTGGTCTGAAATGTGGAGATGATTGGAGATGAGGAGAGGTGAGGTAATTGACGATCTGCGCAAGCCTAGTCAGAGTTCATACCTCTTCATAGAATGCATGTTCACAAATAGTGGCGTTAACATTATCTAAGGGTGGAGTTTTTAGCCTCTTGACGTCAAAAGGTCACTTATCAGGCATCTGTGTGAGCCCAGTTGATGGGTTAGTGGGGTCTCAACTGGCCTGAACTGGACAAGGGGGTCCTAATTCCTGAAAAATAGTTCAAACACCCATTACCATGGTGATCAAGGCGCCAGGGAGATGTTATCTCTAGGAACCTAGCGGAAGTCAGAGAACATATTGCCTAAGCAGCACAGTTAACAATGGGCAAGTGAACAACTAAAACCTGTAATCAGTAGTTGAAAAAAGAAAAAGAACTTTAGTTACTAGCTACCTAATCTTTAATGGCTGTTTACTGGTTTAGTACTGTCTCGGGTTTGTGCGGAGGAGCTGGCTGGTATCTGCGCTCAGGTGCCATGGTCTGGAGTGAAACCTGCTTTGCCAACGTTGCTTCCCTGGGCTTCTGTCGGCCTCCATGTTGTCCTGCACGTCCCCATCTGTAACAGGGCCCCTCCTCTGCTCTCAGGACACTCAGCCTTCACTCTTTACTTACTCTTTACTTTAACGGTTAAGAAGCTGTACAATGTATGTTTGGTAGGCCATAAGTCAGGCATTTTAGTTTAAGCCAAATCAGTTTTGAACCCGAATAGTTACCCCATGTACCTAAATATATGAGAATCTCTTGTCATTTTCCCCTTTTGATCAATAATCTTTCAATAGAAAGCATTGCTGATCAAAATATTGTCACTCGGTGCCAGGGTGGTTGCTGCCTGCTCTGGGTCCATCATTCCTTAGTGCTAGGCTTTTATTTCATTGATTTGCCCAGTTCTCCATGTTGGGGGGAAATAGTCAGATATAGTGGACAAGCATAGAGGTATATATTAACAGGGGAAGTGTTTCATAGGTTATGTAATTTGTCAATTATTTTTAGATAATTGTGCAAACATTGCACATGTGCTTTTACATGACTTCCTATAGTTACATTGTTTATAACAATTATAGAACAGGGAATACATTACTCGAAATGATTAGCTGAAAAATAAATTTTTAGGCATAGCCTTAATAAGAAAAGGAGATTCGCCCAGGGTTGTAAGATCAATCGACCATCTCACATTGCTGAGCAATCATTACTCTATTCTGCATGCCAGTCTTATAACACTGAGTAAAGAAAACAGTAATTAATTTGAATATTATGACCAATACAAGAATTTCCAAGGAGTAATAGAAATAGGAATTGCAATTGGGTCTCAAATGGAAGCCAATACCAGAAGGGAGCCAGCTAAACAAATCAAGATCAGGTAGAGGATTGTTCAGGGCGTTCAGAGATGACACATTGGAAGACTCATCAGGTATAAAAACACATCATTCCGTTTGAATGATATATATGTACCACCTTGTGATGCTGTAAGAATATCTAAGGCCACTCTATTTTGAAGGATAGCCTTCCTCATTAAAGACATTTTAGTATTTGAAAAGACTAATTCCAGCTTGGCAATTATTAAGGGCTTCTGTATGGGATATGACATCCTCTAGCCCCAAAGAAGGAACAAATATAGCTAGCTGCTTGGTGGTCATACCAGTGGAACACTGAATGAGCCCATCTGGCCTTAAAGAGAGAAAGATTGGCAACAGATGTTAGCCAGTGAATCCTTCCCTGCATCCACGGGAAGCTCAGGGTGCGGTGTTTTAGCCATCCAGGCAGTAGCCAAGGCCAGTTTGTTCCACATAACCACTGAGTTCCATTAGGAGCCACCTGACAAATGCCTGGCCTTCAAGACCAGTCTGTTCCAAATCAATCACTTTTTTTTAAGTATGATAGTATTCTGAAAACCTTAAATGGAACAATTATAAAATAGGCATACAGTTTAAGCATAACAAAGGTTTAAATGAGGAGATTTAAGGTTGGGAATACAGGCCTGGTCCGGAGTCTTGGGACAGCTGTCTACAGCAGATGCCGTCTTCTTCTCATCCTGGTTTGGAGATATTTGCATTGGTCAGTTGAAGTCAGGTGTCAGAAATAGGAACTGAAACCCACTCAGGTGGAAAAGCCTCTTTTTAAAAGAAGAAATGTGAATCCATGAGTCTATGCCTTTTGATTCTGCAGCGCATGAATTGGTTAAAAGTACCTGGTATGGTCCTTTTCAACAGGGCTGCAAAGAGTCTTTTATTTGATGCCTCTTCTGATGAAGAAATTCTCCAGCCTATAGTCCATGATCCTTAAGGTCTGGGAGCTCTCTGTGAAAAGAATCGGCTATCAATCTCTCATAATTTTTATTTTTTTAAGTGCCTCAATAAGACCTTGACTATAATTAAGATATTTCCTTTAAGCAAAGTTGGTTCATACATTTCTTTGTCTAATTGTCCAGTTATTATCTCGGAAGGAGACAGCTGATGTTTACCAAAGGGTGTATATCTAAGATTAAGGAGCACTAGCGGAAGATCTTTTGGCCGTGAGAGATTAAATGCCACTGAAAGCTTTGCCAATTGAGTTTTGATTGTGTCATTAGTTCTTTACATCAATCCTGAGTATTGGGGATGGTAAGCGAAGTGGAAATGCTGCATTATTGGCCAAATATTACAAATAGATTTAATTATTTGTCTGGTGAAATGAGTTCCCCAGTCACTATATAACTCAGTAGGAATTCCCCAAACAGAAATTATTCTCTCCAATAATAATTTGTCTAAAGCCATTGCTGTTCTGCAAGGAAAGGCCTCAACCCAATATGAAAACACACAGATCATTATAAGATATATTTATATCCTTACGATGATGACATTTGGACAAAGTCCAATTGCCATACCTCAAAGAGTCCCTTAGGAAAGGGAAAGTAGCCTTGTGACTCAAGAAATAGTTTCCCTAGATTATATTTTGGGTATGTAACACAACGAGTGTAGGCTTTATGGGCCACTGTAGGAGAAAGTTTCCAAAAGTATTGTTTTCCCCATAAAATCATCTTTTCAGGTACCCAATGGGTTATTTGGTGTATATCCTGGAGCAGTGGCAACTGTGCTCCAATAGGTACTATGGGTTTCTTATTGGGTCCAAACCACATCTCTGAGGGGTCTCAAAAATTCCCCCTTTTGATTGCCATGTCTGTTTCTCTTCTTCTGTGGATATTTCTTGAGCCTATAGAAGGAAATCTTTTACTGGGTTAGCAGAGTTAATACAAAGTAGCAGGCATTCTCCAGACTGGATGGCATATCCAGCTTGATAATGTCTTGCTTATCATTTAAGTAAGACCCATCTGTAAACCAAATTAAATAGAATGCAGTTGTGGTCTTTCCTCTTGTGATGTTGGAAACAAGGTAGCAGGGTTAAAATAGTGAATAATGTTTACCTATGCAATATAACCTAAGAAGGTTTATCATTTACTTGACAATGCTTCCCATGCAATTTAGCATACCAAACAAGCCTAATTAGTTGAGTATCTCCCTTTTTATAGCAAGAGAGAATAAATTTCTTTGAGAAGTCCCAGGGCCCTTTGAAAATTCTCAAAGGAAAAAGTCAAAAGAAAGACTTTATTTAGGATATGAATTTTGGGGAGCTTGTCAAAAATATCAAAAGGTTTAAAAACATTTAGTCAGACAAGATCAAGGGGTTGCTGATCTTGTCACAGTGAAACAATGCTTAGTTATCCATTCAAACAAAGTGACAACAGAAACAGTCAAGGGCAAACAGAGCATTAAAACAGTCAAAAAAACAAAAACAAAAACAAAACCTTAATAGAGAGACCTCAGTCTTTTTGAACATAGGAAATTATCTTAATATAATTTTTTTATCTTTTAGGTAGACTTACTGGAAGGTAAAGAAAAACCTTTTATAACCTCTTTATCAAGTTCAAGAAAATTATCCATTTCAGAGAGAAAAAAACCAAATTCTAATTTTGCACCAGCTTACTTTTGACATTAGAACTTATTTACTTAATTAGATTCATTTCAATCTTAGCCAATTTGACCACGTACAAAACTCTTTTTTTTCCCAGAATTTCACTTTCACAAACCTTCTATAACCTTTTTTTTACATTCAGAATTTGTCCCATGCCTTTCTTTCTTTTTTTTTTCCCTCCAACTGCTTTGGGACAAATTTATCTTTCTTAACAAAACAAACAAAAACATTTCCATTCTTTATACCTTCTTTACTAAAAACATATCTTACTTTGCCTGAATGCAAACATATTTTCCTTATTAATTTCTGGTAACCTTAATCACATATTACAATTTTAACCCTTAGAAACATTAATTTTGAAGTAAAAACTAAGTAAGCAATTATAAGCTGTCTTTTACATTAGCATTTTGTGGCTTGGAAAATTTACAAATACATTTTATAATTTCTAAAAACATATTACTTCATAGTACAATCTTCTAATAAAATACAAGACTTGTTTACTAATAGACCTAAACACCTTTTAGTTTTTCTTTAATAAGAAGTCAAGGGTCCGGCCCTGTGGCTTAGCAGTTAAGTGCGTGTGCTCCGATGCTGGCGGCCCGGGTTCGGATCCCGGGCTCGCACCGACGCACCGCTTCTCCAGCCATGCTGAGGCCGCGTCCCACATACAGCAACTAAGCAACTAGAAGGATGTGCAACTATGACATACAACTATCTACTGGGGCTTTGGGGGAAAAAAAAAAAAAAGAAGTCAAGAGTAGATAAACTTATATTTAATAATTAATGTCTAATATTTTATCTTATTTAGAGATGATCTAGATGTTTAATGAATTTTTATCATTTAAATTAACCTAGTAAGGGGGGAGGGAGGAGGGCTAAAGGGATAATTCAGCACATGTGTGTGGTGATGGATTGTAATTAGTATTTGGGTGGTGAACATGATGTAATCTATGCAGAAATAGAAGTATAATGACGTACACCTGAAATTTATACAATGTTATAAACCAATGTTACTGCAATAAACAAAAAATTAAAAAAAAAAAGATTTACTTGAAAAAAAATAAATTAACGTAGCAAAACTTCAAAGTTTCATATTACCAAAGAGATTTTGGAAGCTATTTCAAGTACATACACCACAACACATAATTATTGTTAAAAAGTTCACTCAACACTTATCTTTTTCACATCTATTTAGTTACTTGTTCCCAATAATTCTTTAGATTGCCTACAAGACTTCATGAGACATTAGACAAAATTAGCCATCACTTTAAGTTATTATTTTTGTTCACCAGTTTTGTAATAAATATAGCATCAGCTTATTTGACCAATAAATGTAGAACAAAGGCTACAGGTCTGCATCATATCCAATGCTGATAACTAAGGACATGCCTATTTTAATCAAACCAGCAAACTTACACAAGCTTTCATTTACCAAAGATTATTTCATATCATGTTAACTTGAAAGACATTTGGGTTAGTTGCATTTAGAAATAATTTTTGTAAATGTTTACTTTAAGTCAGTTAAACAGAGCTCTTAATTTTAGCCTTACCACTCGGAGGTAAAATATCACACACATATAACCTACATATAGACACACATAAACAACAGACAGATGCAACAAAGATTTTATAGCCTCTGTTTGAAAAATGTTAGCAGTTTGCATCTGCAAAAACGTCTTTTCCCATTTTTTTTTCTTTCTTTCCGTTTTATGCCCCTTTTGTTAAGCACTTGTGCAAGTCTCCAGAGTTCAGAGGGGAGGCTGGCCATTTGGGAATTGGTCGGGCTTTTAGAAGCTCTATTTCCCGCTTTTCTTTTAGTTTTGTTTTGCTATAAAGTCTGAACAACATCTAAGGACAGTGTAGGGGGTCAGAAGTGTGCTGCTTGTGAGTGTTATGCCCTAAAGAAAGGTTGTAAACACTCTCTTATGTGCCTCGGTTTCTCCTGCCGGCAGTCTAAGACCGCCGTGGGGGTTTGGAGCGTGTGGGTGACCAACCCTCATAGGCGCTTTTTCCCTGAACGAGCCTTTAATTAATTAATGTGAATGATAGTGGAGTTCCCTATGGGACCACTGCACGTCTCGAGGATTAACCTCAGACACTCCCACTAGGTTCTCAGTCACCTGAGAACACCTTTCAGCTGGGAGGAGCTAATGTCCCTTCTCTTTGGAGCTGAACAAGTTCAGACTCTCATTTCTCTATCAAGCAGCTTGTTCAGACTTTATAAACACAGTTCTTTCCAATTGTAAGCCAAATTAAAAAGATTAGCCTGCCCCATTCGCTCCAAAATTTCCCCCTAGGCTCCCCTGGCCTAGGAAATTCCCACTAGGTTTCTCTTTCTTAAGAATTCCCCCACTAGGTTCCACTGACCTAGTTACCCCATATACCTCAATATGTGAGAATCTCTCGTCAAGTGCAATTTTTCCTCAGTCCAGACGTTTGGCCCAGTCCAAGGTTCATGACAGCGAGGCTGTTTCTCTGGAAAGGCAGCTCCAACCCTATTTTGAAATGGCGCCACTAAAGTCAATTTTGACAAAGGAAGATCCCTCACCATTTTGTCTAGTCTGTTTTCTGTTTCTGTGCCAGCCTGTGGAGCTGGTCCCCAGTTGTGAAGACTTGGAGAAAGGAGTTTTTTTATGACTGTAACCTTTGCCATGTTTTCCCTAATGAATTTTAATATGACATCTGGCTGCTGGATTTTTTTTTCTTTCTTGATAGACTATTTTTATCTTTTGAAGAAGTGCTAAACAGAAGCAATGGAAATCTCTTTCCCCAGGGCCTGAGTGAAGGTGGGTTCAGTTAAAGATTAAGTAGGGCAGTTTGAGGTCCTGGTGGGAGTCCCTTTGTCCTACCTCTAATCTAAGCTTCCTGATTGTCTCAGAAAGCAGTAGGCAGAGGGAGCATTTGGCAGACAATGGCTCTGTCTTTGACCCGTTGTTTCTCATCTAAAGTTCCCTAGTTACCTCTGTGCCCTGAAATTGGATCTTTACATGCTATTGCACTCAAGCAGGTCCATGGCCTCTGCAGGAGTAGATGGTTCCTGATTTTGACACAGGAGGGAGGAACTACCCTGGGATATGTTGGGGGCTGGGGGCGGTGCTGGCAGGTGCTGTAGGCAGGTCTGTGAAGAAGTGTCGATGCAAATAATCAATGACCAATCTATAGATAAGAAAGATAGAGTGATATTTATTGCCTAATGTGAGGACTAGCCCAGAAGCGTTCTCTTCCCCAGGGAAGAAAGCACTGAGGGGAAGTGTGGTTTACAGCATGGTTATATATTGTTTCAGAACAAAGAACATACATGAAGAACGACGGGAATACAATTTTTTCCCCAAAGTCACAAAGAGGTGTTTTGCCTCAGTTTAGCACATACCCAGCAGGTCAACTTGACCTTGGTTCTCTGGGAAGACAAGCTTATCTTCAAAGAAGTACTGGTATCGATGTCAGAGAAAGGGAGACATTCATCCCTATCTTGAAAGACTGCACTCTTTGCTTTGAGAAAATGTTGGAAGCAGATGTACTATGCGTGTCTGGTGGGCCATAAATCAGGTTGCTCTGGGAAAAACAGGTTTTAGGCCAAATCAGATTCAAACCAGAATGGCTTCCCCATATATCTCAATTTGTGAAAACTTCTTATTATTCTTATTATTTACATCATTTTTCCCCAAAAGACCAATGGTCTTTTGATAGAAGGTATTGATGATCAAGTTGTTGTCCCTTGGTGGCAGGGTGGTTGCTGCCTGCCCTGGGTCCAACATGTCCCTCAGAGCTGGCATTTTGTTTTATTGATTTACCCAGTTATCCACGTTGCGGGGGAAATAGAGCTTGGTGAGTTTTATTTACCATAGAGGTAAACGCTGATGGAGGAAGCATTCCGTAAGTCAATAATTTTGGATTATCGCACAAATGTTGTACATGCGCTTCAACAAGATTTTGTAAGCATCACTTATAACAGTTAATAACTATGGAGCAGATATAGTAGTAATGATAATAAAGTGTTCAGTTCAGAAGAATAAGTCTTAAGCATAATCCTTATGAGAAAAAGAAGCTCATTCAGAATTATAAGAATGATCGATCATTTCCAGTTGTTGAGCGATCATTACTCTAGCTTGTATATTAGTCTTACAACATTGAGTAAACTGTAATTAGCTTGAATATTATGATTAATACAGGAATTCCAAGAAGTAACAAATATAAGAATTGTAATCTGGATCACAGAAGGGAACCAATACCAAAAGGGAGCCAAATAAACAAATCGAGACTTGGTGAGGGACTGCTCAGGGCACTCACTTGCTTTTTCATGTGTTAACAGAGACGATACATTGGAATATTCATCAGGTATAAAAACACAACATTCGGTTTGAATTAGAGCATGTGTACCACTTTGGGATGCAGTTAGAATCTCTAAGGCCATTCTATTTTGAAGGACAGCCTTTCTCATTAAGGACACCTCAGGATTCAATAAAGCTATCCCTGTTTGGCTATGGTTAAGGGCCTGTTGAGTTAATTTAATCCGGGCTTCTATATGTGACATGACATCTTCTAATCCTATGAAGAGA
The DNA here is from genome assembly GCF_020826845.1 of Diceros bicornis minor. Classification (NCBI taxonomy): domain Eukaryota; kingdom Metazoa; phylum Chordata; class Mammalia; order Perissodactyla; family Rhinocerotidae; genus Diceros; species Diceros bicornis. Next base: position 19,940,627 of record NC_080757.1, on the reverse strand, counting down.
ACATATATAGCCGCTAGGTGGTCATACCGATGGAACCATGAACGAGTCCATCTGACCTTAAGGAGAGGAAGATTGGCAGCAGTTGTTAACTTAGGATGGATCCTTTCTTGGATCCAAGAGAAGCCCAAGGTGCATTTTAGATATCTAGGCAGCAGCCAAGGCCAAAGACTTGTTCCACATAACCACTGAGTTCCATTGGGTGCCACCCAGTAAATGCTTAGCTTTTGGGATGTCTGTTCCAAACCAATCACTTCCTTTAAGAACGATAGTATTTTGACCTGACTTCAGGGGTATCCCACCCATGTTTCAGGTACAGTTAGGTAAGTCTTGTTTGGAATGGTTTTTCTGTTCCCAGCATAAAGGTACTGATGTACTTAAAGACCCATAACTAGGAGGGAGCCAAACAAATCCATCCCAGATTTGTGTGAAACCTGCCATAGTTCTGTTGCAGAATCCAATTTCTTTTGTTTAGTGGCAAGTTGTTGGGATAGTTGAATAGTTTGAGCAACAGAAAAGCAATAACCATGTACTGTACTGTACCAATGTACTGTACCATTAATAGTATTGGCTATTGGCCAGGTTTCAGGATCATAATTAGTAACATCAGATGAACTATGAACATTGGGACTAGACCTCTCTATCATAATAAATTGTTTTAGAAGTTTCCAATCTGTACTTTGGAAGAGAGAAACCCACCAAGGTAACCTAGATGTAGTAGAAAGGGGAAGTTGGCCGCATTTCTGGCAACTGGACTGATTATTATGTGAAGCAAAGGGATGAGCCCATTGTAAGAAGTCCCTGCCATTCAGATGTGGATTGAATAAACAGCCATAGCATCAGAAAAACCTTAAATGACATTCTGGTAGTTAATTAAAAGATTTTGTAAATGGGTATACAGCTTAAGCATTACAAGGGTTTAAATGAGGAGATATAAGGTTGGAAATACAGGCCTGGTCCGGGATCTTGAGACAGCTGTCTACAACAGATGTTGGCTTCTTCCCTTCCTGGTTTGGTGGTACTTGTGTTAGTCAGTCAAAGCCGAGTGTCAGTAACAGGAGTTGAAATTCACTCAGGAGGAGGGGCCTTTTTAAAATGAGATATGTGAATCCATGAATTTATGCCTTTTAATATCACAGGGCATGGATTGGTTAAGAGCACCTGGTATGGTCCTTTCCAACAAGGCTTCAGAGTCTTTAATTTGGTTTGTTGCTGTCCTTCCAATAAACAGCATCTCTGTATTGTAGACCATGATCTGTAAGGTCTTTGTCTCCTGGGAGCTCACTCCGAAAAGAATCTGATACTGATTTTTAATTTCTTTTTAGTGTCTTAATAAGACCCTGACAATAATGCAAGATATCTCCTTTGAGCTAAGTTGGTTCATACATTCCTTCATCTAATTGCATAGGCTGTCCTGTTATTTCAAAAGAGACAGCTGATGTTTACCAAAGGGTGTAGATCTAAGATTGAGGAGCACCAATGGAAGAGCTTTTGGTCATGAGAGATTAAATCCTTCTGAAAGTTTTGCCAATTGAGTTTTGATAGTGCCTTTAGTTCTTTCCTTCAATCCTGAGGTGTGGGGATGATGAGCACAGTGAAAGTGCTGCATTATTGGCCAAATGTCACAAATAGATTTCAGTATTTGTGCAGTTAAATGAGTTCCCTGGTCACTGTGTAACTCGATGGGAATTCCTCAAACAGGAATTATTCTTTCTAGTAACAATTTACCTACTCTTAAAGCCATTGCTCCTCTGTAAGGAAAGCCTCAACCCAATGTGAAAACATACAAATCATTATTAAGATACATTTATATCCTTGAGATGGTGACATTTGAACAATGTCCAACTGCCAAACTGTAAAGGGTTCCTTAGGAAGGAGAAAGTGACTTTGTGACCCTTGAAGCAGTTTCCCAGTACTACATTTAAGACATAGAGTACAATGAGCATAGACTTTATGAACCACTGTGGGAGGAAGTTTCCAAATGTATTGTTTTCCCCACAAAATCATCTTTCAGGTGCCCAGTGGGTTAATTCACGTATATGCTGGAGCAGTGGCAATTGTGCTCCAATAAGCACTATGGCTTTTTTACTGGACCCAAACTATGTTTGTGGGGTGGGGTCAACAATTTCCCCTTTTTGTGGCCATCTCTGTTTCTCTTCTTCTGTGGCAATTTCTTGAGCCTGCAGAAGGAAATCTTTGACAGTTAGCAGGGTTAACAGAGAGCAGCGGGCATTCTCAAGGCTGAACAGGTTGTTTTTAAAGCTGCCTTCTTAGCAGCTGCATCAGCAAGTTGATTTCCTTTAGCTTCCAAAGTGTCAGATTTGGAATGCCCCAGTATTTTAATAATTGCCAATTGTTTTGTTAGTAGTATAGCATTTAATAATTTTGCAATCTGTTTTCCATTTTTTATAGGCTGCCCTGAAGAGGTTAAAACCCCCTAATGTTTCTATAGCATTCCAAAGCTGTGTGCTACCCTAAAAGCATAGTGGCTGTCAGTGTAAATATTACCACCTGGTCTTTAGAAGTTAATTCAGCTTGCTGTGCTGACTTTATCTTTGGTAAATAAGAACTCTCAATTATGTCCACCGAGGACTTTATTTCATATCCAGCCTGGTAATGTCCTTGCTCATCCTTCAAGTAAGATACATCTGTAAACCAAACTAGATCAGCATTATCAATAGGAGTTTCTCGTAGGTCATTCCTAGGAGCAAGAAGGTACTCTGTTATTAAAATGCAGTCATAGTCATCTTTTTCCTGTGGTGCTGGAAGCAAAGTTGCAGGGTTAAGATTATTACATTGGGCTAAGGTAATATTAGGTACAGAAAGCAACAGAACTTCAATAAGAGGCTAATTGGCTTACAGAGTAATGCTGAATGTGATGAGAATTTACAAGAGATTCAACTGAGTGTGGGACATAGATAGTTAAAAGGGACCCCATCACCATTTCTTCAGTGGCCTTATGCAAGAGAGCTGTTGCTGAAATAGCCCTCATACAAGGCAGAAGTCCTTTTGCTACTGAGTCTAAGTTTTGACTGTAATATCCTATAGGTTAATGTTGATCACCATGTTCTTGAGTTAATACACCTAGAGCATTTCCTTTATCATCATGTATAAACAGAAAAAATGGCAAGTTGAAATTAGGGTGTCCTAAAGTTGGTACCTGAGCCAAGGTGGACTTTAAGGTGTTTACAGCCTTTCCTCCTTCTGGTGCCCATTCAATGAAATCAGACAGGCTAGACTTAAGTAATATATAGGAAGGCTGAGCAGTGAGTGAAAAGTTAGGCACCCAATTCCTACAGTATCTAGTCAGTTCTAAAAATCCCCTCACTTGTTCTTTTGTTAGCAGTTTTATGAAGCCATCAGTTTCTCTGTTAGAGGTCTGTAATTTTCTATCTAGTTCAGTTTTAGGATCTGAAGTTCACCAGAAACCTGAATTCTGAGGGGGCCGGCCCAGTGGTGTAGTGGTTAAGTTCATGTGCTCCACTTGGGGGGCCTGAGGTTCACAGGTTCGGATCCCAGGCGTGGACTTATGCACCGCTTATCAAGCCATGCTGTGGCGGCGTCCCATATAAAGTAGTGGAAGATTTGCACAGATGTTAGCCCAGGGCCAGTATTCCTCAGCAGCAACAACAACAAAAAAGAAACCTACATTCTGGAGTGAATGTCAGAGTTCTTGCTATGAATGTCTCTGAAGATGAAATCAAGGGTGAGGAAAAAAATTTTCATAGTCTCTTTATCTGCAGCAGACTAAAAGTCCTAGAAAATTATCATTTTAAGAGAAAGAAAACCAAATGCTAATTTTTGTACCAGCTTACTTTTGATATTTAAACTTATGCACCTAATGAAATTCATTTCAATCTTAGCCAACTCTACCATGCACAAAACTCTTTCTTCAGGGTTTTTCTTCCACAAACCTTCTATTACTTTCTTTTTGCATTCAGAATTTGTCCCATACCTTCTTTCCTTCCTAGTACTTTAGGACAAGTTTATCTTTCCTAACAAAACAAACAAAAATATTTCCATTCCTATACCTCTTCACTGAAAACAACATCTTATTTTCCTTGTATATAAACTGTCTAGAAACATGTGCTTTCTCATAGAAAATTTCTCAGTGTGGCACAAAACATATTTATTAATAAACCCAACAGCTTTTTCTCTGAAAAAGAAGAACAAGCATTTGTCCAGTGAAATGAGTTCCCTCATCACTGTGTAACTCATTTCTCTGAAATAAGAAGCCAAAGGTAGATAAATCTATGTTTAGTAATTAATTCTAATATTTCACCTTATGTGGAAATGACCTAGATACTAAATAAATTTTAATCATTTAACTTAATTTAGCAAAGCTCTAAGGTTTTCAGTTATCAAAGATTTTGAAGCTCTTTGAAGTACATATACCATAACACATAATTATTATTAAAAAGTTCACTAAAAAACTTTTATCTTTTTCATATGTATTTAGTTTACTTGCTCCCAACAATTATATTTAGAGTGCCTACACCAGACATCAGGAAAGATACCACATGCTCACTCTCCTAACTTTCTGCTCCTACGTGCTATGTCCTCTGGTGATGTGCTCCAACCTACTACAAACCATTGTGCCCCTCCCCAAGGCCCAGAGTCAGTGATGGGGGCCTGACAGGGTGTCAGTGGGCTTTAGTGTAAGGGGTGGTCTCCTCTGATAGTGCAGGAGTCAGGGGTAGGGATGGAGGGGAAACTGACTTACACAGCAGAGCTCTGGCATCTGTCCACTCTGCTCAATATTGCTTCACATTGGGTACTGGACAGTCCCAGCCCTCCTGTGGTTCCTGCCTTCTTAACAGGCCTACCCAGTGAGGGCCTGACCCTGAGTCATCCTGTGTGTCCTGGAACATGTTCACTTTCCTCCCAGCTGAGAGCTCCCCAGTGAGTGCCCCTACTACTGGTGGTTCCTACGATGTCTTTGGGCAGAACTGAGACACAAAATTAAATGACCTAGAGTCACACAGTGAGAAAGTCATTCTCCTTCCAAGTATCTTTCAATCCTTCTGAGGACCTCCAGAAGAAAGTCTCAGGTGGGTGCTGGCACCACCTCCCCAGCAGAGCTGGACTCCCTTTTAACACAGAGAGGGCAGGCGTCAGACTCAGAACTTGTGGTGGACAGCATTCCCCAGCTGGAATTTAGTAGCCCTCCTCCCCGCCTTTTTTTATTGTAGTAAAATGAACATGACATAGAAGTGGTCATTTTACCCATTTGGCTGCAAAGTCTCTTAAGGCCTCACCCCAGAAATTGCACAATGTGACTTCTGCTGCATTCTGTTGGCCACAGCAAGTTATAGGCCAGCCAAAATTCAGGGTTGGGAAAATAGACTCCATGTCTTGATGGGAGGAAGGGCAAAGTCACATGGCAAAGGGTTGGACACAGGGAAGCATGACTCTTTGGGGCCATTATTGTAAGGAGCTATCACAAGAAGAGTATTTGTAAAGACCTTTCATGTGCTAGCCATTCGAATTTAAGCTCTCAGAGGGGACAAGTTCCCCTGTTTTAGATTAATTCTGGCAAGGGAAAGCCAGGCCCCTCTGTTTCTCCTCAAAGCTGCTTGGAATGGGAGGGTCTTGGCAAGAGTGGCCCAGTGACAACACGTGGAGTCTTGCGGTTTCTTTCCTGCCTCTGGTGGAGAATCCACAGCACCAGTGGACAGCTGCCCCTATTTTCCATGAGGTCCAGTAGCTCAAAGTAAATATTATTGAGCACATGCTATGTCCAGGCCCTGTTCTAAGCAGTGTATGTGATTAACTCATTTAACTCATTAATCCTTCTACCACTCTGCCTTGTAGGTACTATTATCATCCCAGTCTTATAAATGAGACAAGAAACAGAGATGTTAAAAGTCAAGTTGTTTGTTCAAATCACTCAGCTAGCAGTGCATCCCTTAATTTAGGCAGCTACACCCGATAAAACTCAGAGGTTTGAGCACTATTTGAAAAGGTAGCATGGACATCAGGGGACACTGATCAGGACTCAAATCTCAGCCCTCTCGCTTATTGGCTGTATGACCTGGCATGAGTTCTCATACCTCCTGGAACCTCGCTCTCCTCATCGATAAAGAAAGTGGGATCTTGCCACCTGGCATAGGTGTTGCAAAGAGTAGAAAAATGCAGCATGTGAAGCCCACTGTGAATGTTCAAAGCCCAATGGCTGCCCACATCCAGCCAGGATCTGCACGCTCACCTTGCGGAACACCAGGCTCTTCCCTGGAAGGGGAGCTATGCATACACCCTGGTGATTCCTTCTCTCCAGCCCAAGGGGACTCCAGCAGCAGATCATCTTCAATGTTTGTATCGTGTGGGTGGCCCATGACACTCTCTGGTTTCCAATGTGGATGAAGGTTTCCACCTCCCACCCCCATCCCACCTTTAAATTGAAAAAAAAAAAAAAAAGCCAGTCATTTCAGAAGGTTCTAGGCTGGGAGGCAGAGCAGCATCGGAGAAGCATGTGCATTGACAAGAGATTTTCATGTATTGAGGTATATGGCATAACTATTCAGATGCAAAACCAATTCAGTTTGGACTAATGAAGCCTGATTTATAGCCCATCAAACGTACATTGTACATCTGCTTAACCATTAAAGTAAAGAATGCATTCTCTGAAGAGAAGAACTCATACTTCCCCTCCTACCACCTATTGGTAATGTCCATATTAGTCCCTTTCCCCACATCAGGGTCATGTTGACCTGCTAATTTGCAACTGAATATCTCTTTGAAACTTTGGTGAAAATGTATCCTGGGTTTATTTATTGTATGTTCTTTGTCTAAAAAGATAGGACTGTACTGAAAACCAGGCTTCTCTGAAACAATTTCTTCCTTTCTGGAAAAGGTTGTAATCCTCATTCTGGCTCAAGTAAAACTCAGCTATCTCTCTTATCTGGAGAATGGTTATTGGTTATTTTGCATCAACAGTATGGAAGCTCATGTGTCTCATCATCACCAGGTAGGAAACGAGTGTCTACTACATTTCACCCTTCAGCACATGATGAGTCTGACACTCCTTGGGAGTAGAAGTGGTCGGGGAGGAGGTACAGGGGGCGTAGAGGATTGAAGACAATTCATCAACCCTCTAGGTCCTTCTGGCTGGTCTAAGTATTAAATTGACATGAGACAGAATAACAAGAGAAAATCAAACAAACCTTTATAACATGTATACATGGGACAAACCCAGGAAATCTGAGTAACTTGCCAGAATGGCCAAAGCTGCCGACTTAAATACCATTTTCAGCTAAAGACAAAGGAAGATGTTGGGGGTTGTGGGAGATCAGAATTGGCCACCTCAAAATAGGTCTCTTTACCTTGATTATTTTCTGAAAGACACTTTGACCTCCTCCCTCACTAACTGCCTAAAAGAATTTAAGATAAGAGGCCTGTCCCTAGGACAGGCCATCACCATATATAACTCTGGGTATCTATAGACTGGGAGGGTTCTTGCTAAGCCCATTCTTATCAAAGTTCTGTTTACCAAACATTTACATTTGTAAGGGAAATCTCCATTTGTAAAGGTATCTCCCTCTCTGTACTGGGAAGAAGGGGGGATGACCTCATCTCTAGAAACTTATCAATGTGGAAGGTGAGGCTGCATAATTACTTTACTCTTGTTTCCTGTGCTTTTCTAGTAATCTCCCATAACTGACTCCCCCCACCCTCAACATGCTCCTTTGTCTTTAGCTGAAGAGTGTATTTAAGAGGAGAACCTCCACCGTTTTGTCGAGTTACTCACTTTCCCTGGGTTTCTCCCATGTATACATGTTATAAAGGTTTGTTTGATTTTCTTCTGCTATTTGATCTTACTTCAATTTAATTTATAGCCCAGGCAGAAAGGACCTAGAGTGGGTAGATGATAGTGTTCCTCTCCTTCAGGGTAGTGGTTTGGGACTTCAAGGGGGAGGAAGGCAATTTACATGGAGATGGAAATGCAAATGGGCCAAGTATAGATAATGTGACATGAGAGACACATTTGACATTATTGTACAGTTATCTTATGGTATTAGCTCCTTCCTGGAAGAGGCCCTTCCATTTTAAATTCTTTTAGGCAGTTAGGGGGAAGATCAAGGTTTCCTTCAGAGTCTTTTGTTCTTAAAAATAAGCCAAAGAGGCACATTTTGGGGTGGCCTTTCTGACCCCCACAGGGGCTAGGTTCTGAATCTTACCTAGTCCTTCCTTTGTTGGGTGAATTGGGCAAGCCTCCCATGGCAGTGTAGAAGAAAGGCCTGGGATTTGCCATGTTTCTGGAACACCACAACAATCGCTGTCTGCAGCTGGGCCCATTATGATGGCTGCTGGGAGGGGGCTGAGGAGCAGCTGCTACATATGGAAAGAACTGTAGGATTTTAGTTAGTGAGACTCATTAAGTGATATGGCTGCCCAAAAGAATAAAATCATCTTAGGCTGCATTCCTAGAGGTAGAATATCTGGAAACAAGGGAGGTGAAAACCCCATACTGTTAGATGTTGGTCAGATTCCTTGGGTACAGTGTCCAGTTCTGGGCCCACACCAGGAAGCCAGGGCAAAGCAAGAGAATGTCCCTGAGTGCCTACTATGTGGCAGGGCCACTGCAATATTGTGATTTATAAGAAAAGTATATTTGGTCTTTCAGATGAGCACAATATATTTCTCATATATGTGTGGTCTTCATCCGCAGTTCCTGGCTCACAGCTCCCAAAACCCTTGGAATTTCTTGTTTGTTACTGAAGGTGACTTTTAGGCCCCACCCAAGGGTGGGGGCTGGTTGCCAGGAGAACCAGCCACATGGTCAGAGTATTGGAACTTTCCGTCCCACCCCCTGATTACTTAGGAGGGGAGGGGAGCTTGAAGTTGATTCAGTTGTCAACAGCCAATGACTTAGTCAATCATGACTACATAATGAAACCTCCAAATAGACCCAAAAGGTCAGCTAGTCTGTGTTTTTCCAAGACCTTCTGGGTTGGTGAATACACAGAGGTGTTGGGAGAGTGGCACGCCCAGAGAGGGCACGGAAGCTCCACACGCCTTCCCTCATACCTTTCCCTACACATCTCTTCCATCTGGATGTTCATCTGTATCCTTTATTATATCCTTTAAGAAACTGGTGAACCTAAGTAAGCATTTCCCTGAGTTCTATGAGCCGTTATAGCAAACTAATCGAACCTGAGGAGGAAGTTGCGGGAATCTATGATTTATAGCCAGTCAGTCAGAGGCTGGACATGCGACTGGCATCCTGAGGTGGAGGGATTGTTGGAAGCTCCAGTCCATACCGATCGGTCAGAAGCACAGTGACAACTTGGACTTGCGACTGGCATCTGAAGTGGGAGCGGTCTTGTGGGACCAAGTCCTTTACCTGTGGAATCTGATACTATGTCTGGGTAGATAGTGTCAGAATTGAGTTGAATTCTCAGACACCCTGCTGGCACCTGAGGACTGTTTGTTGGAAGCCTACACACACACACACACACACACACACACACACACACACACACAAACACACACACTGGAATCGGGTCCAGGAACCTTTTGCAGCCACGCAAGGTGCTTTACCTGTGATCTCTCATTTCATATCAGCGAAATGATGCAAGACAAGTATTACCCCCATTTACAGAAGGAGGAACTGAGGGTCACTGAGGTGAAGTAATCTGCTCAGGGTCATCCAATCGGCAAGGGAAGGAGCTTAGATTTGAAGCCACATCTGGCTGATTCTCAAAGTGTGTCTCTTGCTTCACACCTGGGCTCCCCTATGACATGATGTTCCACTCCGTGGAAAATACCATTTCATTCCACGTTACATTCTTCTCAGGAGACTTCTGGATACAAAAGAGAATGGACTCAATGTTCCTTCCCGCTTAGCAGATCAGCCCCCACCCCCCATTCCCTGCCAAGCCTCTGGAATGGGCCATGGATGAGAGGGTGTTGACAGGACCCAAAACTGAGCCTGACACGTTGGGCTTCCCACTCTCCAGGTACAGAAAATATTGATGAAAGCTTAAACCGGTTAGAATAGGAGACCGGTTTTGGCAGAGCCCTCTTTGCCCCTGAGGGCACAAAGCACAGAGCCACAGGGGGTCTTGTTCCCTGTGACATGTTGGGTCCCATGAAAGGAGGCCCATCCATGAGAAGGCATCTGAGAAGTGAGGCAGGGTAGTGCAGGCTCCATTGCTGCACTGCCTGGGATTAGTCCCAGCTCTGATACTGTCTAGCTGTGTGACCTTGGGCAAGTTACTTCACCTCTCTGTGACTTCACTTCTTCCCAGGTAGACTAGGCATAATTAATTGCATCTACTTCATAACGCTGGTGGAGGATTAAATGTAAGGCACTCAGAAGGATGCCTAGCACATAATCAACACTATATAGGTATTAACTTAGCAACAATCTCTGAGCACTCCCTTCTCTATGCCCATCTAGCTCCCAGCTGTATGTATGTCTTAACCCTTTGGAATATGAGCTACTCAAGGTGGGGACTGTGCCCAAGTCCTTACTGTATCCCAGTGCCCAGGAGCAGCCCAGCCCTTGTTTATTGACTGTGGATTTTCCAAATATTTCTGGTCCCACATGATCTTCCAGAATCTTGATGCTTCCCATCAAGAGGTAAGGTCTCGGGGCCGGCCCAGTGGTGTAGTGGTTAAGTTTGCGTGCTCTGCTTTAGTGGCCCAGGGTTCGCAGGTTCAGATCCCAGGTGCACACCTACACACCGCTCATCAAGCCGTGCTGTGCAGGGGTCCCACATGCAAAAAATAGAAGAAGATTGGCACAGATGTTAGCTCAGTGACAATCTTCCTCAAGCAAAAAGAGGAAGATCAGCAAAAGATATTATCTCAGGGCCAATCTTCCTCACCAAAAAAAAAAAAAAAAGAATAAGGTCTCTTCTCTCCTCTTGAACCTGAGTGGGGCTTTTGGGATTGACTTGAAAAATAGAATGTGGGAGAAAGGGTGCTGCATGACTTCTGAGACTGGGTTATAAAAGGGATACAACTTTCACGCGGCTCCTGCTCTCTTGGGATGCTCACCCTTGGAATCCAGCCACCATATTGTGAGGAAGCTCAAGCCATGTGGAAAGGCCACTCGTAGGTGTTCAGGCCAATAGCTCCCGCTAAATTCTCAGCCAACGGGCAGCATCTACTAACTGGCAGACCTGTGAGTGAAGGAACCCTCAGATGATTCCAGCCCCACCCTCTGAGCCACTCCAACTGATGCTGAGTGGAGCAGAGATGAGCTCTCTCCACCTGCCCTGCACAAGTTCAGGTTTGGGAGCCAGATAAACGTTGTCATTCTTTTAAGCTACTAAGTTTTCGTATAATTTTTATGAAGTGATAGGTAACCAGAACACGGACTAGACGAGTCAACCCTGGTGGGCTTAGCTCAGCAGCTCAGCAGCTGGTTGCTGGTTGCTCAGGGAGCTGCCTCAGGGGGTCTCTTCAATTTACACCCAAATAGAGGGTGGGGGCTGCTGGGGGTGGGGGAACACACAGACCTAGGAGCCAGGCTGAGCTGGTTTTTATCTGGTTCGGCTGCTCATTACATGCGTGGCCCTGAGCACTTCTCTGATCCTTAGAGTCACCAATTATTCAACTTGGGAAGGGCTGCCAGGAGCTTGACCAGAGATGACAGATGTAAAATCTCTGGCCAGGAGCCAGGCAGAGAGCAATCTGCTGTTAGTAAACTGGTTTCTTCCTGGAGAGTGTTCACGGTGAACCAAAGGGAAATTTTGTTTTCAGAAAGCACGGAGTGGGGCCGGCCCGGTGGCACAAGCAGTTAAGTGTGCGTGCTCCGCTGCGGCGGCCCGGGGTTCGCCGGTTCTGTTCCCAGGCTCGCACAAACAGACCGCTTGGCAAGCCATGCTGTGGCGGTGTCACATATAAAGTGAAGGAAGATGGGCATGGATGTTAGCCCACGGCCAGTCTTCCTCAGCAAAAAGAGGAGGATTGGCAGATGTTAGCTCAGGGCCGATCTTCCTCACACACACACAAAAAAAAGCACGGAGTAGGGAAGGAAGAAGGGGGAGCAGCCAAGAGGGAGGGTGTGGGCTGGGATCAGGTGTTATGGCCAAACAAGGTTTCATCTGCACCTGGGAAACACCACTGGCTGCCAGCCCGCCCATCATCCCATCTTCCTGGCTGGTGTAGGAGGAGGAGTTCACAGAGAATCTTGAATTTCAGGGGCCTTCACTGCACGGGCGATGGCTCTGCATGGTCACAGGTGTCTGTAACATTTGCAAAAGTTAAGACATATTAAATGAATTGATTGACACTACTGTCTCCTTCCCATCCATCACTCTTCCTCTTGAGTCTGATAGTGTTGCAGAGGTCTTTTTCTTTTTTGGGATCTGGCTAAGGAGGAGTTGAGTTGGGCATACATTTATTCTAGCTTTAGCGAGATGTGTTTATGTGGTTCACAGCCACTTCCATGAATAATTCAGTTATTCCCAGCTGTCCCAGCTGATGAAAATAATAAGACTAGGGGCTTAGCGGTTAAGTGCGCGCGCTCCACTACTGGCGGCCCCAGTTCGAATCCGGGGTGCACACCGACGCACCGCTTCTCTGGCCATGCTGAGGCCGCGTCCCACATACAGCAACTAGAAGGATGTGCAACCATGACATACAACTATCTACTGGGGCTTTGGGGGAAAAAAAAGGAGGAGGATTGGCAATAGATGTTAGCTCAGAGCCGGTCTTCCTCAGCAAAAAAAGAGGAGGATTAGCATGGATGTTAGCTCAGGGCTGATCTTCCTCACAAAAAAGAAAAGAAAAGAAAAGAAAAGAAAAGAATAAGAATAATAAGAAGTTTTCACATATTGAGGTATATGGGGAAGCCATTCTGGTTCAGTCTGGGAAGTCTGATTCAGCTTAAAACCTCTTTTTCCAGCCGGCTCCGTGGCAAAGTAGTTAAGTGCACGTGCTCCACTGCTGGTGGCCCAGGTTTAGATCCAGGGTGCACCGATGCACCACTTGTCAGGCCATGCTGTGGCGGCGTCCCACATAAAGTGGAGGAAGATCGGCGTGGAACTAAGGTCAAGTTGACCTGCTGTGTATGTGCTAAACTGAGACAAAATATCTCCTTGTGACTTTGGGGGAAAAAATTGTATTCCCGTTATCTTGATGTATGTTCTTTGTTCTGAAACAGTATATACCCATGCTGTAACCACAGCATGGGTGCCACAGTGCTTTCCTCCCTCAGGGAGGGGAGAACTCCTGGGCTAGTTCTTACATTAGGCTCATTAAATATTGCTCTATCTTTTCATATCTATAGATTGCTTATTGATTTTTTTGCATCAGCACAGCGTAGGACTGGTTTATGGAACACTCCTCCTGCCCATGTGCCAAGTCAGCTGGGTCCAGATACAAAGACGCAGGGCCAGAGATGCATCACAAAGGAATGCGTGCAACGTTGCATGGTACCCAAGTCCACAGGCAGCGGAGAAGCAGCAGGACATTGGAGAGACAGAGTGGTCTTCCCACTTTCTCTACAGGAAATATGTCAAACCTTCATCACAGGAAGACGCAAAGAGTGTGTGGCCAAAACAATAGATAACTATTATACCGCCAAGAAATGATTAATAAAAACATGATTATTCGGGATTCTCTGATGTTTGGGGTGTCTGTCAACTGCTATGGTCTGAATGTTTGTGTCCCTCCAAAATTCACAACCGCCTTCACCCATTTTGCCCACCATTAGTTTTTTTTTTAAATTTTTTGTTTATTGCAGTAACATTGGTCTATAACATTGTATACATTTCAGGTGCACATCATTATACTTCTATTTCTGCATAGATTACATCATGTTCACCACCCAAATACTAATTACAACCCATCACCACACACATGTGCCTAATTAGCCCTTTCGCCCTCTTCCCTCCCCCCCTTCCCCTCTGGTAACCACCAATCCAATCTCTGTCTCTATGTGTTTGTTGTTGTTATTATCTACTACTTAATGGAGGAAATCATACGGTATTTGACCTTCTGCCTCTGACTTATTTCACTTTGCATAATGCCCTCAAGGTCCATCCATGTTGTCATCCACTAGTTTTTATTTATGGAAGTGTTAATGGTTTTCATTTATGGTCATGGCATAAAGTTTCCTTTTAAAATAAATGCATTGAAATTCGTTTAAAGGAAATTGGGAAGGAAGGCTGGTCTCAGGCTGGTCCCACGAGGACTAAAGGCAGGGGCGGCTGTGTGTCTGGCTAATTAAGTGATAGGACACTAATCCTTTGCACGTCTGGAACTAAAGCTTTGCTCACATGTGTCCCTGCTGAGGAAGTGTGGCCAAACAGTGACTCGGAGTGTGCTCGATGCCACGGAGCTACACGCCCTGCCACTCCTTGTCCTGCCATCCATGGAAGGGACACCATGGATCTTCAAGACTCAGCCCAAGGGCCACCTCCTCTCTGAACTCCATCCTGGCCTCACCACCCACAGGTAAGGCACGTGAAAACACAGATATAATTGATGGAGTGCTCTCTCTGCCAGGCATTGACTTAAGTGCCTTAGCTCCTTTCATCCTCACAGCAACCTTATGAAATATGGCCTGTGATTACCTCCATTTTACAGATGAGGAAACTGAGGCTTAGAGAGTTCAAGTAACCTGCCTGGCTTCCCCAGCTGCTGTGCCCACTGGAAGCTGAATACACTTCCTTCATAGCACGTTGGTGCATTTAATAATTGGCATCACTACCAACTCTAATGATTTTTGCACCTTTGGAGGGAAATGACAATGTCCTCTTGGTCTGTGGTCCCCAGAGCCAAGCACAGGCCTGAGCATGCAGCAGGTGCTCAATAAAAGCTTGTAAATGAAGTGCTCATCTGTGCTTCTTCAAAAGAGTTTCGCTGTCCTCTCCCACCAGAATCCTCTGGGCTCAGAGGTGGACTCGTGGGCAGGACGACAAGACTTGGGCTGCAGGCCCCTCACTTGTGTGGACTCTGGGAGGGCTCTAGCAAAGTGTGTGTGTGGTCATCTATTTTTGAAAAAACGATATTTCTTTTTTTTTTTTAATTTTTTGTTTATTGCAGTAACATTGGTTTATAACACTGTATAAATTTCAGGTGTACATCATTATACTTCTATTTCTGCATAGATTACATCATGTTCACCACCCAAATACTAATTACAACCCATCACCACACACCTGTGCCGAATTATCCCTTTTGCCCTCCTCCCTCCCCCCTTCCCCTCTGGTGACCACCAATCCAATCTCTTTCTCTGTGTGTTTGTTTATTGTTGTTGTTATCTATTACTTAATGAAGGAAATCATATGGTATTTGACCTTCTCCCTCTGACCTATTCACTCTGCATAACACCCTCAATGTCCATCCATGTTGTCACAAATGGCTGGATTTCATTGTTTCTTATGTCTGAGTAGTATTCCATTGTGTATATATACCACATCTTCTTTATCCATTCGTCCCTTGATGGGCACTTAGGTTGCTTCTAAGTCTTGGCTATTGTGAATAACGCTGCAATGAACACAGGGGTGCATGTATCTTTACGCATTGGTGTTTTCAAGTTCTTTGGATAAATACCCAGCAGTGGAATAGCTGGATCATATGGTAGTTCTATCCTTAATTTTTTGAGGAATCTCCATACTGTTTTCCATAGTGGCTGCACCAGTTTGCACTCCCACCAGCAGTGTATGAGAGTTCCCTTCTCTCCACATCCTCTCCAACACATGTTATTTCCTGTCTTGTTAATTATAGCCATTCTGACGGGCGTGAGGTGATAACTCATTGTAGTTTTGATTTGCATTTCCCTGATAGTTAGTGATTTTGAACATCTTTTCATGTGTCTCTTGGCCATCTGTATATCTTCTTTGGAGAAATGTCTGTTCAGGTCTTTTGCCCATTTTTTTTTTTTTTTTTTTTTTTGTGAGGAGATCAGCCCTGAGCTAACATCCGCCAATCCTCCTCTTTTTTTGCTGAGGAAGACGGCCCTGGGCTAACATCTGTGCCCATCTTCCTCCACTTTATATGGGACGCCGCCACAGCATGGCTTACCAAGCAGTGCGTCGGTGCGCGCCCGGGATCCGAACCAGCGAACCCCGGGCCGCCTCAGCGGAGCGCGCGCACTTAACCGCTTGCGCCACCGGGCCGGCCCCATCTTTTGCCCATTTTTTAATTGGGTTGTTAGTTTTTCTGTTGTTGAGATGCATCAGTTCTTTGTATATTTTGGAGATTAAGCCCTTATCAGATGTATGGTTTGCAAATATCTTCTCCCAATTGTTAGGCTGTCTTTTCGTTTTGTTGATGGTTTCCTTTGCTGTGCAGAAGCTTTTAGTTTGATGTAGTCCCATTTGTTTATTTTTTCTATTGTTTCTCTTGCCCGGTCAGACATGGTGCTTGAAAATATGTTGCTAAGACCGATGTCAAAGAGCGTACTGCCTATGTTTTCTTCTAGAAGTTTCATAGTTTCAGGTCTTACATTCAAGTCTTTAGTCCATTTGGAGTTAATTTTTGTGTATGGTGTAAGGTAAGGGTCTACTTTCATTTTTTTGCATGTGGCTCTCCAGTTTTCCCAACACCATTTGTTGAGACTTTCTTTTCTCCATTGTGTGTTCTTGGCTCCTTTGTCAAAGATTAGCTGTCCATAGATGTGTGGGTTTATTTCTGAGCTTTCGATTCCATTCCATTGATCTGTGTGTCTGTTTTTGTGCCAGTACCATGCTGTTTTGGTTACTATAGCTTTGTAGTATATTTTGAAATCAGGGAGTGTGATACCTCCAGCTTTGTTCTTTTTTCTCAGGATTCCTTTACTTATTCGGGGTCTTTTGTTTTTCCAAATAAATTTTAGGATTCTTTGTTCTATTTCTGTGAAAAGTGTTGTTGGAAATTTGATAGGGATTGCATTGAACCTATAGATGGCTTTAGGAAGTATGGACATCTTAACTATGTTAATTCTTCCAATCTAAGAGCACGGAATATCTTTCCATTTCTTTGTATCTTCTTCAATTTCTTTCAGCAATGTTTTATAGTTTTCCATGTACAGCTCTTTCACCTCTTTGGTTAAGTTTATTCCTAGGTATTTTATTCTTTTTGTTGCAATTGTAAATGGGATGGTATTCTTAATTTCTCTTTCTGCTACTTCGTTGTTAGTGTACAGAAATGCAACTGATTTTTGTATGTTGATTTTGTATCCTGCAAATTTACCATATTCGTTTATTACTTCTAACAGTTTTCTGGTGGATTCTTTAGGATTTTCTATATATAAAATCATGTCATCTGCAAATAGTGACAGTTTCACTTCTCCCTTTCCAATTTGGATCCTTTTTATTTCTTTCTCTTGCCTGATTGCTCTGGCTAGGACTTCCAGTACTATGTTAAATAGGGGTGGTGACAGTGGGCATCCTTGTCTGGTTCCTGTTCTTAGAGGGACAGTTTTCAGTTTTTCACCATTGAGGATGATATTAGCTGTGGGTTTCTCATATATGCTCTTTATTATGTTGAGGTACTTTCCTTCTATACCCATTTTATTCAGAGTTTTTATCATAAATGGATGCTGTATCTTGTCAAATGCTTTCTCTGCATCTATTGAGATGATCATGTGATTTTTATTCTTCATTTTATTAATGTGGTGTATCACGTTGATTGATTTGCAAATGTTAAACCATCCCTGCATACCTGGAATAAATCCCACTTGATCATGGTGTATAATCTTTTTAATGTATTGTTGTATGCGATTTGCTAGTATTTTGTTGAGGATTTTTGCATCGATGTTCATCAGTGATATTGGCCTGTAGTTTTCTTTTTTTGTGTGTGTTGTCCTTGTCTGGTTTTGGTATCAGGGTAATGTCGGCTTCATAGAATGAGTTAGGGAGCTTCCCCCCCTCCTCAATTTTTTGAGGAGAAGGATAGGTATTAAGTCTTCTTTGAATGTTTGGTAGAATTCACCAGGGAAGCCGTCTGGTCCTGGACTTTTACTTTTGGGGAGGTTTTTGATTACTGTTTCAATCTCCTTACTGGTGATTGGTCTATTCAAATTCTCTACTTCTTCTTGATCCAGTTTTGGAAGGTTGTATGATTCTAAGAATTTATCCATTTCTTCCAGATTGTCGAATTGGTTGGCATATAGCTTTTCATAGTATTCTCTTATAATCTTTTGTATTTCTGAGGTGTCTGTTGTAATTTCTCCTCTTTCATTTCTGATTTTACTTATTTGTGTCTTCTCTCTTTTTTTTCTTGGTGAGTCTAGCTAAAGGTTTGTCAATTTTGTTTATCTTTTCAAAGAACCAGCTCTTGGTTTTATTAATTTTTTCTATTGTTTTTTTGGTCTCTATTTCATTTATTTCTGCTCTGATTTTTATTATTTCCCTTCTTCTTCTGATTTTGGGCTTGGTTTGTTCTTCTTTTTCCAGTTCCTTTAGGCGCATTGTTAGATTCTTTATCTGAGATTTTTCTTGTTTGTTGAGATAGGCCTTTATTGCTATAAACTTCCCTCTTAGAACCACTTTTGCTGTATCCCATAAATTCTGGCATGTCGTATTTTCATTTTCATTTGTCTCCAGGTATTTTTTGATTTCTTCTTTGATTTCTTTGTTAACCCAGTCGTTGTTCAGTAGCATTTTGTTTAATCTCCACATATTTGTGGCTTTTCTGATTTTCTTCCTATAGTTGATTTCTAGTTTCATACCGTTGTGGTCAGAAAAGATGCTTGGTATTATTTCAATCTTCTTAAATTTATGGAGACTTGTTTTGTGGCCTAATATGTGATCAATCCTGGAGAATGTTCCATGTGCATTTGGAAAGAACATGTATTCTTCGGTTTTTGGATGGAATGCTCTGTATATATCTACTAGGTCCATCTGTTCTAGTGTATCATTTAAGGCCAATGTTTCCTTATTGATCGTCTGTTTGGATGATCTATCAGTTGGTGTAAGTGGAGTGTTAAAGTCCCCTACTATTATTGTGTTATTGTCTATTTCTGTTTTTATGTTTGTTAATAATTGCTTTATATATTTAGGTGCACCTACATTGGGTGCATAGATATTTACAAGTGTTATATCCTCTTGTTGGATTGTTCCCTTGATCATTATGTAATGCCCTTCTTTGTCTCTTTTTACAGTTTTTGTTTTAAAGTCTATTTTGTCTGATATGAGTACTGCTACCCCAGATTTCTTTTCA
The DNA here is from genome assembly GCF_020826845.1 of Diceros bicornis minor. Classification (NCBI taxonomy): domain Eukaryota; kingdom Metazoa; phylum Chordata; class Mammalia; order Perissodactyla; family Rhinocerotidae; genus Diceros; species Diceros bicornis. The sequence goes on along the minus strand of NC_080757.1, from coordinate 19,921,526 downwards.
TTGTCATTTGCATGGAGTATCTTTTCCCATCCCTTCACTTTCAGTTTGTGAGCGTCTTTAGGTCAGAAGTGTGTCCCTTGTATGCAGCATATATATGGGTCTTGTTTTTTTAATCCAATCAGCCACGCTATGCCTTTTAATTGGAGCATTTAGTCCATTGACGTTTAAAGTAGCTATTGATAAGTATGTACTTACTGCCATTTTTTAATTTTTTTTCTCAGTGTTTTAGTCGTCCTTCTCTGTTCTTTCCTTCTTCTATACAGAATTGATGGTCTCTTTAGTTTGACCTCTGTCTGAAAGCTCTGCTCTTTAACTCCCCTCCTCCCTCCTTTTATGTTTTTGATATTATATCTAACTTCTTTTTTGTGTATTTGTATCCATTACCCTCTTATCATGGAAATAGATAATTTTTCCTATCTGTGGTCTTCTCTTTTCCCCTTAAATCAGTCCCTTTAACATTTCTTGTAGCACTGGTTTCTTGGTGACAAACTCCTTTAATTTTTGCTTGTCTGGGAAATTTTTGATCTCTCCTTCCCTTTTGAATGATAACCTTGCTGGGTAGAGTATTCTTGGCTATAAGTTTTTTCCTTTTAGCACTTTAAATATATCATGCCATTCTCTTCTAGCCTGTAAGGTTTCTGCTGAGAAGTCAGCTGATAGTCTTATGGGGTTTCCTTTGTATGTAACTTGACTTTCTCTTGTGGCTTTTAGGATTCTCTCTTTATCTTTAATTCTGGACATTTTGATTATGATGTGTCGTGGTGTGGGCCTCTTTGGGTTTATCTTGTTTGGGGCTCTCTGTGCTTCCTGTACCTGGATGTCTGTTTCCTTCCTTAGGTTAGGGAAGTTTTCATCTATTATTTCTTGAAATAGATTCTCTGCCCCTTTGTCTCGCTCTTCTCCTTCCGGGACACCTATAACACGGATGTTAGTGCGCTTGATGTTGTCCCAGAGGTCCCTTAGACTGTCCTCACTCTTTTTAATTCTTTTCTCTTTTACCTGTTCAGCTTGGGTAATTTCTTCTAGTCTTTCGTCCAGCTCACAGATCCATTCTTCTGTATCCTCTGCTCTGCTTTTGAGTCCCTCTAGTGAATTTTTCATTTCCAGTATTGTATTCTTCATTTCTGATTGGTTCTTTTTTATATCTTCCATTTCTTTGTTGACATTCTCACTGAGTTCATCTATTCTTCTCCCCACATCAGTGAGCATCCTTAACACTCTTAGTTTGAACTCTCTGTCAGGTAGGCTGCTCATTTCTGTTTCACTTAGTTCCTTTTCTGGGGTTTTGTCCTGTTCCCTGACTTGGAATGTATTCCTTTGCCTCCTCATTTTGCCTCTTTCCCTGTGCTTGTGACTATGTATTAGGTAGGTCAGCTACGTCTCCTGCTCTTGGATAGGTGACCTTATGTAAGTGATGGCTTAGGAGGCCTGCCGTGTGCTTCCCTCAGTTCTCAATGTTCCAGGGGTGACCCCTATGTGGGCTACGTGTGTCCTTCTGTTGTGGCCTGTTTGCTCTCCCAGTAGGCACCCAGGGAGGCCGAGTTATGCTCCCGGCCAGCTGTTGTAATGTTCAGGTGCTTGTAGTTGTTGTGGGTCCTTCAGTCTCTTTATCAGGTGTGGGGAGCCCCAGCACAGTTGGCTGCAAGTTCTAATACCACATTTGTGTTGCAGTATTTCTTTTAAGTGAGTAGGCTCCCAGCATGGCAGGTTGTTAGGCTCAGGGCCTTACAATTGCTGTAAGCCTCCAGCCTTTATGTCTCTTGTCAGCTCCTGAGGATTGCAGCTGGGTGGGGCTGGCCTCAGGCACGAGAGCACCCAATTGTTTTAGGCTTTGGAAGGTGGGGCAAACCCCCATGTGGGTCTTTCAGAAGCACAAGTCTTCTGCAGCTGACAAGCCCTGCCGCCCACAGGTCCACACACACAGTCAACACAGTCCTGCTCCGTGTGCGCGCCCTGACCACCCGAAGCGGACCCAGTCTCTCCACGGCGGGAGCCCCACACACTCCACTGCTGCCTCACACTCTCCACCCACTCCTTGTGCACGCCCTGCCCCACTGAAGTCAGCTCAGTTGCCAGGCTGCAGAGAATCCAGTCACTAATCTATGCAGGCCCACAAGTTGCCTGAGGGCTTGTTGTTGAGTGGGGCCAGTATCTAGGATGGGCTGCCTGCCCTGGCAGAGCTGGATTAAATCGGTGGTCTAGCGGGTGGGGCAGACCTGGGCTAGAAGGCCTCAGGGAGAACTCCAATGGCGTCTGCGTCAGCACGCCCACACCAGGCCACAACAATGGCCACTGCCAATGTCCCAGTCCCTGGAGAGGTTTCACCTCTCACCGAGAGGCACACAGGGCCTATTAGGTGAGTCTCTTTTCACCAAAGCACTGAGCACTTTTCTTTCTGGTGATTTTAGGTTGCTTTCTGAAACGGGTGAGTTTGTGCATGGGCCCTTTAATAGCCAGCTTTAATGTACTTTGGGTAAATATCTAGGAGTAGAATTTCTAGGCTGTAAGGAAGGTGTGTTTAACTTTATGAGAAACTACCAGAACAACTTCCAATGTGCCTTACCATTGTGGTGTGGTTTACCACTCTCACCAGCAGTTAGTGAAAGTTCCAGTTGCTCCATACTCTTGCTAACATTCAGTGTTGTCTGTCTTCATAATTGTGGTGATTTTAGCAGGTGGATGAACAGAAGTTTTTAATTTTGATGAAATCTATTTTATCTTTTTTTTTCTTTTATGGTTGTGAGTTTTTCAGCGCTGTCCAGGAAGCCTTTACCTATGCTGAGGTTATAGACAACCTCCTATATTTCTTTCTAAAAGCTTTACAGTTTTAGGTTTTACAATTACATCTATGATCCATTTCTAGATTACTTTTTGTGTATGGTGTGAGGTATAGATCAAGATTCACATTTTTCTGTATATACAGCTAGTTTCTCTAGCACCAATTGTTAAAAAGGATTTCCTTTCCACATGGAATTGCTCTGGTGCCTTTGTTGAAAATCAATTGATCAAACAAGTGTGGGTCTATTTCAGGACTTTCTACTCTGTCTGACCTAATTGTCTGTCTTTACAACAATACTTTACTCTCCTGATTAGGCTAGCGTTAGAGTAAGTCATGGAATTAAGATAATGTAAATAATCTTTGTGTTCCTTTTTAAGATTGTTTTGACGCATCTAGATCTTCTGGCTTTTCATATGAATATTAGAATCAGCTTGTTAATTCCCCCCGAACCCCCAGAAAAAGGTCTGCTGAGATTTTGATTTGATTTTGATGTGTACTTGAGAAGAAGGTATGTCCTACTGTTGTTGAGAGTACTGTTCTGTAAATGACAATTAAGTTGGGTTGATAGTGTTTAAAACCTCCATCTCTTTAGTAATTTGCTGTCAGGTTGTTCTATCAGTTACTGTCATCCCTCAGTATCTGTGGGGGATTGGTTCCAGGACCTGCGCAGATACCAAAATCCACAGATGTTGGAGTCCTAAGGGTGGGGTCACTGGGTGGGAATTAGGGTGCAGGAAGGGAAGAGTGGGGTCACTCGCTCAGTCACTTATCTAGATCACCCAGTGCTTTCTGAAGACAGAACTTCATGGGGAGGGACAGCCTAGTTCCTCCTCTGGTTGTTTCACAAGTAGCTGTGTCATAAGCTGGTGATACGTTCACTCGAGATGAATGTCTTGAAACAGATGCCTCAGCAATCAAAAGCTTAGTGTCAGGCACTTTCACTACCTTTCCCACAGCAGCCGCACCATTTTACACGCCCACCAACAGTGCCCAAGGGCTCCTTCTCCACATCCTCATCAACTTGCCATCTTCTGGGTTTTGATGGTGGCCATCCTAATGGGGGTGAGGTGGACTTACATTTTGAACAGATCCGTTGCTCCATAGTGCAGAGAACAGAGAGCCTCAGACAAGTGTCTGGGACTTGAAATAACAGAGCTCTGAGATGGAACTTTCCCAAGGGCTGCCTCCCGCCTCCTTTAGCCCAGAGCTAGGCCTTGGGAATGGATCATGGTGACCAAACAGTGATGCCAGCCTGCCGAGGTCAGCGGTGCCCTGGGGCTGTGTCTTGAAGATGCCCCCATACTGTCTTAATTAGTCAGAAAACCCACTGCCCTTTGGGCGTGACTGTTGCCCCTCCCTGAAGGGCGGGAGCAGAGGGCCCTGGGGCTCTCTTTCTGGGCTGGACTCATGTGACTCACCTCCAAGGCACATGGCAACGACATAGCGCTTGTTGCTGGCACTCTGGCCGTCCCTGTGTCCCCCTGGGCTCTGGGAGTCTTTTCATTTTCTAAACAGGACTTTACTGAGATATTATATCCGTAGAGTAAAATGCAGGGATCCTAGTTTGCTGGATGAGTCTGATCTATGTAAACAGCTGCGTGCCCGCCATCCAGATCAGGCTCAGAACACTTCCAGCCCCAGAAGACTCCTCGGGCTCCTCCAAGGGAAATTGCTATTCTGACCTGTTACCACAGCTGTGCTCGCTGCCCTCTGGCTTCTTCTGCTCTACCGTGAGGTTCATTGATGTTGTTTCCTGTATCCACAGCTCCTTGTGATTGCTGACAGCTATTCCATCGTATCAATACTACAGTTTGTTTTGCCTTTCTCCAGTTGGGGAACATTTGTGTTGTTTCCAGTTTGGGGCTGTGGCGAGTCAAGCTGGTATGAACATATGTTGGGTCTTTACCTCTCTCGGGCAAATAGCTAGGGGTAGAATAGCCAGGAGACAGGAGACTTGACTTGACTAGAACCCATCAAAAGTTTCCAAAGTTATGTTATTTTACACTCCAACCTGGCAATGAATGGGGTTCCAGTTGTTCCACATCCCAATCACGATGACGTTGTCCCCGATGTCCCTGGTGTCCCTGGTGTCGGCGAGGATGGCCAAGAATCTCCCTTCCTTTCCCTCCTTTCTGCTCCAACTGTGCTGTCGGCCCCTTCAATCTGGTCAAACTCTGGTGGATCCGGGAATATAGTGGGGATGGAGGGAGGGCAGGGGGACATGGGGCCTGTCTATGGGAGCGTCTCAAAGAAGTCAGTCTTTGCAAATGCAGCTGCATCGAGCAAGGTGCAAGAAGGAAGGGGGTGCAGACAGACGTGCGGCCCTGGGCGCCTTCTACCCACTGGTGCCTGCAGGACGCTGAACGGCTCGTGCTCGGCTGACCGCTGGGCCTCTCCCGGGCACACTGCAGGGACCTGCTGGACTTCACGGCTCCCCTCCTCCCCACTCCCCCCACCCCGCCTATCCTGCTCGTCTCCTTCAGTCCATCACGTCCCTTAACTGGGTGCTAAAGCCAGGAAAGGACAGTTTATTTATTATGTCCTCCCCACCCCATGTCACCTGGAACGTTCTCTATGTCCAAGACTTCTGCTGTCTCCCTTCTGAAGCCCAGAGAAAGGGAGAGAGGAGAAGAGCAGAAGGAGACAGAGGGGCTCGGGAGCTTCAGGACACCACTGCACTCCGGGACAGCAATGTCCTTTATGACATACTCTCTTGAAAAACATTTCTTTCCATGTGATGATGTTTTTACACGATGAATAGAATTTTAAAGGGGAGAAATACCTTTTAGAGAACGTAGGTGTCCTCATACAGCTCAGGCTGCCACTAGTGAGCTGTGTGACCTTGAGCATGTCCCTTAGACTCTCCAAGCCTCAGTTTCTCTGTGTGTAAAATGGGTATAACGAGGCCTTCCCACCACCACCACCACCCTGGGCACAGGCATGTGCAGCCACACAGGCCCTGTCATGTAGCCCCACTGTTTTCTGGACACGGACAGAGCATGCTCAGGAGACAGTTACATACAATGGGCGGTATCGTCTAGAAACTCACTGTCATGTCAGTGTGGTCAGGCTCTTTGAACCTCTAGGAACCAAATTTGATTTGGTCTCAGGGGTGGAGCACAGGAGGAGAGAGGAGGGGAGGGTCACTGGGGTGGGGAGTGTCCACTTCCCTCTCTCTGGTTCTCACCCTCATCCCTCCTTCCCCAGGACTCCATCCTCTCTCTTTCTCCAGATCCACTTCCTCCTGCTCCTGGCTCCTCCCTGTTGAATGACGGCCAACTTGCATAGGTTTCGGTTTCCTTGTGAAGTCCTCTCCAGTGCAGACTGCTGCCGGGCTGGTGTGAAAAGCAGCAGTGGCCACAGAGGTGGTGGAGAGATGGCCTTCATCTGTCCCCAGCCTCCCTACCTGAACCCGGTGAGTCCCGGGGCTGTTGGCATGGGGCGGTCTGGCCTGGCGGAAGCAGCTCTGGGTCTCTGAGGAAACAGCTCTTGGGTGACAGTGGGTAGGGGAGGGGGCATCCTAAAGAGAACACAAGAAGGGCAGGAGTGCACGATGGGACAGCAGAATTTCTAGAGTGGCGGAACATGCCTGGCACCTATGGGGGCTTTGGAAGAGTTTAGTATTGTTAGGAATCTGGGTGCAGCAGGGCAGGCCTCCCGAGGAGGGTCTGCTCCCTGAGGGCAAGTTAACAAGGCAGGGCGGGACAGGGTGTCTGCAGGGGGCCCATCTCAGGAGTGAGGGACGACAGGGGCTGTCCCTCAGTGGGGGACACAAAGGGCTGCCTTTGGCACCATTTTGCCACATGTGTGGAGGCCCTGTCTGCAGCTGGTCTCGTTTCACCCCCATGAGGCTCATCATCCCCCCGTCACACAGGGGAAAACTCGGCTCAGAGAGGCTGAGGTCACAGGCCTATGTCCCCGATGGTAAGAGGCCGAGAAGGACGGTGCCTTGATTTACCCCAGAGGAGGGGGGCGCCCACAGAGAGAGCGATAATGGGGAAGGCAGGCAGGCGGCAAGGGCCTCCGGGACAGAACGTGTCACCCTGGGCACTGTCTCCGTCAGGTGGGGGAGCCCGGGGCTCCGTCCAGGCCCTGCCACTTTAGTATTCTGGGGACTGGTTTTTACTTTCCAGTCCATGGATTCCAAGGCCAGATTGTTCCACTCAGAGGGACAACCCTCCTACGGGCAGCAGAGAGTTAAAACAGGGCCTTGGAGTCGGGACGAGAAAGAGGATGGGTGCAGTCCCCACAGGCGCCCGGAGCCCCTGGTGACCCCCTGACCTCCAGCGGTAGGAACCAGGCTGCTGCCTCCAAAGTGCGGCGGGAGGTCATGGGCCCAGCTGTTCTGCTCAGTCCCAGCCCCCTCAGAGGGCCAGGACGGAAGCTGCGACCACAGGCAGCACAGGACCCGCTGTTTGGTCCGGGAAGCACTTGGTGAGCCAGGAGCGAGGGTGTTCTGTGCTTCATCGTGAGAAGAAGCCTGTGTGGTGGTTACAAGCGTGGGTGCTGGGGTTCAAACCCCACTCTGACACTCACCTGCTGTGTGGCTTTGGGCAAGTTCCCAAACCTTTCTGTGCCTCAGTTTCCTCATCTGTAGAGGTGGCACTAATCATGACCTGGGTTGTTGTGAGGATAACGAGATAACACAGACAGGAAGGTCGGCCACCAGAAGGGACTCGGAACCTCTGGGGCAGCAGCGCCCTCTGGCGAAAAGCCTCGCACTGCCTCCTGCAGGTGAGCTCCCTCTGCCAGCAGGGCTGGTTACACTCTGGTGACACGGGGCCTCCAGAAGGAGGCTGCCCACCCTGTGGCCTGTAGGGCCTGGCTGTGCTGTCTGGACTTCTGGATAGGAAGGGAAGGAAAAAGTTTTCAGGCTCCAGGCCCGGCCAGAAGCAGAGAGCAATTCTGACCCAGCACAGAGACTAATTCTTCCAGATGCAAACAGCCGCCACTGTCAGGGCCGGTGAGCCCGGGGCTTTCCATGTGGCCTCTTATCTAGTCCTCTCGCGAACTCTGCCAGGCTGGTGCTGTTGTGTCGCTGCTCCACGGAGGGACCTGGGGTGCAGAGTGATTTGCCCAACAGCCGAGCTGCTCACACAGGGAACTAGAAGCGAGCCCAGGCCTGTGGGGCCATAAAACCAGTGCAAAAACCCATCCTCCTGCTCCACAGGGAGCAAAAGCCAGTGCTGCTGTTTCCTGCTAAGATCCCTCACTCACACACACATACACACACGCGCACACAGGTCCAAACTCCACGGCAGCTTTGGCTGGCCAGGCTTAAAACAACTCAAATTTGTTCTCTCAGTTCTGGAAGTCAGAAATCAAAAATGAAAGTGTCAGCAAGCCTTTCCTTCTGGAGGCTTCAGAATCTGTCTTCTCTCTGCAGGTCGTCCCCTTCTCTGGGATCATCCAAGGGAGTCTCCAGGAGGGACTTCAGATCACTGTCAATGGGGCCGTTTTAGCCTCCAGTGGAACCAGGTACTTGGAACTGTGGTTTCTCTGCAGCCTCGCCCCTTAGCAAAGATTGGCACCTGTCCGCTCAGGTTGGTTCACCCTACACCCTCGGAGCTGCCTGCACCTGGAGATGCCAGATGAGATGGCAGGGCCCGGCCCCTGCCAATGCTGAATGGCACCACTGCCCTCTGCCAATAGGGTGTGGGCCCCATTAACACAGACCCCTGGTAGACATAGGGATGACGGGAGCTCGCAGTCTAGGAGAGAAGCAGGCAAGCCCGGAGACAGATGATTATTTACAGGGTTGAACTTTGCACCTGATGATTCAGAGGTGCAAAAATATCAATTCCTTTACTTCCTGGAACTGCCCTCACCTACTTTGGAACCCTCATTCGGATAATGTTGAGATGTTTCAACTTGCCATCAAATGTAATTTGATGAAAGTTCTCACACCTGGAGAGCTAGTATTTATTCTATGCCTCCCTTTTAATTTTATTTATTTCTTGATTACGCCTCCCTTTTAGGCCTTGTCTATGTAGGTATAGTCCTGTCAATTTCACATGTTCTTTAAACTTGTTCTCTTCTTTCCCAATTGAGCAGACGTGCGCCAGCCTCCAATGAGTGTCCACTGGGTGCTGAAGGCTCTTCTAGGCACGTTTCCCAACTTTCACCTTTGACACTAATTTGTAATTAGTTTCCAAGATCTATACTTCTTGTCGCTAGCATCAACATTTTTCTTTACCCAATTTCTACTTATTTTTAGAAAATTACACTGTAAAGACAAAATGCAATAATTGCACAAAAACACACTAAGTGCTAATTAGGGGAACAGACAGGATGGCAACAGACTGAGGATCGCGGGTTGTGTGTAACTTCCCTGACAGATGCCAGTCAAAGGCGAGGCCCTCTCGGTCCTGCCATTGGCATGAGCCAGGCTACAGGTGACTATCTGATTTCCCTCGCCTAGGTTTGCTGTGAACTTTCAGACTGGCCCCAGTGACAATGACATTGCCTTCCACTTCAACCCTCGGTTTGAAAGAGGCGGGTATTTGGTCTGCAACACGAAGCAGAACGGACGCTGGGGGCCAGAGGAGAGGAAGACGCCACTGCCCTTACAGAGGGGTAGTCCCTTTGAGCTCAGCGTCCTGGTGCAGAGCTCCCATTTCCAGGTGAGCAGGAGCTCTCATCCCCTCCCTCCCACTGCCTGTCGCCTCAGCCCTAACAGGTGCTGAATAGCCTTAAAATAATCACACGCATTGACATCTTGCTGAGCAACACCACTAGACAGATAATAGGACCACTTCCTTGTCAGGGTGTTACTGATGGCTGCAGTCTCCTTACACCTTCACCTGCACCCACAGGGGCACCTGCTGCTTCTTTCACTCAGGGAATAAGAACTAGATAAGTCTCCATGGTGTATTTTGGCTTCCTGGGTCTTTAAGTCCAAGTTAATTCCGTTCCTGAGCTGTAGCCATTGATCCATTCAGTTCTCTGAGATCACTTCTTTATTGGCAACATTGTTGAAGCCTTTATCCAGGTTCTATTAATAACTTAGTTTTGCAAGGTGTTGCAAATTGCTTCTGTGAGCAGAGCGGTGTCTCTGGGCTTTGGAAAACAGGTCTGGGTGAGTATATCTGTGTCTGCGCTTCCCTGAGTGAAGGCGGATGTTCCCATTCCCTCCACATTCCACCCGAGGTCGTCTCTCCTCTGTTCCCTATGAACATTGTGAGGCATATTTAAATAACACCCCAGGTGAGCCATGATCAGACAGACAAACCTACTGCCATAAATGAACAACCGTGAGAACAAAAAGCCAACAACTAGAGCGTGGCAGAGACTGAGTGCGGATACCCTCTGGATCCCACGCATGTTCCTGTACCTGGCACAGCTCTGAAGGCTGGTGCCCCGACCCACAGGGATGGGTGTGAAAACCAGATGCAAGTCTTAATTTCTAGAAGCCCGGGTCCCAGAGGCTCAGGTGCGCCCCAGCCCTGGCCTGGGACCCCTCTCCTGGAATGTGTGCTCGTCTTGGCAGGTGACAGTGAACGGGAGCCTCTTTGTGCAGTACTCACACCGTGTGCCCTTCCACCGCGTGGACACCCTCTCTGTCACCGGCATTGTGCAGCTGTCCTCCATCAGCTTCCAGGTCAGATGGTCCACCTGGCACCTGTCCCAGGGGCGGGGGCAGGGCCCAGTCTAGCTGTGCCCTGGCTCTGTTGGGTGAGCCCAAACCCAGGTGACTCTGGGGACTCACCTCCAGCTCCTGTGTCCCATCCTTCTGGTGTTGCCGTCTCTTCTGGAACACTTGCCCCCGTCTCCCAGACTCCTAGGCCACTCGTCTGTGTCACTCTCTATTTCCCCCCTGGTTAGGAGGCCGTGTGGTTCCAGAAAGAACCCAGGCCTGGGAATCAAACTGAATCCAGCTCAGATTCCCAGTTCTGCCCTTCTCATTGGCTGTGGGATCTTAGACAAGCGGCTTCCTCTCTCCCAGCCTCAGTTTGCTCATCTGTGGAAGGGGCATAGTCGCTGCTGCCCCAAGGGTTACTGTGTGATCTCACGAGGTGATGTATGTCAGAGGTTATAAAATGGCCCGCATGTGCACACACCAGGGTCTACTTGACCATCTCTGTGTTTTAAAATTTTTGAGCATGTTGCCAACATCTAAAACGTCAGGCAAAGTTTATAAGATGAGAAAGTTCTCGAGCTGGATGGTGGTGATGTTTACACAACGATGTGAATGTACTAGAGCCACTGAACTATAAACTCAAAAACTGTTATGATGGGGCCAGCCCAGTGGCATAGTGGTCAAGTTCGTGTGCTCTGCTTCGTTGGCCCAGGGTTCACAGGTTCGGATCCCAGGTGCGGACCTACACACTACTTATCAAGCCATGCTGTGGCAGGGCTCCCACGTATATAGTAGAGGAAGATGGGCATGGATGTTAGTCCAGGGCCAATCTTCCTCAGCAAAAAGATGAGGATTGGCAACAGATGTTAGCTCAGGGCTAATCTTCCTCACCAAAAAAAAAAAAAAAAGGTTAAGATGGTACATTTTATGTGTATTTTAACCAGAATTAAAAAGAATGTCAGGAAACTACACATGGAAATCTGGATTTCTGGTGTTTTGTGAAGACTGGGAAGATTGGAGTATGCTGGGCCCACATTCCCTCAGGGCACAGGAGGCTGACTGGAGCTGTTGTTACCACTTTCTGTATTTCGTGTGCTCCTGAGATGGGGACAACACACAGAGGCCCTCAGCAAATATGAGCTCCTCTCTCTTAGGTCCTCATCTCTCATATTCCTCCCTATCCAACTGTCTCCCCTACAGGGGTGGGGGAGAGAGAGAGAGAGGGAGGGAGGGAGGGAGAGAGAGAGAGGGAGGGAGAGAGACAGAAAAAGCTGTGCCGAGAGAGAGAGACAGCACCATCCTGCTGTCACCCACTGGAGCCTAATTGTCCCTGCTGCCCCTCCACGAGGTCCTGAACACCCTCCCGCCCCCTGTCTGCCTGGCTCTCTCCCTCTTGCCCCAGGCCCTGCCTTTCCGCTCCTCCTTGGCTTCATTAATGCTTCTCTTCGCCCCCTGGTGCCTTTTGTTTTAACAGAACACTCGCGCAGCCCCTGTCCAGCCCGCCTTCTCCACGATGCACTTCTCCCAGGCTGCCCGCTTCCCGCACAAGCCCAAGGGGCGCAAACCACAAGTGAGTTAAACATGGAGAGTCCAGGAAGCGGAGCTGTTAGCAGGAAGGACAGAGGGTCCGAGAGGCTGGTTCCAGCCAGCAGGCCAGCCGGGGCCTACAGGCCCCACCAACAGTTCCCTGTCTCCCTCCACCAGGCCCCCAGAGTGGGGACCCCACAGTCGTCCTTGGTTCTTCCCTCCCTCTCTTCATCTCTCTCCAGAGCACCACCACCTCCCCCTTCCGAAGCCACTGCCTTGGTCCAGGCCACATGACCCCTCAGCACGAGGACCCTGGTCCAGTTCCCCACTCCCCTCTCACCCACCCACTGCGGCAGTGACCTTCCTATAAGCCAATCTGCTCACATCCTCTCCCTGCTTAAAAATCCTAAAGGCCCCAAGTCCTTCTAAAGAAAGCCAATCCCCCAGCAGGACGTGTGGCATCCTCCCCAGCATTGCCCAAGCCCATCTTCTGGCCTCAGCCGTCCCCCATGAAGCTCACCCAGCCTCCACTGCTCACTCGAGGCTCTCTGGGGCCACCAGGCTTTTGCACATGCTGTCTTGGTGCTGAAGGCACCCTTTGCCACCTCACCTGCAGCCAACCCCTAATGGCCCTTCAATGCTCTGCTTAAATGTCCCTCCTTGGGAGCATCTTCCCTGCCTGGCAGATAACTGGATGCACCCCCACCCTATGTCCCCATGGACTTTGTACATGTCTGTGCCGTGCCAGTCATGACGTCCCCATGTAACTCTCCTTACCTGTCTGTCCCCATCACTCCACCCACTCCTTCCCCATGCCCATGAGCCTTGCAGGCTAGGACTGTGGCTTGTTCAGTTGTGTGTCCCCAGCACTCTGCACAGTGCCGGGTGAGCAGGAGGGACCGGGTAAGTAAATGCCGAGTGTGGTTTGCACAGCCAGTAGAAGAAGAAACCAATCAGGGTAGGAAGATCAGTCTGTTGGTGAGGACAGAGTCCAGAACAGGAAGGGGAGCAGGACCTGGCCCCCTCTTTGGCTCCAGAGCAGTGGGTGGGTGGGAAGGGATGTCTCTCCACCCAGCCTTCCTGGGGCCCATCACTGTCCTGCTCGGGCACCGGCCTCCTGCTCCGCTGACTGCAGGACTGTGGAGCTCCAGGGAGCCCTGCAGGGCAGCCCGACTTGGGCCCAGGCCTGGGCAGGACAGGGTGCGGGGGACACAACCAGACAGACTGGGCACCATGTTACATTTGTCCCCTGCTACCTGGGCGAGCTTGGGCACGTTGCTTAGCCCTTCGGAGCCTGGCTGCCTCCCTAGGGAAACAGGAGCCGGGATCGCCTCCCTCGTGAAGCACTGAAGGCCGAGCCCGGCACGCGATAAGCGCTCAGTAGATGCTAGTCTTCACCTTCAGGGTGAAACGCGGCCCTGAGCCGTGGGAGCTAAGGGAAGCGGGCGGGTCCACCTCTGACTCGTCCTCCTCTCCCTCTGGAGGAGCCAATGCGCATGTCCCCTCCTCCATCCCGGCCCCGCCCCCTCCTAACCAGGGAGCACCTGGGAGGACGGGGACATCTGGGCGCCTCGGGCTCAGGAAGGTTAGAGGGGACAGGACCGGAGGCGAGGGGGAGTCAGGGGAGGCATTTCTGACCACAGTTTCTGCCGTGGTCTCACCCTCGTGTGGCACCGACGTCCACTGCCATTTTGACTTTCTCATCCCTTCCGTCTCCAAGGATCAGGCCGCCAGCTCAGCTCCCATTTTAAGTCCCTTGCTCTCTTGGGAACCTCTTCATTTTGCATCTTCCTGTGGGTTGAAGGGAGGAGGCAGGGCCAGGCATCGGGCCTCTCCCATATGGAGGGTGGTGAGACCCCTGACCCTCGGCCTGGCTGTGGTGCTGTGGGGGTGGGGGGTGGCCCTGGTGAGTTGGGAAACTCCCTGAATCGCACTTGTGGGCTCAGTCCTCCGCCGTCTGTGGGCGGCCCCAGAAGAGCGAGGCCCCACATTCAATGCCTCCTGCCAAGTGAGGCTGTGCTGAAGACGCTCCCTGAGAAGATGGGCCAGAGCCCAGAGTGCAGCCATGTTTCTTCTCAGAGGAAACCTTTGCCCCTGCCTCGTCCCCTTGAGAGAAGCACGCCTATCCTCCAATTTTGGGGGGCTGCTCGGGGCCAAGGGCTGTTAGCCGCTCGATTAACTCACTTCAAAGGACTGTGTTATGTGCTGCCCTCTGCTGGCAGTTGGTGGTCTTCACGTTCGTGAGGGCTGGTTACAATGCAGGTTTCTTTCCTCCAGAAGGAAAGAGTCAACCACACCGTGTTGAGCGCCCCTCAACATATGTGCCCGGTAAGTCTGGAAGCTCTGGTCAGGTCACAGTGCCACCGCGAGACCCTTCACCAAGGACTGATTTCTGGTCTGAGAGTGGAGGAGAAAACAGTTTAGCAAGGGGATGGAGACACTGGGGTGGGCACTCTGCTCAGGAGACGTGGAATGAAACTCTCCTTGGGACAGCAGAGAACCTGGAGAAGGCTGGACTCAGCCAGCGGCCCCAGAGGCAGGTCCCCTAGGGACCAGCAGGAAAACGGGTCCTTCTGTCACTAGGAGGGGAGTGCCGTGGTCCAGCATCTGGGGAGGAGGCCCTGGATCCTGAGGAAGAGCCCAAGGGTGTCACTGCTGCTCACAGGAGTGAGCTGCTGCTCCTCCTCCTGCCAGTGCTGAGCAGACGGGAGGCCTGGAGTGGGTGGGGCTGCCTGTGCAGAGGTTGAGGGGAAGGAGGCTGTGATGGGGTCTGGGAACATGGCAAGAAGTCTGACCCTGGCTGACGAGAGAAGGAAGGTGATGGAGAATCCAAGGGCTGAAGCCTCACGACCTCAGTGTCACAGCGGAGCATCCCCTCTGGAATGTGTGGGGCCCATGTGTGTGTCACTCCCACACTGAATTTCCTGGTCTCTTTTCCACAGAATCCTGCAGTCCCACCTCCGGCATATCCCAACCCAGCCTACGTGAGTGTGCTCCAGGGAGGGCAGGGGTGTGGTTTGCGGTGGGCAGGGCGGGAGGCGAGGGGCAGTGACAACAGTGAGGCATCCTCCAGTGGCTGAAGTTCCTCAAACACCCGAGTAAACGAGGAGACTATTGACAGGAGCTTCACCTTTAAAACTGTCCCTTCCCCATGAGCATATATGCGGCCTCCCCTTTCAGCCCACTGTCCTGTCGTGTCAGGCCACAGGTCTTTTCATGACAGTTTAAGCCCATTCATTTGAGGGACGCTGGGAAGTTTTCATGTGACGTTTACTGAACCAAGTAAAGATATCATGGAGTTCTTTCTTGAAAATATATTACTCACAGGCACGGTTGTCAAACTCAGTTGACAGTCCAGATTTATAGAAATTGGCACGAAGGTCCCCCTGCAGTGGTGCCTGCTCTGTCTGCTGGGGCTGACCTGGCCCTCTCCTCCCCACAGCCGCTGCCTTTCTTCACCGGCATCCCTGGTGGGCTGTACCCCTCCAAGAGCATCATTGTGTTTGGCACCGTCCTGCCCAGTGCTCAGAGGTAAGCCAGGGCTCTCCGGGAGGAGAGACGGCCCAAGGTCATTCTGGCCATCCCGCTGGCTCTGGGCAGGCTGGGGAGGGCTAGGGACACAGAGCTCAGTGGGCAGAGGAAGTCCATGTGAGCTGCCCACTCCCAGGTTCCACATCAACCTGCGCTCTGGGAGTGACATCGCCTTCCACCTGAACCCCCGTTTCGATGAGAATGCCGTGGTCCGCAACACGCAGGTCAACGGCTCTTGGGGGTCTGAGGAGCGAAGCCTGTCAGGAAAAATGCCCTTCACCCGGGGCCAGAGCTTCTCGGTAAGCTGCGCTCAGAGGGGCTCTCACGGGGCCAACGGAGCAGGGGGCGGGGGCGCTGGGGGCCCCTGGAACGAGATGGGCTCTGAGCCTCTAGGTGAGTGCTGGGGCCAGAAGAAGAGAAAGTGTTCAACCCATTGTTGTTATTATGTTACTATTTCCCTCCCACATATGGCAGGTAGGGGATCTGCTGTTTATAGGTGAGGAAACAGACTCACAATGCAGGTTACTCGCCTGAGGTCACACAGCCGATCAGTGCCAGATGGAACCCAAGAATGAGGGTCATTCCTCATTCACTCACTCACTCACTCACTCACTCATTCACTCAGTCAGCAATCATTTCTCAGCTGTTCTGTCAGGGCCCACTTTGTGCAGGAAGTGCCCCAGGAGCGGGGGGACAGCCACAAAGCAGACAGATGAGGTCCTGCCCCCTCAGAGTTGACGGTTCAGGTGGGAGAGTTCAAGGACACAGATGTTGGACAGGTCCTTGCAGATGACAGCAGGTTCTCTGCAGAAGGCAACACAGAATAAGGGGACAGAATGAGCCCGGGGGCAGGGGCTGAGCTGCCTTAGATGGGGACAGCCCTCTGAGGAGGCCACTGTGCTGTTGAGACCTCAGTGGTAGAAGGAGCAGGCCTCGAAAATGTCTGCGGGGTGCATTCAGGCGGGCAGCGGAGGGAGCAGCTGTTATTGCAAAGGCAGAGAGTCATGGGCGTGGCTGGAGGCCAGGGGCTTTCCCGGAGACAGTGGGGACAGAGAGGGGTGGGTGGTGCCGCTGGAGGCTCAGCTTCACAGAGAGCAGGTGTTTTCAGCCATGATTACGCAGTCTAATCACCTGGGGAGCTTGAAGAAAAATCAGTACCTGGCCCCTCTGCTGGCCAATGATGGGGTGAGCCTGGGCCTCCGTATTTTTAAATACACCCTGATACTCTTCACCCAGGGTTGAAAATGACTGATGTAGGGTCTTGAGGGCCATGGAAAGGAGTTTGGATTTTATTTATTTATTTTAAAAAGTTTTATTTATTTATTTATTTATTTATTTTGTGAGGAAGATCAGCCCTGAGCTAACATCCATGCTAATCCTCCTCTTTTTGCTGAGGAAGTCCGGCTCTGAGCTAACATCTATTGCCAATCGTCCTCTTTTTTTTTTTTCCCCCAAAGCCCCAGTAGACAATTGTATGTCATAGTTGCACATCCTTATAGTTGCTGCATGCGGGACGTGGCCTCAGCATGGCTGGAGAAGCGGTGCGTCAGCGCGCGCCTGGGATCCGAACCCGGGCCGCCAGTAGCAGAGTGCGCGCACTTAACCACTAAGCCACGGGGCCAGCCCTGGATTTTAATACAGTGTGTGGGTGTGTGTTTCAAACCAGAGGGCCATATACCTTGATTTATAGATAGCTGTGTGACTTTGAGCAAGGGACTTAACTGCGCTATGCCTCAGTTACCTCATACAAAAATGGGCTAACAATAACATCATCTCATAGAGATGTGAGAATGAAATGAAATCGTGTTTGTGACATGCTGAGGACAGGGTCTGGTGTGCAGTAAGTGTGCGAGGGTCAGCTAGCGTGATGGGGATGATGACATTTTCACAGATGTGCTCTGACGGCCTCCTGGAGAATGTTTGGGGTGGAAAAGACAAGTTAGGAGGCTGCTGCTGCAGGAGTGCAGGCGCGGAGCGCTCCTGTGTGCCGGGTGCTAGGGACGTGGATGGCAGAAGCCAGCATTCCTGCCCCTGGAGGCTCAGGGTCCAGCTGGAGAATGAGGATGGGGGTGGGGGCCATGGCCTGAGGGGGCACCTGACTCGACTAGGAGGGCGTCAGGAGATGGGGAAGGGAGGGAAGGCTCGCCTTCCTGGAGGGAGGGGGGAGAATCCTGTAGGGTGGTTAGAGTTATCCCTGTGGGCGAGGTGTGCAGAGTGGGGAGCAGAGGAGGAAGGGTATTCTGGGCGTTGGGAACAGAATATGCAAAAGTACAGGCAGGAGAGCACTCGGAGTGTTGAGTGAAGAATGAGTCCTTCAGAGTGGCTAGAGGGCAGGTGTGGGTTTGAGGAAGGCAGGAAGGAGGGAGGGAGACACGAGCCTGCATTTAGGGTTGAGGACTTTCCAAGTGGAGTGCAAATGACGTGGCCTCTCCGTCCAGGTGTGGATCCAGTGTGAAGGCCACTGCCTAAGGGTGGCTGTGAATGGTGGGCACCTGTGTGAATACCACCACCGCCTGAGGGACCTGCCCGCCATCAACAACCTGGAGGTGGCGGGTGACATCCACCTGACCCATGTGCGGACGTAGGCGGGATCCCTGCCCTGGGGACGGGGCTGGGGCATGTTGCTGTCTGGACTGCTCATCACCTCCACCTTCCCTGTCCCTGCCCCAGCCCTTCCCAGCCCTTCCCAGCCTGCCGAGGATCTCTGCTGGGGAGACCACGTCCTTGTCTGGCCCTGCTGAGGCTGCAGCCAGCCTGGAGTGGCGAGGGCAGCTGGCTGGGACTGCCTTCCTTGGTCGGGCGGGACCTGGGGCTCCAGCTGCCCAAGTCCTACCATCTGAGGAGAGGGGTGGTCCGTGCAGGCTGAAGCCCTGTGGTCAGTCCCCTCGGCAGAAAGGGAGGTCCTGGGCCTTCCCAAGCACCCAGCCCAAGCCTACACCCCATCTGCCCCTCAAGGACATTCCCACCCCACTCAGCTCCACCTCAGTCCCAGGCCACCAGCTGTGCCCTCCACGGGGGAGGTGGTGTCCTTGGCCTCTCCCCGTTCTCCCACCTTCCGCCTCTCCCGCACCTGCACCCTCCCTTCCCCCCTCCAGGAAAGCTGCCCTGAGGACACCCCGCTGGTTTCCACCAACTGTCAGGACCTTCCCAGCAGGGGCTCTCCCCTTCCCGGTGTCCTTCAGGGAAAGAGAGAAAAATGCTTGTCGGCTCCCGTGTGCAGGATGATTGTGGCTCTTTTAATGTTTTTGGAGACATCTTGGAGTCTCTGGAATTGGGGAGGTCCTGGCTAAGAGGTCCCATTTTGATGGGGGGGTCCTGACATCCACACCTGCTCCCAGTGGGTCCCCCAAAACTCCACAAGGGTGCGGGAGAAGGCAGACCAGGCTCAGGCCTCTTGGGCAGGAATCTGTGACGCAGGAAGCTTGGGAACAGAGGGGAACCCGGGAAACAGCCCCATGCTCCCGAGACGGGCCAAGGGATGGGCCTGAACCCGTGGGGGCCGAGGCAGGGCCAGGAGGCCAGATGGCAGGGCCAGCTCCTCAGATCCGTGTGTCCCAGCGGAGGAGATGACAGTGGGCTCAGGAGAAGCTGACCCGGAAGAGAGGCCTGTTTGCGGGGTTCCACTGGCGGCCCCCGGCCTTAGTGGTGGGGTGTGGTGGGGAAAGTGGTTCAGTGTGTGGGGTTCTGCCAGCGCAGGGCCAGTGCAGGGGGCCAGGCTCTGGGCCCACAGGATGCTCACACATCCTGCCCCCTCCATCAAGAACCTAGGGCCTCGGGAACCAGGGTGGGGCTCAGGGCGCAGTCCTCAGAGCAGCAGCACCAGACACCTGGGAGCTTGTTAGAAATGCAGAAGCCCGGGCCCCGGGGCAGCCCTCCTGAATTAGCGTCTGCACTGTAACCAGACCCCAGGGGGTTTGTGTGACGGTACAGCGTGAGGGGCCCCGGGCTATGTGACTGCGTTCTTGACCACGTCCCGGGTGCACTGCTGGGACACTGGAGGTTGGCATGTCCCTCCCCTCATCTGAGGAGGAGCGAGGAGGGGGAAGTGGGCAGGGAGCCAATGACACAGAGGCCAAAGCCGAGCTGGGGGCCAGATTTTGCCAGACCCCCACTTCGCCCCTGGCTGAGTCCTTCCTGTTCTCACGGGAGAAGGGACATGGCTCTGTCCCCTGAGGAGCCTTCCCCAGGGAAGACGTGTGTCCTCACTCCCTGCCGAGTCCTGGACACGCAGCCCCATCTCACCTGCTTTCTCACCAGGTGCCAGTGTTATTGGCCAAACCCTCACGACACAGGCAGCCCCAGAGCAAACACAGTGACTTCCTAGGACAGGGCTGTGGCCCAGACCCTCTCTGGAGAACGGGCCTCGTGGGGGCGCGGCACCTCCATGGCCCCGTGTGAGACGCCTCCTGCGGGAGGGTCAGCTCAGCCCCACAGGTTAGCCTGTGTTCCCGCCCCCGTCCCACGCTGTCACATGTGCACGCAGCTCTGCATGCTGCCCCCACCTGGTGGCATCTCAGAGAAGCAGCGTGGCCACACTGCAATGTCCCATTGTGGGAGATTTATGTCCAGATGTGGCCTCCACGAGTCCCCAGTGCTATATTATTTAGGGCTGCTTTCTCTACCAAACACCCGCATAGACAATGTGGTTAAAATAAAATGCATTTCTTATAAATATCTCCATGAAGGAGTTATACGGGGAAGGCCCAAGCGCCCGTTGGGAGCCGACTGGGGTTTGTTTTATTTAAATACAGAGACATAAATAACTGTCCATGGGGCAGGAAATAGAGAGTGGTGCGACACCGCCTCCTGGTGGTCAATCCAAGTGGTGCAATCAGAAGCCAGTTCCATCCTCACCCACTGGCTGCGACCAGCATTGAAGATTTCTTCTCCAAGGAACGAGGGAGGCCCCTACTCTCCATTACCCAGGGAAGAGTGGAATCAAGGGAGACAAGAGGTTCCACTCCGTCCAGGCTGCTACTTGGCAGCAGGTTATGTAAACAGTTGGGGGAAGAGATGGGGAAATAAGATGTGAGGCTTGGGGCTATAATTTCCCTCCATCTCTCGAGGCCATAATCCAGAGTTGGCTCCGTCATTAAATCCTGTGGCGGCAGCTTTAACTGTTCCTGTGGGCTGATGGCGCTCTGGGATCGCTGGGCTGCCCTGCGGCCCCATCCTTTTTCAGCCTGTAGGGAACCACAGCACCAAAGATGTCTTCGTGGTAGCGCTTCTGGCTCTTTAAGGGAAAACAGAGACCAATGTGTCAGCTCTGCAGGTCCAGCCGCCTCTCATTCATCAGGTGCAGCCTGACGAGGCCCTGGGGTTCCCCGCTTCCCTACCACACATACACTCAGGAGCCATTTCCCTTCCCACCGCCGTGCTTAGATTATGCTTGACCTCGCCTGGGCTCTTTCCACCCGCCATCAGCGCCTGCTCTGATGGTGTGGACCGTCTAAACATCTCCCCAGGCTCCATGACAGACAGTAAAGCCTGCCTAGTGTTTGTCCCATCAGATGCTCCAGGTGATGTGGGCTCTGAGATCAATATGTTTGGGAGATGCTGCGTACTTGCTCCCAGGCTTGAAGTGTCATGTTAGAGGCTCTGACAAGTCTTGTCGTAAACAAGACATTTGCCTCTGTTGAGCTGAGCAACCAGACCGGGATGCACACTCAGGCCTCTCACTGCCCATCCAGCTCTGACCTCCAGCCGCCTCTAGGATTCCGTTGGGTCAGGACTGTTCTGAGCCAGACTTTCGAGTCCCGGCTCCCTGGCCCGTTCCCTTGACCTCCATCCCTAGCCCACACACCAGGCGCTCTGCCTTAAACTGGAAGAAATAGTCCTCGACCTGCTCCTCACTCAGGCTCAGCTTGGCAGCCACCAGCTGCTTCAGGGTGTGGGCCACTTCCGGGCCATGCGCACGTCCCCGCAGACACAGAGGTGGCCGTGCTCCTCATGGAGCATGCGGAGCACCTCACCAGCCAGCTGCTGCCGCAGGATGTCTTGAACGTAGACCTGAAACCAGAGGAGACGGTGGGTCCGGGCCCTGCTGCTGGGGGCGAAGCTTGTAGTCAGGCCTGCTGGCCCTGGGGAGGCGGACAGGGGGCACGATGGGCTGCACCCTGAGGTGCAGGGTGAGCACCGTCCCATCCAGGACCTCACAGGGGACCAGGCTTGGGATGAGGAAGTACAGACCTGGGCTGGGGCTGGAGAGATGGACATTGGCCACGAGAAGCTGACCATCCAGTGGGGCTCCTGGCCTTACTCACAATTCACCATGCTTCAAAGAGGCATCACTCCAGCCACTTCCCCTGCCCAGTGAGGCCCAGCTGCCTGCTCCCCACAGAGGGGGGCCTCTCGGTGCAGACAGTCTGTGGGATCCCCACCGTCATTCAGAGCAGGGCAGAGAACCCTGGGCTCCCCGGTTACACAGGAGTCAGGATCCATTGGGGACTCTCTGCTCTTGTTCCACACAAGATGCCCAGTGACCCCAGCAATGGCATGGAGCTCTGGGTCGGGGAGGAGCTCTGATGGGGCAAGTTCACAAGGGCTGAGCCAAGAGTCTGTCCTGACTCCCCAGGCTCCTGGGGCAAAGTGCCCCCCGGGGCAGCAGAGCCCGTCATTGGCTGTGTCTGAGCAGCCACTTCCCTCCAGCCTTGCTGTGCTTGAGCGTGAAGCCAACCTGGACCACCTCTCCCCAGGCAGCCATGTATCCCGGGAGGAGGACCTTCATGGGGCTGGGCACTGGGGATTGATTGACCCACCGGGTGACCCTGACTTAGTCCTGACTGTCTCGGAGCCTGTCTCTTCTCCTGGAAGAGTGAACATAATATCTAACCTCTTCCCCTTTAGAGCTGAGGAGACGAAGGCTCAGAGAGGCGAGGGGCTTGTGGCGAGCCAGGGCACCCCCTATAGCCTTTACTTTGAATGCTCCCCTCACTGCGTGGGCAGCTGCTGCATTTACCTTGGGCTGGCCAGGCAGGCGAGAATAGGCCGTGTGCACTTGATGCAGCACCCCCTTCTGGGCCACCTCCAGCATCTCCTCCCGAGAGAGGTGGTCCTCATCTGGGTGGCAGCACCTGAACACCAGGGTCATGCGGCCACCTTGGAGCCCTGCAAGGCCCAGTGGGCTGCAGTTACCAGGGTGGCCACCAGAGGGCCGGCCCCGGCTCAAGGCCTGAGGAGCTGGATGCCCAACTTTAAAATTCATTTCATCCCCACAAGCATCTGATCTAGTATTGTCCCCACTTTACAAATGAGGAAACTGAGCCCAGGGTGTTCAGATCACTCATCCACACAGGCTGAGGGAAACTTGGGAGAGGGGCCAGGAAATGTTTGTTGGGCGGTGGCACAACTCTCCCACAGCTCCAGTTCTGCTCCCAGGCAGGTGCTGGCCAAGGGTGCCCCCTCCCCAGGCCCCGCAAACCCTCCAGCTGTACCTTTGTGCTTGGTGTCACGGAGCCGCTGCTGCCAGAAACTGCGGAAGGGGGCGATGCCCGTGCCAGGCCCGATGAGGATGCAAGGATGGGAGGGGTCCTCGGGGAGCTGAAAGCCGCTGGCACTGAAGGGGAGAGAGGAGAGAGGCCCCAGTCCTCAGACACCCTGGCCTGATGCACAGGCAGGACAGGGGCTGGGGAGCTGGGAGTGTGGTTGGGGGTAGTGGTGTTGGGAGGTAGAGAGGACCATGAGCTCAAATTAGATTTCCCCAGTCCTGCAGGTTGCTTCATTCCCCTGTCCACCCACACCGTCACCTCACCCTAGGGCCTTGTGAGAAAGGGCTGAGCCTCATTGTTCTCTGGCCCCACCAGCACTGCATCTCTATCCCTGCTAGAGACTTGGCCACGCTCTCTAGCAGGGGAGAGAATGGAGAGGCCCAGTGTGAGCCCAATGCCTTCTTCATGGGAAAGGGGCCCAGAATGGCACCTAAAACCCAGATCCCTCCCGTTCAACCCAGAACTCCCTTGGGCCAGTGGTCCCACCATGGACAGAGTGTGCATGGTGCTTACCTTCGCACAAAGCAGGGCACCGGGTCTTGGGGCTTCAGGCTGCTGAGCCATGTGCTGCAGACGCCGTGGTGCAGGGGACCCTGGCCATCTGCAAGGACAGTACAGACCTGACCAACATCGCCCCCTAGCGCCCGTGCAGGGCCGTCCCAGCGCCTCCTCCAACAGCCAGCTCAGGTGCTCTGCCAGCTTTACTGAGGGGCTGATTTTCTGAGATCCACCCTCTATAGACCCAGAGCTGGTGAAAGCTGGAAGGGACTTAGAGAGTGCGCAAGTCTCTCCTGTCTCCACTGCAGAAACCGAGTCTCGGAGAGGAAAAGTGACTTGTACAAGGTCACTCAGGCAGCAGTAGAGTCAGGTCACAGCTCAGCTTCCCTGACTCCTACTCCAATGCTGCCTCTAAGAGTTTCTCCAGGGACCCGTCCAGCCCACCATTCAGCTCCGATGACAGTAGCATAAATTGGCCCCTCAGGGTGGCCACAGTCACTGCCCCAGAGTGTCTCCACAAGTATAGCCCTTGCTGGTAGGAAATCTGGGTGATGGACAAACTCCTGAGCATTCCAGTCCTCTGTGGTGTCTCTCTGTCTCCCCCAGTGGCCCCTCCTGGGCTTGTGGAAACCCCACCTTTCTCTGGGTTACATTCTCTTTCCAATGGCCCAGTATTAAAGGGGACCTCCCACCAACTTGAGAAGTCCCTTTGGTTTTCCTCTGCATGGAATCTTGCTCTCACAGGATGTGCCTGCCTGTCTTCTCCTGGTTTGAGGATGAAGATTTGGCCTGGGCAGATGTTCTCTGGCAGAGCAAATAGAGTCTCTGCCCAGTTTTTAGAAAGTTCTCAGTGTGCCGAGGGCTGTTAGGAGTGGGCCAGCTTCCAGCTTTGCCAACCCAGGCAACACTCAGTTACAGAGGGCAAGGCAGGGGCACAGCTCATCCAGCAGAGGAGTCAACCCTACTGGATAAAGTTTGGACCTTCTAGCCAATGTGAGCCCATCCCCCATCCTCTGCTCTCACAGCCCTTGTGCTCTCCCTCTTAGCACCCACATAATAACAATCATGTATTTCCATGCTCTCTCTTTGTTGCCCCTTCTGGATGGGAAGCTCCACGAAGTCAAGGGCTACATGTACTGTATTTCCACACCCACTGTGGTGCCAAGCACAGAGACAGATGAAATAGATCATCGCTGAGTGAGTGAGTGAACAATCCAGGCGGAATCATCCCTGTGTTCAGCTGGACTCTCAGGAAGATGAAGACTCATTGGGCTCCCACTAAGGACTGGGTGCTTTCCACATCCGATCTCACTAAATCGTCCCAACAGTAGTACAATAGCAGAGTGGAGTGGGGTGGTTAAGAACTTGGACTCAGCGGTCAGACTCCTTGGGTCTGAATCTCAGTTATTACTTGCTAACAGTGTGACTTTAAGCAACTGGCTTAACCTCTTTGTGCCTCAGTTTCCTCACCTGTAAAATGCACACAGTACCCATCTCACATGGTTACCAATAATACACTTACAAAGGGGCAGCTCAGTGCTTGCTTCATAGTCATCTCTCCCACACACCTCCTCTTGCTGTTAACAACTCTGGAAGGTGGGTGTTTAACTGATGAGGAGAATGAAGCTCAGAGATGTTGAACAGCTGGCTGTAAATAGCAGAGTTGGACGCCCCAGAGCCCCAGCCCCAGCCTTACCTCGGGTGCGGTACGTGAGCACGGCCACAGTGAGGTGGACCTCCGTGGGTGTGTGGTCCCGGGAGGAGCTGATGGAGTAGTACTGGGGTTTCAGAATAGGGAGCTGGGAGAGCAGGAAGCCAGCAGACACCCGCAGGGACGGGAACTCCTCCAGCACCTCCAGGAAGGTGGGGCTGTTGGTGAACTTCCACTTGCTGTACTCCGAGGGCTGAAAGCCAAGAGCAGTGTGAGCGACTCAGGGTGCCTGCCCCACAGCAGGAAGAGTCTGTCACAGTGTGGTATTCATTCATTCCTTTATTCATTCCCTCCCTGAACAGACGCTTTGAAGTACTGGGCGCTGTCCAGGGTGCTGAGATGACCAAGCTGGAGAGGAAACAGTTCCTGTCCTGGAGGAACTCAGGCCAGCGAGTGGCACTTATCTGCCTTGTGTGCTTAGGACTTCACTGTCAGCAACTTGTGGGCAGGAGTCAAAACTTTAATGTAATCTCGCTGGGGGCAGGGCTTTGAAATCATACAGACCTGGGTTCAAATCTTGACTGGATGCCTTTACTAGCTGTGGATCTTATCCCGATTACTTAACCATTGTGAGATGAGGATGATATACCCTACCTCGTGGGGATGCTGTGGGAATTAAATGAGAAAACATGTGCCAAGTTAGTACAGTGCAGCCACAGAATAATGGCAGTGGAGGTGACTGGAATCTAGATAATTAGCATAATGATGATGGTAATAATGACATGGAACGCCTTTTGCAAAGACTTGGGCCTGGAACATGGCAGGTGAGTTAATGCATTCTCTCATTAATTTATTAATCCAACTACCCATCTGTCACTATGACCATTTATCCATTCACCTGCACCATCCATCCTCTAACACGTCCTGTGTTTCAGGCTTGTTCCAGGTTTGGGGAATACAAAAACAGACAAGACATAGTGGCTCTCCTTTTCCAGCCAATTTCTGAAGAAGCACTTTGCTTGTATCCTGCAGACATTCAGAAAAATTCAGTTCACTGAACGCAACTGTGTCCTAGAGATGGGATGCAAGAGGATGGCTGATGTCCGATCAGCATTTGAAAAGTCTCACTTTGGGAAGCTGGGGTGGATCCCCCTTGGAGGTGAAAGACCACTCTGTGCTCTGGCGCTCCCCAACTCTGGGACCCAGTCCCACCTCATCACCCAGCCCCAACCTTTACCTGGCACAGGGTCTCCAGCCTCTGCCTCTCGGCCTCTTTCGTACCAGCAGAGCCAGCTTTCAGAGCAGCATCTGGGTTGGGGGGGTGGTGATGTCCAGGAAGTAGGTGAGGGCCTGGCTGAGTGAGCAGCGGGGCAGCCGCTTGTCCTTGACACAGTAGCTCCCTGGATAGAGGAGGAAGAAATCAGGATGGAAAATAAAGCCCCACTGAGGCCTCTGGGGCAGACACTTTCCACCTTCCCACTGCAGGGGAGAGAGGACAGTGAAGTTCTGGCTCCAGGAAGAGCCAAAGGGTGCATGTGCTTAACTCATGTTTGGGAAGGTGGTGCCCAGAGATAGGGCTGCCAGGGAAGGCTGATCAACAGCCCTCCAAAGGGCACCCAAGTTGACATGATCCTGTAAAACTAACTATGCACCAGAGTCCGGTCCCTCTTGGGCCCAGATCTGAACTTTAGCAGGTGAACTTCAGACTCACAGTGACTAAATTCACCAAAGACTGATGTACACCCCAGAGGCCAGGTGTTCATTTAGAGAAAAGCCCATGACTGCAAACCCCTGTGTGCCAAACCAAGAGGTGCCAGGTGAGCAGCAAATCAACCCAAGTGAGGTGGCAAGTCTCAAGGAGTCCCAAGAGGCAGTGTGCAGGGTGGTACCAGCATGGACCCTGGGGTCAGTGGACATGGTGTCAAACTCTGGCTCCGCACTTACTAGCTGGGTGACTGAACCCTCTGAGCCCTGGGTTCCAACTCTGCGAAAAGGAATTGATAACAAGACCTACGTCTCTGGGCTTATGTGAGCATTGATTGAAATATGTATATGTAATGGTACAGGGTCTGGTACACATTTGCTCAGTAAATAGTAGGTAAAAGTATTAGTATTATGCTATTTCATCTAGACCCAAGGCCTGATGAACCACATCTGTCTCCCTACAGTCATGAGGACATCCCTGTCCCCTTGTCCCCAAGTTTCAGGCTCTCTCACGTTCTCCTGGACAGTGGGGGACAATGCCAGACTTTGCTTCTCTCACTCCACTTTCCTATTTTGGCCACTCCCTTTAGGGAGACACAGTCTTTGGAGGTGTCATTATCACTGAGGGAGCCAAGGCCAGGGAGCTATTCCTTTGGGCTGGGGGCCGTGATGGCTGATTTCATGAGTTCATCTCTCCTGGGGCCTGTCACCCCCGTGCTGTGCTCACCATGTAGACTCACAGCCTCACCTCAGCACAGGAAGGGGTGCTCCGGACCCTCCCTGGGACAGCATCTTCTCCCCGGTGAGGATGGCCAGGAGGAACCACGCTCTCCTGGTCACCTGTGGCCTGTCCCTGCCCACTGTCCAGGGAAGCGGGGGTAAATGAGACCCTCGGTGGCGAAGCAGTGTGAAATTAGACACCATGAAATCCAAGGAGGTTATGAATTCTGGGATCCGAGGAGACTCTCAGCGTGTGCTAGACCCCTTCTCTGACTCTGGACAAATTCTCATTAGCCTGTGGGAAATATAAATTCTTCTACTCCTGCATTTATTTGGTGCCAGGAATTGTGAAGGCTGCACGTATGTCTACTCATTTGTTCTTCACAACAACCCTACAAGCAAGGCTCTGTTGTCTCTATTATAGAGACAGAGAAAGAAAGCCTTGAGAGGTGGACTCCTATGTCCAAGGTCACAGAGCTAGTAAGTGATGACTCAGGGACTTGAACCCTCAAAGCTCACCCTTTCTACACTGTTTCCACATTTCTCTATTCTGTCACCAAGCGAGACACACACACGTCTATTGCAGGGACTAAAGACACAATGCATGTAAAATGCTGGCATGTAGTAATCACCCAACAAATGCTAGCTGCTCCTCTTATTATTATAACACTTATGAATATTCTTGCGTGTCTGCCTCCTGTACTAGGTGGTGAGCTTTCTGAGGGCAGACACTGAGTCTCACTCCTCTTTGTTGCCCAGGACCTGCCAGGTGTATAGATGTGACAGTTAAAATTTTGAAGGAAAATAAATGAATCAGTCTATCGACAAAAAAGTGGTTAGTGAACAGCAGGATAAATGGAAAAAGAGTCCCCAGGCTCTGGTGCTGCGCAGATCGTCCCAAAGAAGCGGCCTTTCTTGCTGGCCTGCCAGCCGGGGGAGGACTGTTTGCAAAGGTGCTTTAGTGTGGGCTTGGGTGGCCCGCCCACTCAGCAGGAAGGACAGGGTTAGCTGTCCCAGCACCGGCCCGGGCCCAGCCTGTCAGCCGGGTTGGGGGGTATGCAGGAGGATGCGGGGCCACCTCAGCGGAGCCTCCATGCAGAGGGGTCACCGCTCTCGTCGAGGGTCTGCAGACACACGGGTTGGTGGGGTGCGGGGCCATCCACCACTCGCTCTAAGATGCCTTGGACCAGAGCTGGCTGCTGGCTGGGGAAAACCCGGAGGTGCTCTCCTGGCAGGTAGCTCAGCCCTCGGCTGCCCTCAATGGAGAGTTACACCAGGAGGGTGGTGCGGCTGGAGAAGGAAAAAGAAGCCTCTGGTGACGCCAGCAGGATTTCCTCCAGAGCTCCCTGATGGGTGGGCCAGTTTCCCCAGGAAACGTGCCCTCCTTTTATCTTCCTGCCTGGTTCCATGAGCACAGGTCACCAGCGTCCCCTGGGGCTGACCAGGCCTGTGGCTTCTCTGGGGGGAGAGGATGGGCCGCACCCCTCCCTGTGCAGCCCTCTGAGCCCCTGGGGGCTTGCCCACAGACTCTGCCTAAAGAGAGCATCCTGCTGGGAGATACGTGGGCGTTGGGACAAACCTTTCCCTGTCCCCAGCACAAATCCAGTTACTAGAACAAAGCCCAGTTTTCCTAATGAATGGGCGAGGGCAGCACAGATAAACAAAACCTGTGGAGACTCCACAGCACTTGCCTCTCCTGGTGGGGAAAGGTCCTTTCCTGCGGAACCTTTCCTGAAAGTTGTGAACAAAGAGCCAAATGGGTTGAATTTCTCTTGCCCTCCCCTTTTGGTGAAAGGGTTAAGGGACAAGGGACAGGAAGTGAAGCAGGTGCCGAGGTCCCAAGCTGGGAAACTGGCCCGTGGTTAGTGGAGACCAGACACAAGGGCGCTGGTGGCCACAGCGCCACAGTCAAGCTGGCCCTACTGATGCATCGCTGCTAATGCCAGCGGACTCCTCTCTCCCCTCCTTTCAAAGACTGGCTTGCTCTGTTCTTTCCTTCATTCAAATAAAGTCTGGGCCTGAGTGAAGGTGGGTTCGGTTAGAGATTAACTAGAGCACTTTGAGTTCCTGGTGAGAGTTCCTTTGTCCTACCTCTAATCTAAGCTCCTGATTGTCTGAGAAAGCAGTAGGCATGGGACCGGCCCGGTGGCACAAGTGGTTAAGTGCACGTGTTCCCCTTTGGCAGCCTGGGGTTCACGGGTTCGGATCCCGGGCGTGCACTGACGCACTGTTTGTCATGCCATGCTGTGGTGGCGTCCCATGTAAAGTAGAGGAAGATGGGCACAGATGTTAGCCCAGGGCTAATCTTCCTCAGCAAGGGAAAAAAAGGAGGATCATCATCGGATGATGATGATCAGCTCAGGGCTGATCTCCCTCACAAAAAAAATAAATAAATAAAAGAAAAGAAAAAAAGAAAGCAGTAGGCAGAGGGTGCATTTGGCAGACAACGGCTCTGTCTTTGACCCGTTGTTTCACATCTAAAGTTTCCTAGTTACCTCTGTGCCCTGAAACCTGATCTTTACCTGCTGTTCCATTCAAGCAGGTCCATGGCCTCTGCAGGAGCAGATGGGTCCAGATTTGGACACAAGAGGGAGGAACTTCCCCAGGATTTGTTGGGGGCTGGGGGCGGTACTGGCAGGTGTTATAGGCTGGTCTGTGGAGAAAAAGGGAGGAAAATGTCAACCCAAATAATCAATTACCAATTTACAGATAATAAGATAGAGTGATATTTATTGAGCCTAATGTGAGGACTAGTCTGGAAGTGCTCCCTTCCCCAGGGAAGAAAGCACTGAGGGGAAGCGTGGTTTATAGCCTGGTTACCATGTCAGAACAAAGAACATACATCAAGCATGACAGGAATGCAGTTTTTTTCCCAAAGTCACAAGGAGATATTTTGCTGCAGTTTAGCACATACACAGCAGGTCAACTTGACCTTGGTTCTCTGGGAAAAAAAGCTAATCTTAAAAGAAGTACTCATATCAGCATCAGAGAGAGGCAGACATTCATCCCTATCTTGAAAGAGTGGACTCTTTCCTTTGGGAAATGTTGGGAGCAGGTGTACAATGCATGTTTGCTGGGCCATAAGTCAGGCTGCTCTGGGAAAAACAAGCTTTAGGCCGAATCAGATTTAAACTAGAACAGCTTCCCCATATGCCTCAGTGTGCGAAAACTTCTTAATATTCTTATTATTTTTATCATTTTTCCTTTTTTGATCAATAATCTTTTGATAGAAAGCATTGATGATCAAGTTACTGTCCCTGGTGCAAGGGTGGTTGCTGCCTGCCCTGGGTCCCTCATGCCCCTTGGAGCTGGGCCTTTATTTTGTGGATTTACCCAGTTATCCAGGTTGGGCAGAAAAGAGTAGACGGTGTCAGAATTGAGTTGAATTCTCAGACACTCTGCTTGCATCCGTGAACTGCTTCTTGGTGTGGGGAAGCCTACACACACAGACACATGCGCGCGCACGCGCGCGCGCGCACACACACACACACACACACACGTTGGAATCGGGTCCAGGAACTTTTGCAGCCGTGCAAGGTGCTTTACCTGTGATCTCTCATTTCCTGTCAGGCAAATGGTGGGAGACAAGTATTACCCCCATTTACAGAAGGAGAAACAGGGGTCACTGAGGTGAAATGACCTGCTCGGGGTCATCCAACCAGCAAGGGAAGGAACTTGGATTTGAAGCCACATCTGGCTGATTCCCAAAGTGTGTCTCTTGCTTCACACCTGGGCTCCACTATGAGATGATGCTCCACTTCGTGGAAAATACCGTTTCATTCCACATCACATTCTTCTCAGGGGTCCCTGGATACAAAAGAGAATGGATTCACTGTTCTTTCCTGCTCAGCAGATCAGCCCCCACCCGCATTCCCCGCCACCCCTCTGGAATGGGCCATGGATGAGAGGGTGTTGACAGGACCCAAAGCTGAGCCTGACGCTCTGGGCCTCCCACTCCCCAGGTACAGAAAATATTGATCAAAAATGAAACTGAAGAGGGCCGGCCCAGTGGTGTAGTGGTTAAATTTGTGGGCCCCCCTTCAACAGCCTGGGGTTCCCAGGTTCAGATCCCAGGTGCAGACCCACACATCACTCATTAAGCCGTGCTGTGGAGGCATCCCAAATACAAAATAGAGGAAGATTGGCACAGACATTAGCTCAGGGACAATCTTCCTAAAGCAAAAAGAGGAAGATTGGGAAAAGATGTTAGCTCAGAGCCAATCTTCCTCACCAAAAAAAAAAAAAAAAAAAAAAGAAAGAAAAAGAAAAAGAAACCTAAAGACCAGTTCTGGCAGAGCCCTCCTTACTCCTGGGGGCACAAAGAACAGAGCCACATGGGCATATGTTCCCTGTGACATGCTGGGTCCCATGAAAGGAGGCACATCCCACGAGAAGCCATTGGAGAAGTGAGGCAGGGTGGTGCAGTGGTTAGTGGAACAGGCTCCATTGCTGTACTGCCTAGGATGAGTCCCAGCTCTGATACTTTCTAGCTGTGTGACCTTTGGGAAATTGCTTCACCTCTCTGTACCTTCCTTTCTTCCCAGATAGAAGAGGCATAATTAATTGCACCCACTTGATAAAGCTGGTGGAGGATTAAATGTAAGGCACTCAGAATGATGCCTAGCACATAATCAACACCATATAGGTATTAACTTAGAAACAATCTCTGAGCACTCTCTCCTCTATGCCCATCTAGCTCCCAGCTGTACATATGTCTTAACCCGTGGGAATATGAGCTACTCAAGGCAGGGACTGTGCCCAATTCCTTACTGTACCCCAGTGCCCAGGAGGGGCCCTGCCCTTGTTTATTGACTGTGGCCATCACTGGATTTTCCAAATATTGCAGGTCCCACATGCTATTCCAGATTCTTGATGCTCCCCATCAAAAGGTAAAGTCTCTTCTCTCCTCTTGAACCTGGGTGGGGCATTTGGGATTGCCTCAACAAATAGAGTGTGGTAGAAATGATGCAGCATGACTTGTGAGACTGGGTTGTAAAAGAGATACAACTTCCACCTGGCTCCTGCTCTCTAGGATGCTCACCCTTGGGATCCAGCCACCATATTGTGAGGAAGCCCAAGCCATGTGGACAGTCCAGTTGTTGGTGTTCAGGCCAGTAGCACCAGCCAAATTCTCAGCCAACGGCCAGCATGGACTAACTGGCAGACATGTGAGTGAGGGAGGCCTCAGATGATTCCAGCCCCACCCTCTGAGCCATTCCAACCAATGCTGAGTGGAGCAGAGATGAGCTCTCCCCACCCAGCCCTGCCCAAGTTCAGGTTTGGGAGCCAGATAAATGTTGTCATTGTTTTAAGCTACTAAGTTTTAGTATAATTGTTATGAAGCAAGAGGTAACCAGAACAAGGACTAGATGAATCTACCCTGGTGGGCTCAGCTCAGCAGCTCAGCAGCTGGTTGCTGGTTGCTCAGGCAGCTGCCTCAGGGGGTCTCTTCAATCTACACCCAAATGGAGGGTGGGGGCTGCTGGGGGTGGGGGAACACACAGACCTAGGAGCCAGGCTGAGCTGGTTTTTATCTGGTTCTGCTGCTCATTACATGCGTGGCCCTGGGCACTTCTCTGATCCTTAGAGTCACCAATTATTCAACCTGGGGAGGACTGCCAGGAGCTTGACCAGGGATGACAGATGTAAAATCTCTGGCCAGGAGCCAGGCAGAGAGCCATCTGGTTTTAGTAAACTGGTTTCTTTCCTGGAGAGTGTTCACCGTGAACCAAAGAGGAATTTTGTTTCCTGAAAGCACAGAGCGGGGAAAGAAGGTAGAATGGGGAGCAGCCAAGAGGAAGGGCATGGGCTAGGGCCAAACCAGGTTTCATGGCCGCCTGGCAAACACTACTGGCTGCTAGCCTGTCCATCATCCCATCCTCCCAGCCGGTTTAGGAACTGAATCCAGAGGAGGGTTCACTGAGAAGCTTGAACTTCAGGGCCCTTCACTGCCTGGGCAATGGGTTTGCATGGTCATAGGGGTCTGTGACATTTGCAAAAGTTAAGACATATTAAATGAACTGATTCACACTACTGTCTCCTTCCCCTCCATCACTCTTCCTCTTGAGTCTGGTAGTGTTGGAGAGGCCATATGTATTTTGGGGATCTGGCTAAGGAGGAGTTAAGTTAGGCATACATTTATTCCAGGTTCAATGAGACATGTTTATGTGGTTGACAGCCACTTCCATGAATAATTCAGCTATTCCCAACTGTTCCAGCTTAGAACTGGCTCCTGGAACCCTCCTCCTGCTCATTGTGTCACCTCCCTGGGTCCTGATGCAAAGATGCAGGGCCAGAGGTGCGTCATGAAGGAACGTGTCCCATGTTGTGTGGTACCCA
The DNA here is from genome assembly GCF_020826845.1 of Diceros bicornis minor. NCBI lineage: Eukaryota > Metazoa > Chordata > Mammalia > Perissodactyla > Rhinocerotidae > Diceros > Diceros bicornis. Next base: position 19,887,711 of record NC_080757.1, on the reverse strand, counting down.
AAGTACGCGGGCAGCAGAGAAGAAGCAAGCCATTGGAAACACAGAGTGATCTTCTACTCCTCTATAGAAAATATGTCAGATCTTCATCACATGAAGAAGCAAAGAGTATGTAGGCAAAAAACTAGGAAAGTGTTCTAGTGCCAGGAAATTAATGAATAAAAATATTATTTTTCTGGATATTATAGTGTTTGGGGTATCTGTCAACTGCTATGGTCTGAATGTTTGTGTCCCCCCAAAATTCATATGACCGCCATCACCCAGTTCACTCACCATTAGCTTTTACTTATGGAAGTGGTAGTGGTTTTCATTTATGGTCATGGCACAAAGTTTGCTTCTAAAATAAATGCATCGTAGCTTATTTAAAGGAAATTGGGAAGGAAGGCTGGTCTCAGGCTGGTCCCACGAGGACTAAAGGCAGGGGCGGCTGTGTGTCTGGCTAATTAAGTGATAAGACACTAATCCTTTGCACGTCTGGAACTAAAGCTTTGCTCACACGTGCTCCCCGCTGAGGAAGCGTGGCCAAACAGTGACTCGGAGTGTGCTCGATGCCACGGAGCTACACACTCTGCCACTCCTTGTCCTGCCATCCATGGAAGGGACACCACGGATCTTCAAGACTCAGCCCAAGAGCCACCTCCTCTCTGAACTCCATCCTGGCCTCATCACCCACAGGTAAGACACGTGAAAACACAGATATAATTGATGGAATGCTCTCTCTGCCAGGCATTGACTTAAGTGCCTTAGCTCTTTTCATCCTCACAGCAACCTTATGAAATTTGGCCTGTGATTACCTCCATTTTACAGATGAGGAAACTGAGGCTTAGAGAGTTCAAGTAACCTGCCTGGCTTCCCCAGCTGCTGTGTCCACTGGAAGCTGAATACACTTCCTTCATAGCACGTTCGTGCATTTAATAATTGGCATCACTACCAACTCTAATGATTTTTGCACCTTTGGAGGGAAATGACAATGTCCTCTTGGTCTGTGGTCCCCAGAGCCAAGCCCAGGGCCAGGCATCCAGCAGGTGCTCAGTAAATGCTTGTGAATGAAGTGCTCGTCTGTGCTTCTTCAAGAGAGTTTCTCTTTCCTCTCCCACCAGAACCCCCTGGGCTCAGAGGTGGACTTGGGCAGGTCAACGAGGCTCAGGCTGCAGCAACCTGTGTATATGGTCATCTACTTTTGGAAAACAGACACTTTTTTCTTAAAGCTGCCCCACCAAACCCAGATCTGCCTGGGTGCTTGTTGAAAATGCAGATATCCAGCCCTACCCTCAAACTACGAACCCCTGGGAGAGAGTCTGGACTCACCCAAGTTTGAGCATCATATGCTGACTGCCTCTTCTCTTCCCCCAGTGCTCGGAGTATTTGCTTCAGGGCTCAAAAGGGAGTCGTTGCAGTGGTGGCACCTGCACCCCACTTTTTCCTGGAAAACAACTGATTGCAGTAGGAAGGGGATCCTGAGCTCCAAATAGTGTAAGTCCCTTCTCCTCAGGCCAAGACTTGCCCCACCAGGCTCTGTGAATGAGAGTTCAGCTGGAGGGAGGGGTGGAGAGGGTCTGGGGGTCAACCTAGGGGGAAGCGTGCAACCTGCCCTACCAGGGTCCCTTCTCTGCCTCACAAAGGGGTCCTCGTCTCCTTCCTCTTCCAAGCCGAGCCGCCTCCTTCCCTCCTCATTCCTTCCAAAGAAGTGTTCAGTTTCGATTCTGAGGGTGGAAAGGAGTGACTCAGGTACCAGCCTCTGCGGAGAAAGGTCAGGCCTGGGGAGCAGGTGGCCTTATCACTGGGTCTCAGGGAATCACTCCCAGGACGCCTGGCTGCCTTTTGATTCGCCCTGTACAGAACCTGGGGCCAGAGCCCATGTGAGCCTTGGCCAAGCAGAGGCTAAGAGAAGGAGGTGAGAGCTGGAGGAGCGCCTTCACTAAGGCAGCGGAAAGCTTTTGCTGATGGAGGGCATTGTCCCCACGTTGACGCTCCCCCTTGCAGGCCCCAGGCCAGTGGGAGAGTCAGCCCTACCTGGAGGTGGTCCCCTCCAGGCTGGAAGACGACTCAGGGACCTCATTTGCACGGGGTCTCCTGGGAGACACAAGGCGTCTCTCCACCCTCACTGTCTCTCCTGCTGGCATACAGCAGGGCCGGTTGTTTGCTTTTTTTTAAATTTGAAGTACAAACAGAATTGAGTTCCTTGGGTCTATCTCAAGATATTTCTTAGAAATTGAAGTGTACTTACCATACAAGAGAAAAGCACAGGACCTACGTGTATAGTTTAGTGAGTTTGACAACTACTTATAGGCAAGTGGCCCATTCTCTTCTCGAGATAGAGGACATTTCTATCTCCCCAGAAAGGTCCCTCTGGCCCCTTCCCAGGCCACCCCCACTCCTCCCAGCGGCAACCACTGTCTGATTTCTTTCATCACAGATTTCTTGTGCCTGTTCTGGAACTTCCTATAAACGGAAGCATTTGGTGTGTGCATTTTGTGTCTGCCTTCTTTTTCTCAGCACCACATTTTTGAGACTTATCTATGTTGTGTTTATCAGTAGTTTGTTTTCCTTTATGACTGTATGGTATTCTATTGTATGACTGCCCTATGATGTGTTCATCCATTTGCTTTTTGAGGGACACTTGGGCTATTATGTATAAAGCTGTGAGGAAATTCTTGCACAAGTCTTTGTGTGGACATGTGATTTTATTTACTTTAGGTAAATACCTAGGAGTGGACATGTGATTTTATTTACTTTAGGTAAATACCCAGGAGTGGCATTTCTAGGTTATAAGGAAGATATGTTTAACTTTATGAGAAACTACCAGAACAGTTTCCAATGTGCCTTACCATTGTGGTGTGGTTTACACTCTCACCAGCAATTAGTGAAAGTTCCAGTTGCTCCATACCCTTGCTAACATTCAGTGTTGTCAGTCTTTATAGTTGTGGCGATTTTAGGAGGTTAATGAACAGAAGTTTTTAATTTGATGAAATCTATTTTATCATTTTTCTTCTTTTATGGTTGTGAGTTTTTTGGTGCTGTCCAGGAAGCCTTTGCCTATCCTAAGGTTGTAGACAACCTCCTATATTTCTTTTCTAAAAGCTTTACAGTTTTAGATTTTATGTTTATGTCTATAATCCATTTCTGAATTCTTTTTTGAGTATAGTGTGAGGTATGGCTCAAGGTTCACATTTTTCCGTATGTACAGCTAGTTTGTCTAGCACCAACTGTTAAAAAGGATTTCCTTTCCACATTGAATTGCTTTGGTGTCTTTGCTGAAAATCAATTGACCAAATAAGTTGGGGTCTACTTCAGGACTTCTATTCTGTCTGACCTAATTGTCCATCTTTATAACAATACCTTACTATCCTGATTGGGCTTGCATTAGAGTAAGTCATGAAATCAAGATAGTGTAAATGATCTTTGTTTCTCTTTTTTAAGATTGTTTTGACTCATCTATATCCTCTGCCTTTTCATATAAATTTTAGAATCAGCTTGTTAATTCCCCCACCCCCTAGAAAAAATCTGCTGGGATTTTGATTTGATTTTGATGTGTCCTTGAGAAGAAGGTATATCCTACTCTTGTTGAGAGTGCTGTTGCATAAATGACAATTAAATTGGGTTGACTGTTTAAATCATCCTTCTGTTTAGTGATTTGCTGTCTATTTGTTGTATCAAACAGTCATCCCTCAGTATCTGTGGGGGATTGGTTCCAGGACCCCACAGATACCAAAATCCATAGACGCTGGAGTTCCAAGGGTGGCGTCACTGGGTGGGATTGGGGTACAGGAAGGGAATAGTGGGGTCACTCACTCAGTCACTTATCTAGGTCACCCAGGGCTTTGCAAAAGAGAGAACTTCATGGGTGGGGACAGCTTAGCTCCTTATCTGGTTGTTTCACAAGTAGCAGTGTCATACAGCTGGCAATATGTTCATTCAAGATGGATGTCTTTCAAAACAGATGCCTCAGCAATCAAAAGCTTATCATCAGGCACTTTCACTACCTTTCCCACAGCAGCCGCACCATTTTACACGCCCACCAACAGTGCCCAAGGGCTCCTTCTCCACATCCTCATCAACTTGTCATTTTCTGTTTTTTTGACAGTGGCCATCCTAACGAGTGTGTGGTGGCAGACTCACATTTTGAACAGATCCTTCGATCTATAGTGCAGTGAACAGAGAGCCTTAGACAAGTGTCTGGGACTTGGAACAACAGAGCTCTGAGATGAAACTTTCCCAAGTGCTGCTTCCTGCCTCCTTTAGCCCAGAGCTAGGCACTGGGAATGGATCGTGGTGACTACACGGTGATGCCAGGCTGCCGAGGTCAGCGGTGCCCTGGCACTGTGTCTTGAAGATGCCTCCCTACTGTCTTAATTAGTCAGAAAACCCACTGCTCTTTGGGTGTGACTGTCGCCCCTCCCTGCAGGGTGGGAGCAGAGGGCCCTGGGGCTCTCTTTCTGGGCTGGACTCATCTGACTCACCTCCAAGGTACATGGCAACGACATAGCGCTTGTTTGCTGGCACTCTGGCTGTCCCTGTGTCTCTCTGGGCTCTGGGAGTAGTTTGGTTTTCTTGACAGGACTTTACTGAGATATATCTGTAGAGTAAAATGCAGGAATCCTAGTTTGCTGGATGAGTCTTACGTATGTAAACAGCTGTGTGCCCGCCATCCAGATCAGGCTCAGAACACTTCCAGCCCCAGAAGACCCCTCGGGCCCCTCCAAGGGAAATCACTCTTCTGACCTGTTACCACAGCCGTGCTCGCTGCCCTCTGGCTTCTTCTGCTCTACCGTGAGGTTCATTGATGTTGTTTCCTGTATCCACAGCTCCTTGTGACTGCTGACAGCTATTCCATCGTATCAATACTACAATTTCTTTCTCTTTTCTCCTGTTGGGGAACATTTGTGTTGTTTCCAGTTTGGGGCTGTGGCGAGTCAAGCTGGTATGAACATATGTTGGGTCTTGACCTGTCTTGGGCAAATAGCTAGGAGTAGAATAGCCGGGACATAGGAGAGGTAGATACTTGACTTGACTAGAATCCATCAAAAGTTTCCAAAGTTATGTTATTTTATGCTCCAACCTGTCAATGAATGGGGTTCCAGTTGTTCCACATCCCAATCACAATGACGTTGTCCCCGGTGTCCCTGGTGTGCCTGGTGTCGGAGAGGATGGCAAAGAATTTCCCTTCCTTTCCCTCCTTTCTGCTCCAACTGTGCTGTCGGCCCCTTCAATCTGGTCAAACTCTGGTGGATCCGGGAATATAGTGGGGATGGAGGGAGGGCAGGGGGCCCGGGGCCTGTCTATGGGAGCGTCTCAAAGAAGTCAGTCTTTGCAAATGCAGCTGCATCGAGCAAGGTGCAAGAAGGAAGGGGGTGCAGACAGACGTGCGGCCCTGGGCGCCTTCTACCCACTGGTGCCTGCAGGACGCTGAACGGCTCGTGCTCGGCTGACCGCTGGGCCTCTCCCGGGCACACTGCAGGGACCTGCTGGACTTCACGGCTCCCCTCCTCCCCACTCCCCCCACCCCACCTATCCTGCTCGTCTCCTTCAGTCCATCACGTCCCTTCACTGGGTGCTAAAGCCAGGAAAGGACAGTTTATTTATTATGTCCTCCCCACCCCATGTCACCTGGAACGTTCTCTATGTCCAAGACTTCTGCTGTCTCCCTTCTGAAGCCCAGAGAAAGGGAGAGAGGAGAAGAGCAGAAGGAGACAGAGGGGCTCGGGAGCTTCAGGGCACCACTGCACTCCGGGACAACAATGTCCTTTATGACATACTCTCTTGAAAAACATTTCTTTCTACGTGATAATGTTTTTACACGATGAATAGAATTTTAAGGGGAGAAATACTTTTTTGAGAATGTACGTGTCCTCATACAGCTCAGGCTGCCGCTAGTGAGCTGTGTGACCTTGGGCATGTCCCTTAGACTCTCTGAGCCTCGGTTTCTCTGTGTGTAAAATGGGTATAACCAGGCCTTCCCACCACCACCACCACCACCCTGGGCACGGGCATGTGCAGCCACACAGGCCCTGTCATGTAGCCCCCCTGTGTTCTGGACACTGACCGAGCATGCTCAGGAGACAGGTACACACAATGGGCGGTATCGTCTAGAAACTCAGTCATGTCAGTGTGGTCAGGCTCTTTGAACCTACGTGAACCAAATATGATTCGGTCTGAGAGGGGAGAGGCGGGAAGGGTCACTGGGACGGGGAGTGTCCACTTCCCTCTCTCCGGTTCCCACCCTTCCCCCTCCTTCCCGGGACCCCACCTTGTCTTTTTCTCTAGATCCACGTCCTCTTGCTCCTGGCTCCTCCCCATTGAATGACTGCCAAATTGTGTTGGTGTCTATGTGTTTGTGAAGTCCTCCCCAGTACAGAGAACTGCCCAGCTGGTGTGAAAAGCAGCAGTGGCCACAGAGGCGGTGGAGAGATGGCCAGCAGCACCCAGCCTCCCTACCAGGACCCAGTGAGTCCCGGGCTGTGGGCATGAGGGCGTTGCTGGCCCAGGCTGAGCTGGCTGCCTCGGCCCCTGGGAGGAAGCAGTTCTGGGTCTCTGAGGAAACAGCTCTTGGGTGGCAGCATCCTAAAGAGACCACAAGAAGGGCTGGAGTGCCAGATGGGGCAGTCCTGACACAACGTCTGTCCCAGGCTGGTCTCCCCTGTGCCTCTCAGGACTGGAGGGCTGATAAGCGCCAGGACTCGGGCATTTGACAAGGTTGACTGAGCTCCCTCTGTGGGCCTTGTGCTAGGGGCTGGTGGAAGGTGGTAGAAGACAGGCGGGCGTAATAACTGGAAGAGGGATGTTCTGGTTGCATGAAAGGGCCGTACACAGGACTTGTGGGGAGGATGACAACCCAGCATGGCAGTCAAGGGCACTTACTTTGGAGTTGGCCTTCCTGGGATCAGCCACTTCCTAGCTGGATGACCTCAGGCAAGTGCCTTTTACCTCTGTGGGCCTCAGTTTCCACGTCTGTAAAATGGGGCTAATCCTGGGGCCCACCTCCCAAGGTTGGCGTAAGGATTGAGGGAAGCAGCATTTCTAGAGTGCCTGAACATGATGGCACCTATGGGGGCTTTGGAGGTGTTTAGTATTGTTAGGAGTCTGGGCGCAGCAGGGAAGCCCTCCCGAGGAGGGTCTGCTCCCTGAGGGTGAGTTAACAAGGCAGGTCGGGTCAAGGGTGTCTGCAGGGGGCCCATCTCGAGAGTGAGGGAGGACAGGGGCTGTCCCTCAGTGTGGGGCACAAAGGGCTGCCTTTTGCACCGTTTTGCCACACATGTGGAGGCCCTGTCTGCAAGTGGTCTCGTTTCACCCCGTGAGGCTTATCATCCCCGTGTCACACAGGGAAAACTTGGCACAGAGAGGCTGGGGCCACAGGGCAATGTCCCTGATGGTAAGAGGCCGAGAAGGACGGTGCCTTGATTTACCCCAGAGGAGGGGGGCGCCCACAGAGAGAGCGATAATGGGGAAGGCAGACAGGCGGCAAGGGCCTCCGGGACAGAACATGTCACCCTGGGCACCGTCTCTGTCAGGTGGGGGAGCCCGGGGCTCCGTCCAGGCCCTGCCACTTTATTACTCTGGGGACTGGTTTTTACTTTCCAGTCCATGGATTCCAAGGCCAGATTGTTCCACTCAGAGGGACAACTCTCCTACGGGCAGCACGGAGTTCAAACAGGGCCTTGGAGTCGGGACGAGAAAGAAGATGGGTGCAGTCCCCACAGGCGCCCGGAGCCCCTGGTGACCCCCTGACCTCCAGCAGTAAGAACCAGGCTGCTGCCTCCAAAGTGCGGCGGGAAGGTCACGGGCCCTGCTGTTCTGCTCAGTCCCAGCCCCCTCAGAGGGCCAGGACGGAAGCTGCGACCACAGGCAGCACAGGACCCGCTGTTTGGTCCGGGAAACACTTGGTGAGCCAGGAGCGAGGGTGTTCTGTGCTTCATGGTGAGAAGAAGCCTGTGTGGTGGTTACAAGCATGGGTGCTGGGGTTCAAACCCCACTCTGTCACTCACCTGCTGTGTGGCTTTGGGAAAGTTCCCAAATCTTTCTGTGCCTCAGTTTCCTCATCTGTAGAGGTGGCACTAATCACGGCCTGGGTTGTTGTGAGGATAATGAGGAACACAGACAGGAAGGTCGGCCACCAGAAGGGCCTCGGAACCTCTGGGGCAGCAGCGCCCTCTGGCGAAAAGCCTCGCACTGCCTCCTGCACGTGGGCTCCCTCTGCCAGCAGGGCTCGGTGCCCTCAGGTGACACGGGGCCTCCAGAAGGAGGCTACCTACCCTCTGGCCTGTAGGGCCTGGTTCTGCTGTCTGGACTTCTGGATAGGAAGGGAAGGATAAAGTTCTCAGGCTCTAGGCACAGCCAGAAGCAGAGAGCAAGTTCTGACTGGGCACAGGGATTAATTCCTCCAGATGCAAACACCTGCCACCGTCAAGGCTGGCTAGCCCGGGGCTTTCCACATGGCTCTCATCTAATCCTCTCGAGAACTCTGTCAGGCTGGTGCTCTTGTGTCCCTGCTCCACGGAGGGACCTGGGGTGCAGACAGCTCAAGTGACTTGCCTGACAGCAGAGCTGCTCACACCGGGAGCTGCAGGTGAGCCCAGGCCTGTGGGGCACAAAAACCCATCCTCCTGCTCCATAGGGAGCAAAAGTGAGTGCTGTTATTTCCTGCTAAGATCCCACACTCACACACACTCACACACACACGCGCACACCCATGCACGTACACAGGTCCAAACTCCACAGCAGCCTTGGCTGGCCAGGCTTAAACCACACGAATTGTCCTCTCACAGTTCTGGAGGTCAGTAATCTAAAATCAAAGTGTCTGGAAGGCTGTTTCCTTCTGGAGGCTTCAGAGGAGAATCTGTCTTCTCTCTGCAGGTCGTCCCCTTCTCTGGGATCATCCAAGGGGGTCTCCAGGAGGGACATTGCATCACTGTCAAGGGAGCCGTCTTAGCCTCCAGTGGAACCAGGTACCTGGAACTGTGGTTTCTCTGCAGCCTCGCCCCTTTGCAAACCATGGCACCTGTCCGCTCAGGTTGGTTCACCCAACACCGTCCGAGCTGCCTGCACCTGGAGATGCCAGATGAGTGGGACCCGGCCCCTGCCCATGCTGAATGGGACCACTGCCCTCTAACAATAGTGTGCGGGTCCCATTAACACAGACTCCCTGTAGACATGCGGATGACAGGAGCTCAAAGTCAAAGGAGAGAAGCAGGCAAGCTGGAGACAGATGATTATTTACACGATTGAACTTTTCACCTGATAACTCAGAGGTGCAAAAATATCACTTCCTCTATTTCCCGGAACTGCCATCATCTACCTCGGAACCCTCAACTGGCTAATGGGGAAATACTAAAACTTGCCATCAAATGTAATTTGAGGAAAGTTCTCATGCCCGGAGAGCTCGTATTTATTATATGCCTCCCCTTTTATTTTATTTATTTTTTGGTTACGCCTCCCCTTTTAGTCCCTGTCTATGTAGGTATATTCCCATTCTTTAAACTTGTTCTCTTCTTTCCCAATTGAGTACACGTGGGCCGGCCTCCAATGAGTGTCCACTGGGTGCTGAAGGCTCTTCTAGGCATGTTTCCCAACTTCTCTCTTTGACACAAATTTGTAATTACTTTCCAGGACCTATGCTTCCTGTTGCTAGCGTCAACATTTTTCTTTACCCAATTTCTACTTGTTTTTAGAAAATCACACTGTAAAGGCAAAATGCAATAACTGCACAAAAAGACACTAAGTGCTAATTAGGTGAACAGAAAGGATGGCAACAGACTGAGGATCGCAGGTCCCTTGCAAGTTCTCAGACAGACTCCAGTCAAAGGCGAGGCCCCTCTGGTCCTGCCATTGGCATGAGCCAGGCTACAGGTGACTGTCTGATTTTCCTCGCCTAGGTTTGCTGTGAACTTTCAGATTGGCCCCAGCGACAATGACATTGCCTTCCACTTCAACCCTCGGTTTGAAAGAGGCGGGTATTTGGTCTGCAACACGAAGCAGAACGGACGCTGGGGGCCGGAGGAGAGGAAGAAGCACCTACCCTTTCAGAAAGGAAGTCCTTTTGAGCTCAGCTTCCTGGTGCAGAGATCACATTTCCAGGTGAGCAGGAGCTCTCATCCCCTCCCTCCCGCTGCCAGTCCCTTCAGCCCTCACAGGCATGGTGGATAGCCTTAAAATAATCACCCGCATTGAGGTCTAGCTGAGCAACGCCATTAGACAGATAACAGGACCATTTCCTGGTAAGGGTGTTACTGATGGCTGCAGTCTCCTTACACCTTCACCTGCACCCACAGGGGCACCTGCTGCTTCTTTCACTCAGGAAATAAGAACAAGATACGTCACCATGGTGTTTTTTGGCCTCCTGGGTCTTTAAAGTTGGAGTTAATTCTGTTCCTCTTCTGTAGCCATTTTCCATCCAGGTCCCTGAGATCATTTCTTTTTCAGCAACATTGTTGCAGCCTTTATCCAATTTCTATTGATGGCTTGGTTTTGCAAGGCATTGCAAATTGCTTTTGCCAGCAGAGCCGTGTCTCTGGGCTTGGGAAGACTGGTCGGGGTGCATATATCTGTGTCTGCGCTTCCCTGAGTGAAGGCGGATGTTCCCATTCCCTCAACATTCCACCCGAGGTCGTCTCTCCTCTGTTCCCTATGAACATTGTGAGGCATATTTAAATAACACCCCAGGTGAGTCATGATCAGACAGACAAGCCTACTGCCATAAATGAACAACCGTGAGAACAAAAAGCCAACAACTAGAGCCAAGCAGAGATGAGTGCGGATGCCCTCTGGATCCCACGCATGTTCCTGTACCTGGCACAGCTCTGAAGGCTGGTGCCCCGACCCACAGGGATGGGTGTGAAAACCAGATGCAGGTCTTAATTTCTAGAAGCCCGGGTCCCAGAGGCTCAGGTGTGCCCCCATCCTGGCCTGGGACCCCTCTCCTGGAATGTGTGCTCGTCTTGGCAGGTGACAGTGAACGGGAGCCTCTTTGTGCAGTACTCACACCGTGTGCCCTTCCACCGCGTGGACACCCTCTCTGTTACCGGCATTGTGCAGCTGTCCTCCATCAGCTTCCAGGTCAGATGGTCCACCTGGCACCTGTCCCAGGGGTGGGGACAGGGCCCAGTCTAGCTGTGCCCTGGCTCTGTTGGGTGAGCCCAAACCCAGGTGACTCTGGGGACTCACCTCTAGCTCCTGTGTCCCATCCTTCTGGTGTCGCTGTCTCTGTCCAGAACACCTGCCCCCGTCTCCCAGACTCCTAGGCCACTCGTCTGTGTCACTCTCTATTTCCCCCCTGCTTAGGAGGCCGTGTGGTTCCAGAAAGAACCCAGGCCTGAGAATCAAACTGAATCCAGCTCAGATTCCCAGTTCTGCCCTTCTCATTGGCTGTGGGATCTTAGACAAGCGGCTTCCTCTCTCCCAGCCTCAGTTTCCTCATCTGTGGAAGGGGCATAGTCGCTGCTACCCCATGGGTTACTGTGTGAGGTGATATATGTCAGAGGCTGTAAAATGGCCCGCCTGGGCCCACACCAGGGTCTACTTGACCATCTCTGTGTTTTAAAATGTTTGAAGGTGTTGCCAACATCTAAAAGGTCAGGAAAGGTTTATAAGATGAGAAAATTCTCGAGCTGGAAGGTGGTGGTGTATACACAATGGCGTTAATGCACTAGAGCCACTGAACTGTAAACTCAAAAACGGTTAAGATGGTATATTTTATGTGTTTTTTACAACAATTTAAAAAAATGTCAGGAAACATCACATGAAAATCTGGATTTCTAGTGTTTTGTGAAAACTGGAGGGATTGGGGTATGTTGGGCCCACATTCCCACAGGCCCCAGGAGGCTGGACTGGAGCTGTTGTTACCACTTTCGGTATTTCGTGCGCTCCTGAGATGGGGACAACACACAAAGGCCCTCAGCAAATATGAGCTCCTCTCTCTTAGGTCCTCATCTCTCATATTCCTCCCTATCCAACTGTCTCCCCTACAGGGGTGGGGGAGAGAGAGTGAGAGGGGGAGAGAGAGAGAAAGCTGTGCCGAGAGAGAGAGAGAGAGAGAGACAGAGACAGAGACAGAGACAGCACCATCCTGCTGTCACCCACTGGAGCCTAATTGTCCCTGCCGCCCCTCCACGAGGTCCTGAACACCCTCCCGCCCCCTGTCTGCCTGGCTCTCTCCCTCTTGCCCCGGGCCCTGCCTTTCCGCTCCTCCTTGGCTTCGTTCATGCTTCTCTTCGCCCCCTGGTGCCTTTTCTTTTAACAGAACACCCGCGCAGCCCCTGTCCAGCCCGCCTTCTCCACGATGCACTTCTCCCAGGCTGCCCATTTCCCACACAAGCCCAAGGGGCACAAACTGCAAGAGAGTTAAACACGAGGAGTCCGGGAAGTCGAGCAGTTAGCAGGAAGGACAGGGGGTCTGAGAGGCTGGTTCCGGCCAGCAGGCCAGCCAGGGCCTACAGGCCCCACCCACGGTTCTCTATCTCCCTCCACCAGGCACCCAGAGTGGGGACCCCACAGTCGTCCTCGGTTCTTCCCACCCTCCCTTCATCTCTCTCCAGTGCACCAAAACCTCCGCCTCCCAAAGCCACTGCCTTGGTCCAGGCCACCTGACCCCTCAGCACGAGGACCCTGGTCCAGTTCCCCACTCCCCTCACACCCACCCGCTGCGGCAGTGACCTTCCTATAAGCCAATCTGCTCACATCCTCTCCCTGCTTAAAAATCCTAAAGGCCCCAAGTCCTTCTAAAGAAAGCCAAACCCCCCAGCAGGACGTGCAGCATCCTCCCCAGTCTTGCCCCAGTGCATCTCCCGGCCTCAGCCCTCCCCCATGAAGCTCACGCAGCCGCCACTGCTCACTCGAGGCTCTCCGGGGCCACCAGGCTTTTACACATGCTGTCCTGGTGCTGAAATCCCATCCAACCCCTAATAGCCCTTCAGTGCTGTGCTTAAATGTCCCTCCTCAGGAGCATCTTCCCTGCCTGAGGATCACTGGGTGCACCCCCACCCCCGAGTCCCCATGGACTTTGTACTTCTCTGTGCTGTGCCAGTCACCATGTCCCAGTCTAACTGTGCTTACCTGTCTGTCCCCATCACTCCACGCACTCTTCCCTCTGCCCATGAGCCTTGGGGGCTGGGACTGTGGCTTGTTCAGTTGTGTGTCCCCAGCACTCTGCACAGTGCCAGGTGAGCAAGAGGGACCCAGGAAGTGAATGTGGAATGTGGTTTGCACAGCCAGTAGAAGAGGAAACCAATCAGGGCAGGAAGATCAGTCTGCTGGGGGGACAGGGCCCAGGAAAGTAAGAGGACGGGAAGGGCTCCTCATTTGGCTCCTCGAGTGATGGGTGGGGGGGAAGGGGTGTCTCTCCAGCCAGCCGTCCTGGGGCCCATCACTGTCCCGCTCGGGCACCCACCTCCTGCTCCGCTGACTGCAGGACTGTGGAGCTCCAGGGAGCCCTGCAGGGCAGCCCGACTTGGGCCCCGGCCTGGGCAGGACAGGGTGCGGGGGACACAACCAGACAGACCGGGCACCATGTTGAATTTATCCCCTGCTACCTGGGCGAGCTTGGGCACATTGCTTAGCCCTTCTGAGCCTGGCTGCCTCCCTAGGGAAACAGGAGCCGGGATCACCTCCCTCGTGAGGCACTGAAGGCCGAGCCCGGCACGCGATAGGCGCTCAGTAGATGCTAGTCTTCACCTTCCAGGTGAAATGCGGCCCTGAGCCTTGGGAGCTGAGGGAAGCGGGCGGGTCTACCTCTGACTCGTCCTCCTCTCCCTCTGGAGGAGCCAATGCGCATGTCCCCTCCTCCAACCCCGGCCCCGCCCACGTCCCCCTTCACCAAGGGGGTGAATTCTCTGGTGCCAGAGTCAGGGAGAAAGCAGTGTAGCAAGGGGATGGAGACACTGGGGCTGGGCCCTCTGCTCAGGAGACATGGAGTGAAACTCCTCTTAGGCCAACACAGTCTGGAGCAGACTGGATTTACCTGGTCCTGCTGTCACTGGGAGGGGAGTACAGTGGTCCAGCATGGGGGGAGAAGGCCCTGCATCCAAGGACAAGCCCTGTTATATCATTGCTGTTCCTCCTCCTGCCAGTGCAGAGCAGACGGGAGGCCTAGAGTCGGTGGGGCTGCTGTGGGTGGAAGGGCAGGTGACCCCGATGGGGTCTGGGAACATGGCAGGAAGTCCCACCAAGGCTGACATGAGAAGGAAGGTGATGGAGAATCCAAGGGCTGAAGCCTCACGACCTCTGTGTCACAGCGGAGCATCCCATCTCGAAAGTGTGGGGCCCGTTTGTGTGTCACTCCCACACTGAATTTCCTAGTCCCTTTTCAACAGAATCCCTTAGTCCCACCTCCAGCATATCCCAACCCAGCCTATGTGAGTGTGCTCCAGGGGGGCGGGGATGTGGTTTGCAGTGGGCAGGGTGGGAGGCGAGGGACAGTGACAACAGTGAGGCATCTTCCAGTGGCTGAAGTTCCTCAAACACCCGAGTAAACGAGGAGACTATTGACAGGAGCTTCACCTTTAAAACTGTCCCTTCACCATGGGCATATATGCGGCCTCCCCTCTCAGCCCAGTGTCCTGTCGTGTCAGGCCAAAGGTCTTTTCATGACAGTTTAAGCCCATTCATTTGAGGGACGCTGGGAAGTTTTCATGTGGCATTTACTGAACCAAGTAAAGATACCATGGAGTTCTTTCTTGGAAACGTGTGACTCACAGGCACGGTTGTCAAACTCGTTTGACAGTCCAGATTCATGGAAATTGGCACAAAGTGCCCTCTGCAGTGGCGCCTGCTCTGTCTGCTGGGGCTGACCTGGCCCTCTCCTCCCGACAGACGCTGCCATTCTTCACCAGCATCCCGGGTGGGCTGTACCCCTCCAAGAGCATCACCGTGTCGGGCACCGTCCTGCCCAGTGCTCAGAGGTAAGCCAGGGCTCTCGGGGAGGAGAGACGGCCCAAGGTCATTCTGGCCATCCTCCTGGCTCTGGGCAGGCTGGGGAGGGCCAGGGACCCAGAGCTCAGTGGGCAGAGGAGGTCCACGTGAGCTGCCCACCCCCAGGTTCTACATCAACCTGCACTCTGGGAATGACATCGCCTTCCACCTGAACACCCGTTTCAAAGAGAATGCCGTGGTCCGCAACACGCAGGTCAACGGTTCTTGGGGGCCTGAGGAGCGAAGCCTGTCAGGAAAAATGCCCTTCACCCGGGGCCAGAGCTTCTCAGTAAGCTGCGCTCAGAGGGGCTCCCATGGGGCCAACGGAGCAGGGGGCGGGGGCGCTGGGGGCCCCTGGAACGAGATGGGAGCTGATGACTCTGGGTGAGGCCTGGGCCCAGAAGAAGAGAAAGTGTTCAATCCATTCTTATGATTTTACTGTTTCTGTCCCACATATGGCAGGTGGGGGCTCTGCTGTTTACAGGTGAGGAAACAGACTCACAATGCAGGTTACTCGCCTGAGGTCACACAGCCGATCAGCGCCAGATGGAACCCAAGAATGAGGGTCATTCCTCATCCACTCACTCACTCACTCACCCACTCATTCATCAACAATCATTTCTCAGCTGTTCTATCAGGGCCCACTTTGTGTAGGAAGTGCCCCAGGAGCTGGGGGCCAGCCATGAAACGGACAGATGGGGTCCAGCGCCCAGGGAGTTGACAGTTCAGGTGGGAGAGGAACAAGGACACAGATGCTTGGACAGGTCCTTGCAGATGACAGCAGGTTCTCTGCAGAAGGCAACACAGAATAAGAGGACAAAGTGAGCCCGGGGGCAGGGGCCGCACTGCCTTAGACGGGGACAGCTCTCCGAGGAGGCCACCGGGCAGCTGAGACCTCCATGGTAGAAGGAGCCCGCCTCCCAGAGATCTGCGGGGTGCATTCAGGCGGGCAGCGGAGGGAGCAGCTGTTTTTGCAAAGGCAGAGAGCCATGGGCATGGCCTGTCCTGGAACTGGGCGCCAGGGGCTTCCTCGGAGAGAGTGGGACAGAGAGGGGTGGGTGGCACAGCTGAGGCCCGGCTCACAGAGATCAGATGTTCTCAGCCTTGACTACGCAGTCAAATCCCCCTGGGGAAATTAAGGAAGAAAAGTCGATGCCTGTGCCCGCCCCAGGCCAACGAGGGGGTGAGCCTGGGCCTCCATATTTTTAAATACACCCTGATACGCTTCATCCAGGGTGGAAAATGACTGATATAGGGCCTTGAGGGCCATGGAAAGGAGTTTGGATTTTAATACAGTGTGTTGGTGTGTGTCAAGCCAGAGTGCCATATACTGTGATATATAGATAGCTGTGTGACTTGAGGCAACTGACCACTGCTCTGTGCCTCAGTTTCCTCATCTACAAATGGGCAAATAATAACATCATCTCATAGAGATGTAAGAATGAAGTGAAATCGTGTTTGTGACATGCTGAGGACAGTGTCTGGTGTGCAGTAAGTGTGCGAGGGTCAGCTATTGCGATGGGGTGATGACATTTTCACAGACGTGCTCTGACAGCCTCCTGGAGAATGTTTGGGGTGAAAAAGACAAGTTAGGAGGCTGCCCTGCAGGAGTGCAGGCGCGGAGCGCTCCTGTGTGCCGGGTACTAGGGACGTGGATGGCAGAAGCCAGCATTCCTGCCCCTGGAGGCTCAGGGTCCAGCTGGAGAATGAGGATGGGGTTGGGGCCATGGCCTGAAGGGGCACCTGACTCGACTAGGAGGGCGTGAGGAGGTGGGGAAGGCAGGGAAGGCTCGCCTTCCTGGAGGTAGGGGGGAGAATCCAGTAGGGTGAGCACAGTTATCCCTGTGGGCAAGGTGTGCAGAGTGGGGAGCAGAGGAGGAAGGGCATCCTGGGCAGTGGGAACAGAATATGCAAAAGTACAGGCAGGAGAGCACACGGCTTTTAGTGAAGAACGAATCCCTCAGAGTGGCTAGAAGGCAGGTGTGGGGCCTGCTTGGTTATTGTTTGAGGAAGGCAGGAAGGAGGGAGGGAGACACAAGCCTGCATTTAGGGTTGAGGACTTTCCAAGCCGAGTGCAAATACGTGTTCTCTGTCCAGGTGTGTATCACGTGTGAAAGCCACTGCCTCAGGGTGACTGTGGATGGTAGGCACCTGTGTGAATACTACCACCGCCTGAAGAACCTGCGTGCTATCAACAACGTGGAAGTAGGGGGCGACATCCAGCTGAGCCACGTGCAGACATAGGCGGGATCCCTGCCCAGGGAACGAGGGCTGGGGCATGTTGCTGTCCGGATCTGCTTATCACCTCCACCTTCCCTGTCCCTGCCTCAGCCCCAGCGCTTCCCAGCCTGCTGAAGATCTCTGCTGGGGAGACCCCGTCCTTGTCTGGCCCTGCTGAGGCTGCAGCCAGCCTGGAGTGGCGAGGGTAGCTGGCTGGGACTGCCTTCCTCAGTCGGGGCAGGACCTGGGGCCTCAACTGCCCAAGTCCTACCAACCGAGGAGAGGGGTGGTCCGTGCAGGCTACAGCCCTGTGGTCAGTCCCCTCGGCAGAAAGGGAGGTCCTGGGCCGTCCCAAGCACCCAGCCCAAGCCTACACCCCATCTGCCCCTCAACGACATTCCCGCCCCACTCAGCTCCACCTCAGTCCCAGGCCACCAGCTGTGTCCTCCACGGGGGAGGCGGTGTCCTCGGTCCCTCCCCATTCTCCTACCTTCTTCCTCTCCCGCACCTGCAACCTCGCTCCAGAAAAGCTGCCCTGAGGACACCCTGCTGGTTTCCACCAACTGATGGGACCTGTCTCAGCAGGGGGCTCTCCCCTTCCCGGTGTCATTCAGAGAAAGAAAGAAAACTGCTTGTCGGCACACGTGTCCGGGATGATTGTGGCTCTTTTAACGTGTTTGGAGACATTTTGGAGTCTCTGGAATTGGGGGGATCCTGGCTGAGGGGGGCGGGAGAAGAGAGTGTGGGCTCGTTTTGATTGGGGGGTGTCCCTACATCCACACCTGCTCCCAGTGGGTCCACCACAAACCCCACCAGGGTGTGGGAGAAGGCAGGCCGGGCTCAGGCCTCTTGGGTGGGAATCTCTGACGCAGGAAGCTTGGGAACAGAGGAGAACCCAGGAAACAGCCCCATGTTCCCGAGATGGGCCAAGGGCTGGGCCGGAGCCCATGGGGGCGTTAGATGGCAGGGCCAGCTCGTCAGAACCCTGTGTCCCAGCAGGAGGTGGCAGGTGGGGTCTGGAGAAGCTGACTTGGAATGGAGTCCTGTTTGTGGGGTTCTGCTATGGGTCTCCTAGCCTTAGGCCTCAGTGGTTGGGGTGTGGTGGGGAAAATGGCTCAGTGTGTGGGGTTCTGCCAGCCACTGGGCGGTGCAGGGGGCCCGGCTCTAGGTCCATATGATGCCGACACATCCTGAACTCCGTCAAGAATCTAGGGCCTCGGGAACCAGGGTGCGGCTCAACGTGTAGTCCTCAGGCCAGTAGCACGAGCAGCACCTGGAAGCCTGTTAGATATGCAGAAGCTCGGGCCCTGGGGCAGACCTCCTGAACCAAGGTCTACATTGTAATGAGATAGCAGCGGGGTGGTGTGCATGTTAGGTCAGAGCATGAAGGGCACCGGGTTAGGTGACCGCATTCTTGACCAGGTCCCAGATGCATTGCTGGTACAGTGGAGGTTGGCATGCCCCCGTTACCCCCCCTCATTTGAGTGGGAGCAGGGAGGGGAGAAGTGGGCGGGGAGTAAGGACAGGGAAGCCAAAGCCAAGCTGGGGGTCAGATTTTGCCAGACCCCCACTTCGCCTCTGCCTCAGCTCCCTCCTTGTTCACCCCTGAAAAGGAAACATGCCTCCGGCCCTTGAGAAGCCTTCGGTCACAGAAGTGGACCATCACAGGATCTTGGTCCCTTCTGGGTTGCCAATTGTTAACACCCAAAATTGGGGTTCTCTGCCCGATGCGCATAAACAAGGCAATTAATTACGGCATCAGCCGTTGGGAAGAGAAATCAGCTTTTATTCTGCAAGACCGATCTACAAGGAGACTAGGGGAGTGTGCCCTCAGATCTGTCTCCCCGATTCAGGATTTGGGGCCAAATTTAAGAGGTTAGGGAGAACAGGTTGGCACATGGAAACACTAGTGGGACAGGCTTTGATTGGTGGACTTCAACTATTTATGGTAAGGTTTTAGACATTTATGACAGGGTTACAAACATTTATGATGGGGTTCTAAACATTTATGATGGGGTTCTAAACATTTATGATGAGGTCTAGAAGGCATTTTAACATGGGACCTTCCTGAATGAGGGACCCCTGTCTTCTGATAAGAGTCTGACTTTCAAGTTCCGGTGGAGTCCTGGCCCTTGGGTTCCGTGGGGAGGAGGGTCTTTAGTTTCGAGGTCGTTTCAGGTCATGATTTCTTCTTTTACGCCTGCTAGGGCTTCGTGACTTTGCAGTTTTTCTGAAAGACAGTCCTTAATCACTTTGTTGATAAGAGATGGAGTCTGTTTGAACTGGGTCTAAATGGGCCTGTGGTTACAGCCTCTGCAACACTACCTGACTCAAGAGGAAGAGTGATGGAGGGGAAGGAGACAGTAGGGTTAATCAGTTCATTTACTACGTCTTAACTTTTGCAAACGTTACAGACACCTGTGACCATGCAGACCCATCGCTCATGCAGTGAAGGGCCCTGAAGTTCAAGCTTCTCAGCGACCCCTCCTCTGGGTTCAGTCCCTAAACCAGCCGGAGGGCGGGATGACGGACCGGCTGGCAGCCTGTGGTGTTTGCCAGGTGCAGATGAAACTGGTTTGGCCATAACACCTGACCCCAGCCCACGCCCTCCCTCTTGGCTGCTCCCCATTCTTCCTTCTTTCCCCGATCTGTGCTTTCAGGAAACAAAATTCCACTTTGGTTCACTGTGAACTCTCTCCAGGAAAGAAACCAGTTTCCTAACACCAGATTGCTCTCTGCCTGGCTCCTGGCCAGAGATTTTATGTCAGTCATCTCTCCTCAAGCTCCTGGCAGCCCTCCCCAGGTTGAATAATTGATGACTCGAAGGATGAGAGAAGTGCCCAGGGCCACGCATGTAATGAGCAGCAGAACCAGGATAAAAACCAGGTCAGCCTGGCTCTTAGGTCTGTGTGCTCCCCCACATCCAGGAGTCCCCTCGCTCTATTTGGGTGTAGATTGAAGAGACCCCCTGAGGCAGCTGCCTGAGCAACCAGCAACCAGCTGCTGAGCTGCTGAGCTGACTCCACTGGGGTTGATTCAGCTAGTCCATGTTCTATTTATCTCTTTCTTCATAACAATTATACTAAAACTTAGTAGCTTAAAACAATGACAACACTTATCTGGCTCCCAAACCTGAACTTGGGCAGGGTTGGGTGGGGAGAGCTCATCTCTGCTCCACTCAGCGTTGGTTGGAATGGCTCAGAGGGTGGGGCTGGAATCATCTGAGGCCTCCTTCACTCACACGTCTGCCAGTTAATCCACGCTGGCCGTTGGCTGAGAATTTAGTTGGAGCTATTGCCCTGAACACCTCCAGGTGCCTTTCCACATGGCTTGGGCTTCCTCACAATATGGTGGCTGGATCCCAAGGGTAAGCATCCTAGAGAGCAGGAGCCAGGTGGGAGTTGTATCCTGTTTATAACCCAGTCTCACAAGTTATGCAACATTTCTACCACATTCTATTTTTCGAGGCAATCCCAAAAGCCCCACCCAGGTTCAAGAGGAGAGAAGAGAACTTACTTCTTTTCTTTCTTTTTTTTTTGATGAGAAAGATTGGCCCTGAGCTAATGTCTGTGCCAATCTTCCTCTATTCTATATGTGGGATGCTGCTACGACATGGCTTGATGAGCAGTGTGTGGGTCTGCGCCTGGTTCTGAACCCACGAACCCTGGGCCGCCGAAGCGGAGCCCTCAAACTTAACCATTACACCACCTGGAAGGCCCCCTCTGGTTTCTTTTTTTTTTTTCTTTTCCTTTGGTGAGGAAGATTAGCCCTGAGTTAACATCTGTTTCTAATCCTCTGTTTCTTTGCTGAGAATGATTGGCCCTGGGCTAACATCCGTGCCCATTTCCTCCACTTTATATGTTGGACACCTACCACAGCATGGCTTGACAAGCGTGCATGGCTCTGCACCTGGGATCCGAACCCGCAAACCTCAGGTGGCCGAAGCAGAGCATGGGAACCCAACCACTACGCCAGCAGGCTGGCCCCTCTGGTTTCATTTTTGATCACTATTTTCTGTACCTGGGGAGTGGGAAGCCCAGTGTGCCAGGCTCAGCTTTGGATCCTGTCAACACACTCTCATCCATGGCCCATTCCAGAGGGGTGGCGGGGAATGGGGGTGGGGCTGATCTGCTGAGCAGGAAAGAACAATGAGTCCTTTCTCTTTTGTATCCAGGGACCCTTGAGAAGAATGTGATGTGGAATGAAACGGTAGTTTCCACGGAGTGGAGCATCATCTCATAGTGGAGCCCAGGTGTGAAGCAAGAGACACACTTTGGGAATCAGCCAGACGTGGCTTCAAATCCAAGTTCCTTCCCTTGCTGGTTGGATGACCCTGAGCAGGTTACTTCACCTCAGTGACCCCCTGTTTCTCCTTCTGTAAATGGGGGTAATACTTGTCTCCCATCATCTGCCTGACAGGAAATGAGAGACCACAGGTAAAGCAACTTGGACAGCTGCAAAAGGTTCCTGGACCCGATTCCAGTGTGTGTGTGTGTGTGTGTGTGTGTGTGTGTGTGTGTGTGTAGGCTTCCCCTACACCAACAAGCCATTGTTGGATGCCAGCAGAGTGTCTGAGAATTCAGTTCAGTCCTGACACTACCTACCCAGAGATAGAATCAGATTCCACAGGTAAAGGACTCAGTCCCACAAGACCACCCCCCACTACAGACACCAGTCGCAAGTCCAAGTTGTCACTGTGCTTCTGACTGATCGGTACGGACTGGAGGTTCCAACAACCCCTCCACCTCAGGATGCCAGTTGCAAGTCCAGGTTGTTGTCCGTGCCTCTGAGTGACTGGCTATAAATCAGAGCTTCCCATGATCGCCTCCTCAGGTTCGATTCGTTTCCTAGAACGGCTCACAGGACTCAGGGAAACACTTACTTAGGTTCACCAGTTTATTAAAGGATGTGACAAAGGATACAGATGAGCATCCAGATGGAAGGGATGCGTAGGGCAAGAAATGAGTGAAGGGGTGCGGAGCATCCACGCCCTCTCTGGGCATGCCACTCTCCCAGCACCTCCGTGTATTCACCAACCTGGAAGCTCTTAGAAAAAGACAGCTGACCTTTGAGGTTTTTCTGGAGGCTTCATTAGGTAGTCATGATTGACTAGGCTGTTGGGAATTGATTCCACCTCGAGCCCCCCACTCCTGCTACCCCTTCACCCCGGGAATCAGGGGGTAGGTCTGAAAGTTCCAATCCTCTGATCACATGGATGGTTCTCCTGGCAACCAGCCCCCTCCCTTGGGTGGGTCCGAAAGTCATCTTCAGTAACATAAATGAGAAATTCCAAGGGTTTTGGGAGCTGTGAACCAGGAACTGTGGATGAAGACCAAACATATATGAGAAATATATTTTGATCATCTAAATGACTAAATGTATATTTCCTATAAATCACCATATTGCATGGCCCTGCCGCATAGGAGACACTCAGTCATGTTCTCTTGCTTGTCCCTGGCCTCCTGGTGTGTGCCCAGAACTGGACACTGTACCCAAGGAATCTGGCCAACACCTAACAATATGGGGCTTTCACCTCCCTTGTTTCTAGATATTCTAGCTCTAGGAATGCAGCCTAAGATGGTTTTATTTTGGGGGGCAGCCATATCACTCGGCGGTTCTCACCGACTAAAGCCCTATAGTTCTCTCCACATGTAGCAGCTGCTCCTCAGCCCCCTCCCAGCAACCGTCATAATGGGCCCAGCTGTAGGCAGCGATGGTTGTGGTGTTCCAGAAACATGGCAAATCCCAGGCCACTTCCTCCACGACTCAGGTCTTTTTTCCACACTGCCATGGAAGGCTTGCCCTATCCACCCAACAAAGGAGGCACCAGGTAAGATTAGACCCTAGCCCCTGCACCTCCTCCCCAACCACCTCTATTCCCGAGGGGTGTCAGACCCACCACGTGCTCAAGGGGGAAAGATTCCTAAGTTCCTACCTGGTGATGATAAGACGAATGAGCTTACATGTTGTTGACGCAAAATAACCAATAACCATTCTCTAGATAAGAGAGATAGGTGAGTTTCACTTGAGCCAGAGTGAGAATTATAACCCAGGAAAGCCTTTTCCAGAATGGAAGAAAGCCTTCTGGAGAAACATGATTTTCAATACAGTCTTATATCTTTTTTAGAACAAAGAACGTACATTAAACACATCCAGGATACATTTTCATCATAGTTTCCAAGAGGTATTCAGTTGCAAATTAGCAGGTCAACATGACCCTGATGCCAAGAAAGGGACTAAGGTGGGTGGCATTACCAAAAAGGGGTGGGAGGGGAAGTACGCATTCTTCTCTTAAGACAGTGCATTCTTACTTTAATGGTTAAAGGAGCTGTACGTAGTATGTGAGATAGGCCATAAGTCAGGCTTCTTTAGTCCAGGCCGAATCAGTTTTGAACCCGAATACTCACCCCATACACCTCAGTGTGTGAAAATCTCCTGTCTTTTGCCCCTTTCGATCAATAGTCTTTTTCCTTTTTTTTTTGTGAGGAAGATCAGCCCTGAGCTAACATCTATTGCCAATCCTCTTCCTTTTTTTCCCCAAAGCCCCAGTAGATCGTTGTATGTCATAGCTGCACGTCCTTCTAGTTGGCGTATGTGGGACGCGGCCTCAGCATGACCGGAGAAGCGGTGCGTCAGTGCGCTCCCGGGATCTGAACCCGGGCCGCCAGTAGCGGAGCACGCGCACTTAACCGCAAGGCCGCGGGGCCGGCCGAATAGTCTTTTGATAGAAAGCATTGATGATCAAAATATTGTCCTTCGAGGGGGCCGGCCAGGTGGCGCAAGCGGATAAGTGCACACGCTCCAGTGTGGCGGCCCGGGGTTGGCCGGTTCGGATCCCGGGGGCGCACAGACGTGCTGCTTCTCGAGCCATGCTGTGGCGGCGTCCCATATAAAGTAGAGGAAGATGGGCACGGATGTTAGCTCAGGGCCAAGGTTCCTCAGAAAAGAGAGGAGGATTGGCATCAGATGTTAGCTCAGGGCTGATCTTCTTCACACACGCAAAAAAAATATTGTCCCTCGGGACCAGGGTGGTTGCTGACTGCCCTGGGTCTGTCGTGTCCCTCGGTGCTAGGCTGTTATGTCATTGATTTCCCCAGTTATCCACATTGGGGGAAGTAGTCGGATATAGTGCACAAGCATGGAGGCATATAGTAACTGGGGAAGCATTTGATAGGTTATGTAATTTGTCAATTATTTTTAGATTATCACACAAACATTGTACAAGTGCTTTGATATGACTTCCTATAGTTACATTATCTATAACAATTATAGAACAGATAATCCAGTACTTGAAAGGATTAGTTTAAAATGAGTTCTTAGGGATAGTCTTTAACAGAAAAGGAAATTCATCCAGGGTTGTAAGATCGATTGACCATTCAAGTCGATGAGCAATCAATTCTCTAGCCTGCGTGCCAGGCTTACAACACTGAGTAAAGAAAACAGTAATGAGTTTGAATATTATGACTAATACAAGAATTCCCAGGAGTAACAGAAATAGGAATTGGAATCCATTCTCACAAAAGGGAGCCAATACCAGAGGGGAGCCAACTAAACAAATCAAGACTAGGTGTAGTGTGGCTTACGACATTCACCTGCTTTTTCACATGCGTTATCAGAGATGACACCCTGGAAGATTCATCTGTTATAAAACCACAGCATTTGGTTGGAATGATTGCACACGTACCACCTAGGGCTGCAGTTACATTATCTAAGGCCATTCTACTTTGAAGGACAGCCTTTCTCATTCAAAATATTTCAGTATGTAATAAGGCTATTCCTGCTTGACTATCGTTAAGGGCTTGTTGAGTAAATTCAGTCAGGGCTTCTACATGTGATATGACAGCTTCTAGCCCCAAAGAAGGAACAAAGAGAGCCGCTAGGTGCTCATGCCAGTGGAACACTGAATGAGCTCGTCTGGCTTTAAGGAGAGGAAGATTGGCTTGGCAACAGTTGTTAGCTCAGGGCGAATCCTACCCTGCACCCGAAGGAGTCCCAGGGTGCAGTGTCCTATCCATTCTGGCAGTAGCCAAGGCCAGAAGTTTGTTCCACATAGCCATTGAGTTCCGTTAGGAGCCACCCAAGAAGTGCCTGACCTTCAAGACCAGCCTGTTCCAAACTAATCACTTTTTTAAGTATGATAGTATTCTGAATTCTTAAATAGAACAATTATAAAATGAGTACATGGTTTAAGCATTACAAGGGTTTAAATGAGGAGATATAAGGTTGGGAATACAGACCTGGTCCAGAGTCTTGGGACAGCTGTCTTCAACAGATAATGTCTTCTTCTCACCCTGGTTTGGAGGTATTTGTCTTGGTCAGTCAAAATCAGGTGTCAGGGCCGGCCTTGTGGCTTAGCGGTTTAGTGGGCGCGCTCCGCTACTGGCGGCCAAGGTTCGGATCCCAGTTGTCCGGCCATGCTGAGGCTGCGTCCCACATGCAGCAGCTAGGAGGATGTGCAACTATGACGTACGGCTATCTACTGGGGCTTTGAGGGGAAAAAAAGGAGGAGGATTGGCAATAGATGTTAGCTCAGAGCCGGTCTTCCTCAGCAAAGAGAGGAGGATTGGCACGGATGTTAGCTCAGGGCTGATCTTCCTCACAAAAAATTAAATAAATAAATAAATAAAGTCAGGTGTCAGAAACAGGAGTTGACATCCACTCAGGCAGAGGAAACTTTTTAAAATGAGAAATGTGAATCCATGAGTCTATACCCTTTAATTTTGCAGGGCATGGATTGGTGAAAAATTCCTGTGATGGTTCTTTCCGATGGGGTTGCAGAGAGTCTTTTATTTGATGCCTCTTCCAACAAATAAAATCTCCAGGTTGTAGTCCATGATCCTTAAAGCCTTCGTCTCCTGGGAGCTCTCTGGGAAAGGAATCAGCTACCAACCTTTCACTTTTTAAGCACCTCAAGGAGACCCTGACAACAATGTAATATGTCTTCCTTAAGCCGAGCAGGTTCATGCATTTCCTCATCGAATTGCATAGGCCGTCCTATTATTATTTGAAAAGGAGACAGCCGACGTTTACCAAAAGGTACAGATGTAAGGTTGAGAAGAAGTAGCAGAAGAGCTTTTGGCCATGAGAGATTAAATGTTCCTGAAAGTTTTGCCAATTGAGTTTGGATCATACGACTAGTTAAAATGTTGCATTATGGCCAAATGTCACAAACAGAGTTAATTATATGTCTGGTGGAATATGTTCCCCGGTCACCAAATAACTCAGTAGGAATCCCCAGACAGGACTTATCCTTTCCAATAACTACTAAAGCCATTGCTTTTCTGCAGGGAAACGCCTCAACCCAATGTGAGAACACACAGATCATTACTAAGATATTTATATCCTTGAGATGGTGACATTAGAACAAAGTCCAATTGCCATACCTCAAAGGGTCCCTTCGGAAAGAGAAAGTGACCTTGTGCCATGAAGTGGTTTCCCGGGATTATATTTAGGACATATAGTACAACGAGCATATGCTTTATGAGCCACTGTGGGAGACAGTTTCCAAAAATATTGTTCTCGCCATAATATCACCTTTTCAGGTGCCCAATGGGTTAGTTAATGTCTATGCTGGAGAAGTGGCAAGTGTCCTCCAATAGGCACTTCGGTCAGTTATTGAGCCTGAACCACATCTGTGGGGTGGCATCGAAAGTTCCCCCTTTCTGTTGCCACCTTTGATTCTCTTCTTGCATGGTGATTTCTTGAGCCTGCAGAAGGAAATCTTTTACTGGGTTAGCAGAGTTAATAGAAAGTAGTGGGCATCCTCAAGACTGGACAGCATATCCAGCTTGATAATGTCCTTGCTTATCCTTTAAGTAAGACACGTCTGTAAATCAAATTAGATAACAGATTGCAGTCATGATCATTTTCCTCCTGTAGTGATGGCAGCAAAGTAGCAGGGTTAAGATGGTGAAGAATATTGACCTAATGCAGTATAATCTAAGAAGGTTTATCATCATTTCCTTGACAGTGCTTCCCATGCAATTTAGCATACCAAACAAGCCTAATTAGTTGACTATCTCCCTCTTTATAGGAAGAGAGAACAAACGTCTTTGAGAAGTCCCAGGGGCCCTCTGAAAATTCTCAGAGAAATTTTTAAGTCAAAAGAAAGACTTCATTTAGGATTTGAATTGGGGGGAAGCTTGTCAAAAATATCAGAAGGTTTTAAAACACTCGGTCTAACAAGATCAACTCATTCTTTGCAAATTATGGTGTGTCGAACAAGGTGCAGGAAGGAAAGGGGTGCAGACAGATGTGCGGCCCTGGGGCGCCTTCTACCTGCGGGTGCCTGTATGACTCTGAACTGCTCATCCCCAGCTTGGGGCCTGCGGGTCTCTCTCTGGTACATTGCAGGGACCTGCTTGACTGCACTGTTCCCTGCCCCCACACACTCCCCAACCAAGCCTCTCCTGCTAGTCTCTTTCAGTCCATCATGTTCCCTGACTGGGTGCTAAAGCCAATTAAGGACGGTTTATTTAACATGTCTCCCCCACCCTCATGTCACATAGAACGTTCTATTAAGTCCAAGATTCTGCTCTCTCCATTCTAAAACCCAGAAACAAGAGAGAGAGGAGAAGAGAGGGAGAAGAGAGGAAGGAGATAAATTCATAGAGAAGGGGCTCAGAAGCTCCCAGGGAACCACAGTACTCTAGGAGAACAATCTCTATCTTAATGTTTTGTATTTACAAAACATTTCTTTCTATGTGATTATGTTTTTATACCAAGAATAGAATTTTAAGGGGAGAAACATTTTTTTGAGAACCCAAATATCCTCATGTAGGTCAGGCTGCCGCTAGGGAGCAGTGTGACCTTGGGCGTGTCCCTTGGAGTCTGAGCCTCAGCTTCTCTGTGTGTAAAATGGGTATAACCAGGCCTTCCCACCGCGGCCACCACCCTGAGCACAGGCAAAGTCCAGCCACATGGGTGCTGTCAAGTAGCCCCACTGTTTTTGGGACACTGCCCAAGCATGCTCAGGAGACAGTTACATACAATGGGCTGTATCGTCTAGAAACTCACTGTCGTGTCAGT
The DNA here is from genome assembly GCF_020826845.1 of Diceros bicornis minor. Lineage (NCBI taxonomy): Eukaryota > Metazoa > Chordata > Mammalia > Perissodactyla > Rhinocerotidae > Diceros > Diceros bicornis. The sequence continues at coordinate 19,859,568 of NC_080757.1, read as the reverse complement.
GTGGTCAGGCTCTTTGAACCTCTAGGAACCAAATATGATTCAGTCTCAGGGGTGGAGCTCACAAAAGAGAGGAAGGAAGACACCACTGTCCTTACGGAGGGGGAGTCTCTTTGAGCTCAGCGTCCTGGTGCAGAGCTCCCATTTCCAGGTGAGCAGGAGCTCTCCTCTCGTCCCTCCCACTGCCTGTCCCCTCCGCCCTAGCAGCCATGGTGACTAGCCTTAAGTAGTCACACACTTTGAGATCTGGCTGAGCAAGGCCATAATAGCGATAACAGGATCATTTCCTGGTAAGGGTGTTACTGATGGCTACAGTCTCCTTACACGCCTTCGCCTGCACCCACAGGTGCACCTCTTCTTTTACCCAGGAAATCAGAACTTGATAAGTCTCCAGGGTGTTTTTTGGCCTCCTGGGTCTTTAAAGTTCCAGGTAATTCTTTTCCTCTTCTGTAGCCATTGACATTAAGGTCCTGGAGAAGATTTGTTTTTTGGCAACATTGTTGCAGCCTTTATCCAGGGTCTGTTATGGAGGGCAGCCAGGGTTGGGGGATGAGTATATCTGTGTCTGCGCTTCCCGGTGCGAATGTAGATGTTTCCATCCCCTCCATGTGCAACCCGAGGTCGCCTCTCCTCTGTTCCCTATGAACAGTTTTAGGCATATTTAAATAACACCCCAGGTGAGCTAGGATCAGAGGGACCTACTGCAATAAACAAATAACCATACGAATTAAAAAAACAACTAGAGCCAACTGAACCAAGTAAAGATACCGTGGAGTTCTTTCTTGAAAACATGTTACTCACAGATACGGTTGTCTAACTCGTTTGACAGTCCACATTCATATAAACTGGTACTAAGGTCCCCCTGCAGTGGTGCCGGCTCTGTCTGCTGGGGGTGACCTGGCCCTCTCCTCCCAACAGACACTGCCTTTCTTCACCAGCATCCCGGGTGAGCTGTTCCCCTCCAAGAGCATCATCGTCTCGGGCACTGTCCTGCCCAGTGCTCAGAGGTAAGCCAGGGCTCTTGGGGAAGAGAGACGGCCCAAGGTCATTCTGGCCATCCCCCTGGCTCTGGGCAGGCTGGGGAGGGCCAGGGACACAGAGCTCAGTGGGTAGAGGAGGTCCACGTGAGCTGCCCACCCCCAGGTTCCACATCAACCTGCGCTCTCTTAGTGACATCGCCTTCCACCTGAATCCCCGTTTCGATCAGAACACTGTGGTCCGCAACAAGCCGATCAATGGCTCTTGGGGGCCTGGGGAGTGAAGCCTGTCCCAAAACTGCCCTTCACCCGGGGCCAGAGCTTCTCGGTGAGCAGCGCTCAGAGGGGCTCCCATGGGGCAGACAGAGCAGGGGGCGGGGGCGCTGGGGGCCCCTGGAATGAGATGGGAGCTGAGCCTCTGGGTGAGGGCTGGGCCCAGAAGAAGAGAAAGTGTTCAACCCATTGTTGTTATTATGTTACTATTTCTGTCCCACACACGGCAGGTGGGGGCCGAATTGACATTCTGGCAATTAATTAAAAGATTTTGTAAATGAGATACAGCTTAAGTATTAAAGCTGTTTACAGGTGAGGAAACAGACTCACAATGCAGGTTACTCGCCTGAGGTCACACAGCCGATCAGCGCCAGATGGAATCCAAGAATCAGGTGTCCTTCCTTCATCCACTCATTCACTCACTCACTCATTCATCAACAGTCATTTCTCAGCTGTTCTATCAGGGCCCACTTTGTGGGAAGTGACCCAGGAGCGGGGGGGACAGCCACAAAGCAGACAGATGAGGTCCTGCCCCCTCATAGTTGACGGTTCATGTGGGAGAGGAACAAGGACACAGATGCTTGGACAGGTCCTTGCAGATGACAGCAGGTTCTCTGCAGAAGGCAACACAGAGTAAGGGGACAGCATGAGCCTGGGGCAGGGGCCATGATGCCTTAGACGGGGACAGCTCTCCGAGGAGGCCAGCGGGCAGCTGAGACCTCCACGGTAGAAGGAGCGTGCCTCTCAGAGATCTGCGGGGTGCATTCAGGCAGGCAGCGGAGGGAGCAGCTGTTTTTGCAAAGGCGGAGAGTCTTGGGCATGGCCTGTCCTGGAACTAGGGGGCCAGGGGATTCCCCAGAGAGAGTGGGACAGAGAGGGGTGGGTGGCACAGCTGAGGCCTGGCTCACACAGAGTAGGTGTTCTCAGCAGTGACTAAGCAGTCAAATCCCCTGACGAGCTTAAAGAAGAAAACTCAATGCCTGTGCCCGGCCTCGGCCAACGAGGGGTGAGCTACATATATAGCTGCTAGTTAGGTAAGTTTTTTGTGGAATAATTTCTCTATTCCCAGCATAAAGGTGCTGATGTACTTGAGGACCCATATGTAGGAGGAAGCCAAGCAAATCCATCCCAGATTCGTGTGAAATCTGCCATAGTTCTTGTTGTAGAATCCAATTTCTTTTGTTTAGCAGCAAGTTGTTGGGATATCTTAATAGTTTAAGCAACAGAAAAGGAATAACCAAGTCCTGTACCATGAATATTATTGGCTATTGGCCAGGTTTCAGGATCATAATTAGTAATATCAAATGAACTGTGAACATTGGAACTAGACCTCCGTATCATAATAAATTGTTTTAGAGCTTTCGACTCTGTACCTCAAAAGGGAGAAACCGAAGATATCCCAGATGTACTAGAAAGGGGAAGTTGGCCCCATGGCCAACAACTGGACTGATTATTACATGAAACAAGGGAATGAGCCCATTGTAAGAAGACATTGCCTTTGAGGCTCTTTCAGATGTGGATTGAATAAACAACCATAGCATCACAAAAATCTTAAATGACATTCTGGCAATTAATTAAAAGATTTTGTAAATGAGATACAGCTTAAGTATTAAAAGGGTTTAGATGAGGAGATACAAGATTGGAAATACAGACCTGGTCGAGGATCTTGAGGCATCTGTCTACAACAGATGTTGACTTCTTCCCGTCCCGGTTTGGTGGCACCTGTCTTAGTTAAAGCTGAGTGTCAGTAACAGGAGGTGAAATCCACTGAGGAGGAGAGGCCTTTTTAAAATGAGAAATGTGAATCCAGGAATTTAGGCCTTTTAATTTTGCAGTGCATGGATTGGTTAAGAGTACCTGGTAGTGTCCTTTCCAACAAGGCTAGAAAGAGTCTTTCATTTGGTGTCTCTTCTAATAAACAAATTCTCCAGGTTGTAGTCCATGACCCTTAAGGTCTTTGTCTCCCAGGAGCTCAGTGTTAAAGGAATCTGCTACCAATTTTTACTTTCTTTTTAGTGTCTTAATAAGACCTTGACAATAATGCAAGATATCTCCTTTGAGCAAAGTTGGTTAATACATTCCTTCATGTAATTTCATAGGCTGTTCCATTATTATGTCAAAAGGAGATGGCCGATGTTTACCAACGGGTATAGATTTATGACTGAGAAGCACTAGTAGATGAGTTTTGTCCATGAGAGATTAAATGCTTCTGAACTTTTACCAATTGAGTTTTGATAGTGCCGTTAGTTCTTTCCTTTAATCCTGAGGATTGGGGATGATGAGCACAGCGAAAGTGCTGCATTATTGGCCAAGTGTCACAAACAGATTTAAATATTTATCCAGTGAAATGAGTTCTCTGGTTACTGTGTAACTCAATGGGAATTCCTCAAACAGGCATCATTCTGTCTAGTAGCAATTTACCTACTGTTAAGGCCATTGCCCTTCTGCGAGGGAAAGCCTCAATCCAATGTGAAAACACACAAGTCAGTATTAAGATATATTTATATCCTTGAGGTAGTGACATTTGAACAAAGTCCAACTGCCATACCTCAAAGGGTCCCTTAGGAAGGGGAAAGTGACCTTGTGACCTAAGAAGTGGTTTCCTGGGATTATATTTAGGACATTTAGTACAGTGAGCATAGGCTTTATGAACCACTGTGTAAGAAAGTTTCCACAAATATTGTTTTCCTCACAACATCATCTTTTCAGGTTCCAAGTTGGTTAATTCATGTATATGCCGGAGCAGTGGCAATAGTGCTCCAATAGGCACTATGGATTTTTTTCTTGGACCCAATTAAATTTGTGTGGTGGAGTCAACAATTCCCCCTTTTTGTGGCCATCTCTGTTTCTCTTCTTCCGTGGCAATTTCTTGAGCATGTAGAAGGGAATCTTTCACTGGGTTATCAGGGTTAACAGAGAGCAGTGGGCATTCTTGAGGCTCAACAGGCTGAGTTTTTAAAATTACCCACTTAGCAGTTACATCAGAAAGTTGATTTCCTTTAGTTTCCTAAGTGTCAGATTCGGAATGCCCCAGTATTTTAATAATCGCCAATTGTTTTGGTAGTGCTATAGAATTTGATAATTCTGCAACCTGTTTTCCATTTTTTATAGGTTTCCCTAAGAGGTTAAAATGCCTGAATGTTTCTACAGCATTCTGAAGTCAAGTGCTACTCCAAAAGCATAAAAAACATGGTGGTTGTCAGTAAAAATATTTGCCCCCTGATCTTTAGCCAATTGACAAGGTGTAGTTAAAGCAAGTAATTCAGCTTGCTGTGCTGACTTTATTTCTGGTAAATAAGAACTATCAATTCTGTCCACTGAGGATGTTATTTCATATCCAGCCCAGTAATTTCCTTGCTCATCCTTTAAGTAAGATACATCTGTAAACCAAACTAGATCAACATTATCAACATGAGTTTCTTGTAGGCCATTCCTAGGAGCAAGAGGGTAATCTGTTATTAACATGCAGTCATGGCCATTTTCCTTCTGCGGTGCTGGAAGCAAAGTTGCAGGGTTAAGATTATTACATCATGCTAAGGTAATATTAGGTGCAGAATGCAACAGAACTTCATAAGAGGCTAATCGCCTTACAGACTAATGCTGAGTGTGATAAGAATTTAGAAGACATTCAACTGAGTGTGGGACATAAATAGTTAAAAGAGACCCCACCACCATTTCTTCAGTGGCCATATACAAGAGAGCTGTTGCTGAAATAGCCCTCATACAAGGCAGAAGTTCTTTTGCCACTGAGTCTAATTGCAAACTATAATATCCAATAGGTCAATGTTGATCGGCATGTTTTTGAGTTAATACCCCTAAGCATTTCCTTTATCTTCATGTACAAAGAGAAAAAATGGCAAGTTGAGATTAGGGTGACTTGAAGTTGGAGCCTCGGCCAAAATGGACTTTAAGGTGTTTATGGCTTTTTCTCCTTCTGGTGCCCATTCAGTGAAATCAAATAGGTCAGACTTAAGTAATATATATAAATGTTCAGCAGTCACTGAAACATTATTTGCCCAATTCCTGCAGTAGGTAGTCAGTCCTAAAAATCCCCTCAATTGTTCTTTTATTGGCAGTTTTATGAAGCCATCAGTTTCTGTTAGAGGTCTGTAATTTTCTACCTAGTTCAGTTTGAGGATGTGAAAGTGCATCAGAAACCTGCGTTCTGCAGTGAATGGCAGAATCCTTCTCTGAAATGATTCAAAGGTGAAGAAAAGGACTTTTCATATTCTCTTTATCAAGAGCAGACTAAAAGTTCAAGAAAATTATCCTTTTAAGAGAAAACCAAATTCTAATTTTTGTACCAACTTACTTTTGATATTAAAACTTATTCACCTGATTAAATTCATTTCAGCCTTACCCAACTCGACCATGCACAAAACTCTTTCCTCAGAGTTTTTCTTTCACAAACCGTCTATTGCTTCTTTTGGAAGAATTGCCTCTATTCGGAATTCATCCTATGCCTTCTTTCCTTCCTGGTACTTTAGGACAAGTTTATCATTCTTAACAAAACAAACAACAATATCTCCATTCCTATACCTTCTTTACTTAAAACCTACATCTTATTTTCCTTGTATAAAGACTGTCTAGAAATGTGTACATTTTCATAGAAAATTTCTCAGCATCACACAAAATGTGTTTATTCACAAGCCCAAGTATTTCTTCAGTTTCTCTGAAGTAAGAAGCCAGAGGTAGATAAATCTATGTTTAGTAATTATTCTAATTTTACCTTATGTGGAAATGACCTGGATACTCAATAAATTTTAATCATTTAACTTAATGTTGCTAAACTCTAAGGTTTTAAGTTATCAAAAGATTTTGAAGTTCTTTTAAGTACATATACCATAACACATAGTTATTGTTAAAATATTCATCCAAAAACTTTTATCTTTTTCACATCTGTTTAATTGACTTGCTCCCAATAATTATATTTAGATTGCCTACACCAGAAATCAGGAAAGATACCACATGCTCACTCTCCTGACTTTCCCCTGCTACATGCTATGTGCTCTGGTGATGTGCTCCAACCTACTACAAACCATTGTGCCCCTTCCCAAGGCATAGAGTCAATGATGGGGGCCTGACATGGTGTCAGTGGGCTTCAGTCTAAGGTGTGAGGGGGTCTCCCCTGACAGTGCAGGACTCAGGGGTGTGGGTGTGAGGGAGACTCACTTACACAGCAGAGCTCTGGCATCAGTCCACTCTGCTCAATATTGCTTCACACTGGGTACTGGACAGTCCCAGCTCTCCTGCAGTTCCTGCCTTCTTAACAGGCCTACCCAATGAGGGCCTGACCCTGAGTCATCCTGTGTGTCCTGGAACACATTCACTTTCCTCCCAGCTGAGGACTTCTCAGTGGGGGCCCCCTACTGGTGGTCCCTACGATGTCTTTGGGAAGAACTGAGACACAAAATTAAATGACCTAGAGTCACACAGCGAGAAAGTCATTCTCCTTCCAAGTATCTTTCAATCCTTCTGAGGACCTCCAGAAGAAAGGCTCAGGTGGGTGCTGGCACCACCTCCCCAGCAGGGTTGGTCTCCCTTTTAACACAGAGAGGTCAGGCTTCACACTCAGAACTTGAGGTGGACAACATTCCCCAGCTGGAATTTAATAGCCTTCCTCTCCACCTTTTATAATGTGGTAAAATAAACATGACATAAAAGTGATCATTTTAACCATTTAGCTTCAAGGTCTCTTAAGGCTTCACCCCAGAAATTGCACGATGTGACTTCTGCTGCATTCTGTTGGCCACAGCAAGTCACAGGCCAGACCAGATTCAGGGCTGGGGAAATAGACTCCATGTCTTGATGGGAGGAAGGGCAAAGTCACATGGCAAAGGGCTGGACACAGGGCAGCATGACTCTTTCGGGCCATTGTACTAAGGAGCTATCACAAGAAGAGTATTTGTAACGACCTTTCATGTGCTAGCCATTCGAATTTAAGCTCTCAGAGGGGACAGGGTCTCCTGTTTGAGATTAAATCTGGGAAGGGAAAGCCAGGCCCCTCTGCTGCTCCCCAAGCTGCTCAGAATGGGAGGGGTTGGCGAGAGTGGCCCAGTGACAACACGCGGAGTCTTGCAGTTTCTTTCCTGCCTGTGGTCAGAAGTCCACAGCACCAGTGGACAGCTGCCCCTATTTTTTGTGAGGTCCATTAGCTCAAAGTAAATATTATTGAGCATATGTTATGTCCTGGGCCCTCTTCTCAGCAGTGTATGTGATTAACTCATTTAATCCTCCTACCACTCTGCCTGGTAGATACTATTATCATCTCATTCTTATAAATGAGAAAAGGAAACACAGCCAGTAAAAGTTAAGTTGTTTGTTCAAATCACTCAGCTAGCAGTGTCCTCTTTAATGTGGGCAGCATACACTCAGTAGAACTAAGGAGTTTGAGCACTATGAGAAAGGGGAGCATAGACATCAGGGAATGCTGATCAGGATACAAATCTCAGCCTCTCACTTATTGGCTCTATGACCCAGCACAAGTTCCCACACCACCCGGACCCTCATTGTCCTTATCGATGAAGAAAGTGGGATCTTGCTACCTGGCATAGATGTTGTGAAGAGTAGATAAATGAAGCGTGTAAAGCGCTTAGCCCATAGTGAATGTTCACAGCACAATGGCTGCCCTCATCCAGCCAGGATCTGCACCCCTCACTTCCCAGAGCACCAGGCTGCTCCTTGGAAGGGGAGCTATGCATGGACCCCGGTGACTTCCTTCTCTCTAGCACAAATGGACTCCAGCAGCAGGTCATCTTCCATGTTTGTATCAAATGTCACCCTCCAGTTTCCTATGTCAAAGCAGGTTTCCATCTCTGACCTGTATCCCACTTTTAAATTAAAAAAAAAAATTACCATGGCTTGCCCCATGGCCTAGTGGTTAATTTTGGTGTGCTCTGCTTTGGTAGCCCAGGCTCGGTTTGGACACGTACCTACACACCACTCATTGGTGGCCATGGTGTGGCAGCAACCCACATACAAAATAGAGGAGTATTGGTGCAGATATTAGCTTAGGGTGAATTTTCCTCAAGCAATACCGAGGAAGATTCACATCAGATGTTAGCTCAGGGTGAATCCTCCTCAGCACAAAAAATAAAAACAAAACAAAAATTGCCAGACATTTCTGTAATTTTCTAGACTGGGAGGCAGAGTAGCATTGGGGAAGCATACACATTAAGAAGATATTTTCACATATTGAGGTACATGGGGTAACCATTCAGGTTCAAAACTGATTTGGCTTGAACTAAAGATGCCTGACTTATGCCTGTCAAACATATGTTGTATATCTGCTTAACCATTAAAGTAAAGAATGCACTCCCTTAAGAGAAGAATGCCTACTTCCCCTCCTATGCCCTATTGGTAACGCCAGTCTTAGCCCCTTTCCAAACATCAGGGTCATGTTGACCTGCTAATGTACAACTGAATACCTCCTGGAAACTTTGATGAAAATGTATCCTGAGTGTTTTTAATGTATGTTCTTTGTTCTAAAAAGATATGACTGGGGGCCGGCCCCGTGGCTTAGCGGTTAAGTGCACGCACCCCGCTGCTGGTGGCCCGGGTTTGGATCCCGGGTGCACACCGACGTACCGCTTCTCCAGCCATGCTGAGGCAGTGTCCCACATACAGCAACTAGAAGGATGTGCAGCTATGACATACAACTATCTACTGGGGCTTTGGAGGAAAAATAAATAAATAAATAAATAAAATTTAGAAAAAATATAAAAAAAATAAATAAAAATATGACTGTACTGAAAACTGGGCTCCTCTGGAACAACTTCTTCATTTCTAGAAGAGGTCTTCCTGGGTTATAATTCTCACTCTGGCTGTAGTAAAACTCATATATTTCTCTTATCCAGAGAAAGATTATTGGTTATTTTGCAGCAACAGCATGTAAGCGCATTCATCTTATCATCACCACGTGGGAACTGAGTGTCTACTATCTTTCCCACTTGAGCACATGGGGTTCAACACTCCTTGGGGATAGCGGTGGTTGGGTAGCAGATTCAGGGGGCATAGGCAAGGAAGACAATTTCTCAACCCTCTATGTCCTTCTGGCTGGTCTAAGAATTAAGTAGACATGAGACAGAATAACAGGAGAAAGTCAAACAAAGCTTTATAATGTGTGTACATGGGAGAAACCCAGGAAATCTAAGGAACTCACCAGAATGGCCAAAGCTGCTGCCTTCGCACTGTTTTCAGCTAAAGACAAAGGAGGATGTTGGGGGTAGTAGCTTGGGACTTCAAGGGGGAAGAAGGCAATTTACATGGAGATGGAAATGCAAATGGGCCAACTATAGACAATGTGACCTGAGAGACACATTTGACATTACATTACTGTTATCTTATAGGATTAGCTCCTACCTGGAATAGGCCCTTCTGTTTTAAATTAGATGCTTAGGGGGAAAGTTTCTTTCAGAGTCTTTTGTTCTTAAAAATAATCAACCCAAAGAGATACATTCTGGGGTGGCCAGTTGTGATCCCCCATAGGCTCGCCCTTGAAACTTTATGAAGATTCACAGTCCTTTGAAACTTTAAGAAGTTTCATAGTCCAGAAGCTGAGTTGGCAGATTGTTCCATATCATTGAACACATCTTTTTTTAAGTCCTGATAATAGGTCAGTCCAGTTAAATTCATTTTAGAAGGCAGTGATGTAGGTGGGCTCCCAAAGTTGGGCCTATATTGTGGAAGCAAGCAATCAGGTATTTAATAAGAACTATTTCTATGGAAACAAAAAGAAAAACAAGGTTAATGGTTGGAGCAAATTATAAACCAGTTTCTGAGTCCAGGGGACAGCCAGTCAAGAAGATTTCTAGATGTCAGGGACAAAGCATCTTTTGCAGCTTGAAATGTCTCTGATGATGTCATCGGGTGTTCAGGCAACCTTCTGAGGGGCTTACACAGCAATGGGCATGTTATCGTGGTAATCTCTCTCAAGTTTATATCAAGTTGCCCAGCTTCAGTATACAGGGCTTCAGGAACAAGGGTGGTTTTAGTTCTCAATGATTCCAAATGAAAATGATGGAAAAAAGTGAAAATGTTAGTTTGTAGATTTGTAGCCAGATATTTCAGGAGACTGGAAGAATTCAGGATCCAGTCCAGGTTACAGGTAGAAAACAAAAAACCTCAAAAACCATTAACAGAACTAGGACCTAATATCCACAAATGTGTCTTCTAGTTTTTACTGAAATATATTTTTTTCTCTAAAATCACCCTCATTTTTACCAAAGATAGCAAAATTAACACTAATTGGTTTGTAAAGTAAGTCTGGTTTTAATAAATTTGGCCCAGTTATTTAATAAGTACAGCAAGAATAGGACTGATAATATAGGCTCCTTTAAACCTGCTTTGCTGGAACTTTTTATAAGGAATCTCAGATTGAACTTTGTAGGCCTCTTGAGGACAGGAAAACTAAGCCAAGGACTTGTCATCAGATTTTGCCTGTAATACCTATAGCTTTGGGTGAATTTCTTTCTTCTCTTGAGGTTTCCCAAAATATTCTGAGGTTTCTTACACCTGCCAGAGATGTGACCTTCTTCACTCACCTGGTACGGTTCCTGGAAACCCTGTACACAAGGTACCAGGTCAGTGTTTCCAAGTGGCTTTATTTCATAAAGTCCAACCTTCATTCCTCAAAAACTGTTCGGTCATAGCTGAGCCTACGTATGTTTCTCTCAAACATGACATTCCAGACAAAGCTTTGGTAATATAACCAATATTTTCAATTGTGTCCTGTTATAAGGAAAATAGATTCTTATTGAAGTTATGTGAATAACCATATTGCCGTGAAATAAGAATAATCACTTACTAAGAGTTTCCAAATTCTGGAGGGCTCAGGTAGGGAGAAAAAGATAAATGTTTCAATTTTGCTTACAAAGGGATAATTTACCAAATTGCTGTCAGTCATAGTTAGCTTAAGAGAAAAGAGAAAAAGTTTTCCTTAAATCTGAAAAAATAAAACATTAAAAACATCAGTAATATTTCAAACGAAAAGTCATAAAATTTATACCAACTTCATCAGTTCATTCAGTCCCATGTAATCAGCTTTTGAGCTTGATCTTCTGGGAGCAGTTTCGTGAAGTCATCAGTTTCTCTGTTAGAGTAATTTCTTACCCAGTTCACTTTTATGATTTGAAAGATTGTCAGAAACCTGTATTTTAGAATAAGTGTCAGAGTCTTTTCCATCTCTCTGAAGAATCTCTGAAGATGAAACATATTTGCAAAAGCAGAGTAAAACAAAACTGTCTGTAAATGACAAAAGACTTAAAAATGGCAAACGAGAAAGAAACTTGGTTATTTCTGTGACATACAACATTTTAAGATAATAACTAGAATTATGACTGACAACCAAGACAGATCAGAATTTTAGGAATGTTATATAATTTTTAAACACTTATTATATCAGTAATATTTACCCACATAATATCATAGGTCCCTATGAAACAATGTTTAGTTATCCATTTAACCACAATGACAATTGAAGATTTTCAGGTGAATGTGGAGAATTAAATAGTGGTGAGAAAAACCTTGGCACCTGTGATTAAGACCTGATAAAAACAATACAGGAAATTAATTTTGATAAAACATAAAAACCTTTCATAATTGTTTTGTCAAGAGCAGACTAAAAGTTTAAGAAAGTATCCTTAATAGAGGGAGAAAAACAAATTCTAACCATGCACCAGCTTACTTTCAATATTAAAACTCATTCACTTAATTAAATTTACTTTAATCTTAGCCAACTTGACCATACAGAAAACTCTTTTTCCAGAATTCCTCTTTCACAAACTTTCTATAACTTTCTTTTTACATTCAGAATTTGTCCCATGTCTTCTTTCTTCCCTTCTAGTACTTTAGGACAAATTTATCTTTCTTAACAAAACAACAATCTTTCCATTCTTGGTACCTTCTTTACTGAAAACATGCATTTTACTTTCCTTGAATACAAAGATCTTTCCTTTATTAATTTTAGTAGGTTTAATTACATATATTAATTGAAATTCCTAACCCTTATAAACCTTAATTTTAGTGAAAACTAAGAAGTAAATAATCATAAACTGTCTTTTATATTAGCATTCTCTGGCTTGGCAGATTTATAAATGACTTTTATGATTTTTAGAAATATGTTACTTTATAGTACTATCTTTTCATAAAACACAAGACATGTTTACCAATAAACCCAAACACCTTTTAGTTTCTGTGTAATAAGAAGCAAAGAATAGATAAACTTGTATTTAATAACTAATGTGCAATATTTTATCTTATATGGAAATGATCTAGAGACACAACGAATTTTTATCATTTAATTTAACCAAGTAAAATTTTTTTTTAATTTTTTTAAATTTTATTTATTTTCCCCCCAAAGCCCCAGTAGATAGTTGTATGTCATAGCTGCACGTCCTTCTAGTTGCTGTATGTGGGACACGGCCTCAGCATGGCCGGAGAAGCGGTGCATCGGTGCGCGCCCGGGATCCGAACCCCGGCCGCCAGCAGCGGAGCACACACACTTAACTGCTAAGCCACGGGGCCGGCCCAAACCAAGAAAAATTTTAAAGTTTCAAGTTACCAAAGAGGTTTTGGAAGTTATTTGAAATACACATGTCATAAACTATAATTATTCCTAAAAGTTTATCTATAAATTTTTATCTCATTTACGTCTAAATCATGTGTTCCCAACAGTTATGTTTAGAGTACCCGTGAAAACATCAGGAGACGTTAGACAACATTAGCTGTCATTCTGAGTTATTATGCTGCTGACAAATCTGTAACAGGGATAACACGAAGCTATTGCACTAGTAAACCCAGGCTGCACGTCCACATCATATCCAATGCTGACGACCCTGAGGACGTGTCTATTTCAACCAAACCAAACTTAAACAAGCTTTCATTTACCAAAGATTATTTCCTATCATGTGAACTTGAAAGACATTGGCGGTAGTTTCTACTACATTTAGAAATAACTTGTGTAAGCACTTACGTTAAGCCAATTAAACAGAGCTCTTAATTTTGGCCCTACCATCCAGAGGAAAAATATCACACATATAACATACATATAGACAGGGAGAGTCCACAGCTATTGTTCTAAAACGTTAGGACAATGTACCACACCTTTAAAGGCCTGCACAAAGCATTTAACAAAGGCCATTTTTCTCAAGTGTACAATTTAACACCATACCAACTTACCCCTGGAGGTGGGGGAGGCTTTTATTATCTCTTTTATTAGTACCTGCTGTTAGCTTCTAGTTTTTATCTCATATGACATGGGCTCAGGCAACCCTATTGTCTTCCTTTAGCATGTTTAATTAACAGTGTCTTTAGGGCAGATTTACGTGGTGTCTTACAATCAGGCAGGGGAAACATTTCCTTTCCCCAGCGAGACACAGTGTCTATCCCGACAATACAATCTATAACACAATCATGCAAAAAGAGATGTAATCACTTCACATAAAGTCCATAAATACATCAATTTTCATAAGAAATTACATCTGAATTCCATCGACACTTATACCTCTGATCATAGCTTTCATTAGGACTTTATCAATAGGTCTTGGTCTTATAATATTAGATAGGGGAAGCATTCCCCGCCAAATATAACACATTTAGGCAGAGTTGGTATAACCTCTTTATATAAAGTTAGCTCAAACATTCCAATCTTTATAATCTTATCAACATTTAACTTTTACGTTTACTCAATTTAATTGTAGCCTGTCATTATTTTTATTTTTATTTTTTTGTGAGGAAGATCAGCCCCGAGCTAACATCCGTGCTAATCCTCCTCTTTTTTGCTGGGGAAGACAGGCTCTGAGCTAACATCTATTGCCAATCCTCATCCTTTTTTTCCCCCAAAGGCCCAGTAGGTAGTTGTATGTCTTAGTTGCACATCCTTCTAGTTGCCGTATGTGGGACGTGGCCTCAGCATGGCCGGAGAAGCAGTGTGTCAGTGCGTGCCCAGGATCCGAACCCGAGCTGCCAGTAGCGGAGCGCACACACTTAACCGCTAAGCCACGGGGCTGGCCCCTGTCATTATTTTTTTATATTTCTTTTTTACTTTGGCCTTTTCATAGGTACCAATAAAACAATTATAGTGAGAGCTCTCACAACTTTTTTTACAATTTAAAAGTTTTTCCAATTTAAATGATCCATCATCTGGCCACGTTGAGGAGCAGGATCTAAACGCGACTCAAACCAATAAACCTTTTACAGCTTAACCCTGGATGCAAGAGGTGTCCTCAGAAAGAGAGCGCAAAAGAACCAGCCCTCACCAGATCCAGAAAATTCACTCCCAAAAATAGTCTAAGAAAGCAGAGGCCTTCATTGCACAGGCAGAGCATACTAACAAGCAACAAAGTTTGAGACAACAAAGGCCCCTATGAAAGCAATTGGGACCTCTTATGACAAACTCCCCTGAGAGCTGAGAGCCAGACAAAAAGAGTACGTCTTGGAATCCCAGCCTATTCCACCAGCCACCAGGATGCATGCCGGTATGTGTATCCTTCAGATGGCGGAGACCGGAAAGGTCACAAGCCAAGCTCTCAAGACCTAGAACAAGATGGAAGAAAAAAACCTTGTCTGCTATGCACATTAACAGCTTTAGCTAAGCCTTGGGTCTCTTGGAGCCAGATTAATACCTAGGAGGGAGGTGCCATGAGGTTGGGGGATGTATGTGGTTTTACAGCGTACCTCATCCTTGCACTGACATTTTCTGGAAGTTGGTGGGGTACCTGTGTCATCTACCCCATTCCGTGACCCAACTGATCCTATCACGGGAGTCTACTTGAGGTGGCTAGCACCCTAATGGCACTTAACTGCGCTTACCTGCTCGATCCATGCCAATCAAATTTGGGGCCTTTTTCGCTTCAAAGATGACCTTAGCAACAGCTTCACCTCATGCTCATATTCCCAGACAACAGGCTTATAGAGCTGCCTGCACCTTGCCCTATGGTTTTTCTTTTTATGAAAAATGACACAAAAGACAGAAACAAGAAAAATAGTGACCATCTCTCAGAGGAAAAGATCAATAAACCAATGAGTACTCAAACCACATTTCCTAGAGTTGCTGAGTCCAAGAAGCTAGCTTCACCAATATTATCTCCTACTAATCTAAATTTAGAAAAGGAAACAAAAGTCACCACTCTTGCTTCCACTGGACCCTGCAGGCAGAGATCCAGGAGACTGACATGGTAAGAACTACCACCTCCTGCCGGTTCTCGTCAGAGGTCCAGGACCTTCCAGTTGCAGTAGTCCAGGAGTGAGCAGCCTTCAGTCAGTGATGTTTATCCCCATCAAGTCATCAAACTGTAGAGGAGGAAGACAATTCCTCTACCCTCTAGGACCTTCTGGCTAGTCTAAGAATTAAGTTGACATGAGACAGAATAACAGGAGAAAGTCAAACAAAGCTTTATAACATGTGTACATGGGAGAATCCCAGGAAATCTGAGTAACTCGCCAGAATGGCCAAAGCTGCCACCGTAAGCACCATTTTCAGCTAAAGACAAAGGAGGATGTTGGGATTAGTGGTTTGGGACTTCAAGGTGGAGGAAGGCAATTTACCTGGAGATGGAAATGCAAATAGGCCACCTATAGACAGTTTGACCTGAGAGACACATTTGATATTACATTAGTTCTCTTACGTATTAGCTCCTTCAATTTCAAATTTTTTTAGGCAGTTGGGGTTAGGCCAAAGTTTCTTTCAGAGTCTTTTGTTCTTAAAAACAATCAAGCCAAAGAGATATATTTTGGGGTGGCCAATTGTGATCCCTCACAGGGGTCTAGGTTCTGAATCTTACCTGGTCCCTGCTTTGTAGGGTGGATTAGGCAAGCCTCCCATGGCAGTGTAGAAGAAAGGCCTGAGTCATGGAGGAAGTGGCCTGGGATTTGCCATGTTTCGGGAACACCACAACCATCACTGTGTGCAGCTGGGCCCATTATGATGGCTGCTGCGAGGGGGCTGAGGAGCAGCTGCTACATGTGCAAAGAACTGTAGGATTTTACTTGGGGAAAACCACTGAGTGATATGGCTGCCCCCCAAAGTAAAATCATCTTAGGCTGCATTCCTAGAGGTGGAATACCTAGAAACAAGGAAGGTGGAAGCCCCGTACTGTTATGTGTTAGTCTGATTCCTTGGGTACAGTGTCCAGTTCTGGGTCCACACCAAGAGGCCAGGGCAAAGCAAGAGAACGTCACTGAGTGCCTACTATGTGGCAGGGCCACTGCACTATTGTGATTTACAAGAAATATATATTTGTTCATTCAGATGATCGAAATATATTTCTCATATATATATATGGTCTTCATCCACAGTTCCTAGCTCACAGCTCCAAATACCTTTGGAATTTCTTGTTTATGCTACTAAAGCTGACTTTTGAACCCCACCCAAGGGAGGGGACTGGTTGCCAGGAGAACCAGCCATGTGATCAGAGGATTGGAACTTTCAGTGTCATCCTCTGGTTTCCAGGGAGGGAAAGGGGTCTTGAGATTGAGTCAGTTGCCAATAGTCAATGACTTAGTCAATCACGACTACATAATGAAACCTCCATAAAAACCTAAAAGATCAGCTAGTCTGTGTTTTTCAAAGAGCCTCTGGGGTGGTGAACACATGGAGGTGCTGGGAGAGTGGCACGCCTGGAGAAGGCATGGAAGCCCCACACCCCTTCCCTCATATCTTGCCCTACGCATCTCTTCCATCTGGATGTTCTTCGGTATCCTTTATCACATCCTTTAAGAAACCGGTAAACTCAAGTAAGCATTTCCCTGACCCTGTGAGCTGTTCTAGCAAACGAATCGAACCTGAGGAGGCGATCATGGGAACCTCTGATTTATAGCCAGTCAGTCAGGCATGGACAACAACCTGGATTTGCGAGTGGCATCCTGGGGTGGAGGGGTTGTTGGAACCTCCAGTCTGTATGGATCAGTCAGAAGCACAGTGACAACTTGGAGTTGCGACTGGCGTCTGAGGTGGAGGGTGGTCTTGTGGGACTGAGTCCTTTACCTGTGGAATCTGATTCTATCCCTGGTTAGATAGTGTCTGAACTGAGTTGAATTCTCAGACAGCCTGCTGGCATCTGAGAACTGCTTGTTGGTGTGGGGTAGCCTACACACACAACACACGCACGAACGCGCGCATGCACACACACGTGTTGGAATTGGGTCCAGGAACTTTTGCAGCCATGCAAGGTGCTTTACATGTGATCTCTCATTTCATATCAGGCAAATGATATGAGAAAAGTATTACCCCCATTTACAGAAGGAGAAACAGGGGTCACTGAGGTGAAGTAACCCGCTCTGGGTCATCCAACCAGCAAGGGAGGAGCTTGGATTTGAAGCCACATCTGGCTGATTTCCAAAGTGTGTCTCTTGCTTCACACCTGGGTTCCCCTATGAGATGATGCTCCACTCTGTAGAAAATACCATTTTATTCCACATTACATTCTTCTCAGGGGGTTCCTTGATACAAAAGAGAATGGACTCATTGTTCCTTCCTGTTCAGCAGAGCAGCCTCGACCCCCAATTCCCTGCCAACACTCTGGAATGGGCCATGGATCAGCGTGTGTTGACAGGACCCAAATATGAGCCTGACATGCTGGGCTTCTGACTCCCAAGGTACAGAAAGTGTTGAACAATAATGAAAGTAGGAGACTGCTCTGGCAGAGCCCTCTTTGCCCCTGGGGGCACAAAGCACAGTGTCACAAGGGCTCTTGTTCCCTGTGACATGTTGGGTCCCATGAAAGGAGGCAGATCCCATGAGAAGGCATCTGAGAAGTAAGGCAGGGTGGTGCAGTGGTTAGCGGAACAGGACCATTGATGGACTGCCCGGGATTAGTCCCAGCTCTGATACTTTCTAGCTGTGTGAGCTTGGGAAAGTTGCATCACCTCTCTGTGACTTCACTTCTTCCGAGGTAGACTGGGCATAATTAATTGCACCTACTTCATAAAGCTGGTGGAGGATTAAATGTAAGGCACTCATAATGATGCCTAGCACATAATCAGCACTATATAGGTATTAACTTAGAAACAATCTCTGAGCACTCCCTCCTCTATGCCCACCTAGCTCCCAACAGTATGTATGTCTTAACCCTTTGGGATATGAGCTACTCAAGGTGGGGACTGTGCCCAAGTCCTTACTGTATCCCAGTGCCCAGGAGGGGCCCAGCCCTTGTTTATTGACTGTGGCCATCACTGGATTTCCAAATATTTCATGTCCCACATGCTCTTCCAGAATCTTGCTGCTGCCCATCAAGAGGTGAGGCCTCTTCTCTCCTCTTGAACCTGGGTTGGGCTACTGGGATTGCCTCAACAAATAGAATGCCGTAGAAATGGTGCTGCATGACTTGTGAAACTGGGTTATGAATGGGATAGAACTTCCACCTGGCTCCTGCTCACCCTTGGGATCCAGCCACCATATTGTGAGAAATCCAAGCCATGTGGAAAGTCCACTTGTAGGTCTTCAGGCAAATAGCTCCAGCTAAAATCTCAGCCAATGGCCAGAATCTACTAACCGGCAGACATGTGAGTGAAGTAGCCGCCAGGTTATTCCAGCCCCACCTCTGGGCCACTCCAACTGATGCTGGGTGGAGCAGAGATGAGCTCCCCCCACCCAGCCCTGCCCAAGTTCAGGTTTGGGAGCCAGATAGGTGTTGTCATTGTTTTAAGCTGCTAAGTTTTAGTGTAATTGTTACGAAGCAATAGGTAATCACAACATGGACTAGATGAATCAACCGGGTGGTGGGCTCAGCTCAGCAGCTCAGCAGCTGGTTCCTAGTTGCTCAGCCAGCTGCCTCAGGGGGTGTCTTCAATCTACACTCCAATAGAAGGAGGGTCTGCTGGGGGTAGGGGACGACACAGACCTAGGAGCCAGGCTGACCTGGTTTTTATCCTGGTTCTGCTGCTCATTACATGCGTGGTCTTGGGCACTTCTCTGATCCGTAGAGTCACCAATTATTCAACCCGGGGAGGGCTGCCAAGAGCTTGACCAGAGATGACAGATGTAAAATCTCTGGCCAGGAGCCAGGCAGAGAGCGATCTGGTGTTAGTAAACTGGTTTCTTTCCTGGAGAGTGTTCACAGTGAACCAAAGAGGAATTTTGTTTCCTGAAAGCACAGAGCGGGGAAAGAAGGAAGAATGGGAAGCAGCCAAGAGGGAGGGCGTGGGCTGGGGTCAGGTGTTATAGCCAATCCAGTTTCATCTCTACCTGGCAAATACCACTGGCTGCCAGCCTGTCCATCATCCCATCTTCCCGGCTGGTGTACGAATTGAACCCAGAGGAGGGCTCACCGAGAAGCTTGAACTTCAGGGCCCTTCACTGCACGGGCGATGGGTCTGCATGGTCACAGGTGTCTGTAACGTTTGCAGAAGTTAAGACGTATTAAATGAACTGAAGAACACTACTGTCTCCTTCCCCTCCATCACTCTTCCTCTTGAGTCTGGTAGTGTTGCAGAGGTCTTTTCCTTTTTTGGGATCTGGCTAAGGCGGAGTTGAGTTGGGCACACATTTATTCTACCTGTAGTGAGATATGTTTATGTGGTTCACAGCCACTTCTGTGAATAATTCAGTTATTCCCAGCTGTCCCAGCTGATGAAAATAATAAGGATAATAGGAAGTTTTCACATACTGAGGTATATGGGGAAGCCATTCTGGTTAAAATCTGATTCAGCCTAAAACTTGTTTTTCCCAGAGCAGCCTGACTTATGGCCCACCAGACATGCATTGTACACCTGCTTCCAACATTTTCCCAAAGCAAGGAGTGTAGTCTTTCAAGATTGGGATGAATGTCTCTCTCTCTCTGACCCTCATACCACCACTTGTTTGAGGAGAAGCTTTTCTTCCTAGAGAACTAAGGTCAAGTTGACCTGCTGTGTATGTGCTAAACTGAGGCAAAACATCTCCTTGTGACTTTGGGGGAAAAAATTGTATTCCTGTTATCTTGATGTATGTTCTTTGTTCTGGAACAGTATATACCCATGCTGTAACCACGCTTCCCCACAGTGCTTTCTTCCCTCAGGGAGGGGAGAACTCCTGGGCTAGTCCTTACATTAGGCTCACTAAATTTCACTCTATCTTTTCATATCTATAGATTGCTTATTGATTTTTTTGCATCAGCACAGCGTAGGACTGGTTTTTGGAACACTCCTCCTGCCCATGTGCAGAGTCAGCTGGGTGCAGATACAAAGATGCAGGGCCAGAGATGCATCACGAAGAAATGCGTGCAACGTTGCACGGTGCCCAAGTCCACAGGCAGCAGAGAAGCAGCAGGACATTGGAGAGACAGAGTGGTCTTCCCACTTTCTCTACAGGAAATATGTCAGACCTTCATCACAGGAAGACGCAAAGAGTGTGTGGCCAAAACACTCGATAAGTATTATACTGCCAAGAAATCATTAATAAAAATATGATTATTCTGGATTTTCTGACGTTTGGGGTATCTGTCAACTGCTATGGTCCGAATGTTTGTGTCCCGCCAGATTCGTGTGACACATTCTCCCATTTCAGCCACCATTAGTTTTTATTTATGGAAGTGTTAATGGTTTTCATTTGTGGTCATGGCATATAGTTTCATTTTAAAATAAATGCATTGAAATTCATTTAACGGAAATGAGATGGAAGGCTGGTCTCAGGCTGGTCCCACGAGGACTAAAGGCAGGGGCAGCTGAGTGTCTGGCTAATTAAGTGATAGGACACTAATCCTTTGCACGTCTGATACTAAATGTTTGCTCACATGTGTTGTTGAAAATCAATTGACCTAATAATTGTGGGTCTACTTCAGGACTTCTATTCTGTCTGACTTAATTGTCTATCTTTACAACAATACCTTAATATCCTGATTGGGCTTGTATTAGAGTAAGTCATGAAATCACGATAGTGTAAATGATCTTTGTTTCTCTTTTCTAAGTTTGTTTTGACTCATCTAGATCCTCTGCCTTATCATATAAATTTTAGAATCAGCTTGTTAATTCCCCCAACCCCTAGAAAAACGTCTGCTGGGATTTTGATTTGATTTTGATGTGTACTTGAGAAGGAGGAATGTCCTACTAATGTTGAGAGTTCTGTTCTGTAAATAACAATTAAGTTCGGGTGATAGTGTTTAAATCATTCATCTCTTTAGTGATTTACCGGCTGTTTGTTCTATCAGTTACTGTCATCTCTCGGTATCCCTGGGGAATTGGTTCCAGGACCGTGCAGATACCAAAATCCACAAATGCAGGAGTCCCAAGAGTGGGGTCACTGGATGGGAATTAGGGTGCGGGAAGGGAAGACTAGGGTCACTCACTCGGTCACTTATCTAGGTCACCCAGGGCTTTCTGAAGACAGAACTTCATGGGGAGGGACAGCCTAGTTCCTCCTCTGGTTGTTTCACAAGTACCTGTGTCATAAGCTGGTGATACGTTCACTTGAGATGAATGTCTTGAAACAGATGCCTCAGCAATCAAAGCTTATCGTCAGGCACTTTCACTACCTTTCCCACAGCAGCCGCACCATTTTACACGCCCACCAACAGTGCCCAAGGGCTCCTTCTCCACATCCTCATCAACTTGTCATTCTCTGGGTTTTGACAGTGGCCATCCTAACGGGGGTGAGGTGGCAGACTCACATTTTGAACAGATCCTTCAGTCTATAATGCAAAGAACAGAGAGCTTCAGACAAGTGTCTGGGACTTGGAACAACAGAGCTCTGAGATGGAACTTTCCCAAGGGCTGCTTCCTGCCTCCTTTAGCCCAGACTAGGCACTGGGAATGGATTGTGGTGACCACACGGTGATGCCAAGCTGCCGAGCGCAGTTGTGCCCTGACGCTGTGTCTTGAAGATGCCCTCCTACTGTCTTAATTAGTCAGAAAAGCCACTGCCCTTTGGGTGTGACTGTTGGCCCTCTCTGCAGAGTGGGAGCAGAGGGCCCTGGGACTCTCTTTCTGGGATGGATTCACGTGAGTCACCTCTAAGGTACAAGGCAACACCATAGCGCTTGTTGCTGACACTCTAGCCGTCCCTGTGTTCCCCTAGGTTCTGGGAGTCTTTTGTTTTTCTTAACAGAACTTTACAGAGATATTACATCCATAGAGTAAAATGCACAGATCCTAGTTTGCTGGATGAGTCTTACATATGTAAACGGCCGTGTGCCCGCCATCCAGATCAGGCTCAGAACACTTCCAGCCCCAGAAGACTCCTCGGGCCCCTCCAAGGGAAATCGCTATTCTGACCTGTTACCACAGCCGTGCTCGCTGCCCTCTGGCTTCTTCTGCTCAACTGTGACGTTCATTGATGTTGTTTCCTGTATCCACAGCTCCTTGTTATTGCTGACAGCTATTCCATCGTATCAATACTACAGTTTGTGTCTCCTTTCTCCAGTTGGGGAACATTTGCATGGTTTCCAGTTTGGGGCTGTGGCGAGTCAAGCTGTTATGAACATATGTTGGGTCTTGACCTGTCTTGGGCAAATAGCTAGGAGTAGAATAGCCGGGACACAGGAGAGGTAGATACTTGACTTTACTAGAATCCATCAAAAGTTTCCAAAGTTATGTTATTTTACGCTCCAACCTGGCAATGAATGGGGTTCCAGTTGTTCCACATCCCAATCACGGTGACGTTGTCCCCGGTGTCCCTGGTGTCCCTGGTGAGGGTGAGGATGGCAAAGAATGTCCCTTTCTTTCCCTCCTTTCTGCTCCAACTGTGCTGTCTGCCCCTTCAATCTGGTCAATCTCTGGTTGATCCAGGAATACAGTGGGGATGGAGGGAGGGCAGGGGGACACGGGGCCTGTCTATGGGAGCGTCTCAAAGAAGTCAGTCTTTGCAAATGATGGTGCATCGAGCAAGGTGCAAGAAGGAAGGGGGTGCAGACAGATATGCGGCCCTGGGCGCCTTCTACCCACTGGTGCCTGCAGGACGCTGAACGGCTCGTGCTCGGCTGACCGCTGGGCCTCTCCCTGG
This sequence comes from Diceros bicornis minor, assembly GCF_020826845.1. NCBI lineage: Eukaryota > Metazoa > Chordata > Mammalia > Perissodactyla > Rhinocerotidae > Diceros > Diceros bicornis. The sequence goes on along the minus strand of NC_080757.1, from coordinate 19,836,411 downwards.
CACACTGCAGGGACCTGCTGGACTTCACGGCTCCCCTCCTCCCCACCACCCCACCCCGCCTATCCTGCTCGTCTCCTTCAGTCCATCACGTCCCTTAACTGGGTGCTAAAGCCAGGTAAGGACAGTTTATTTATTATGTCCTCCCAACCGCACGTCACTTGGCATGTTCTATTAAGTCTAAGATTTTCCTCTCTCCATTCTAAAACCCAGAAAAAAGAGAGAGAGGAGCGGAGAGGGAGAAGAGAGGCAGGAGTTAAATTCATAAAGAGGGGCCTCAGAAGCTGCCAGGAAACCGCAATACTCTAGGGCAACAATCTCTATTTTGATGTTTTGTATTTACAAAACATTTCTTTCTATGTGATTATGGTTTTATACCAGGAATAGAATTTTCAGGGGAGAAACACTTTTTTGAGAACCCAAGTATCCTCATATAGCTCAGGCTGCAGCTAGTGAGCAGTGTGACCTTGGGCGTGTCCCTTAGACTCTGAGCCTCAGCTTCTCTGTGTGTAAATGGGTATAACCAGGCCTTCCCACCACGGCCACCACTTGGGCACAGGCAACGTCCAGACACACATGCCCTGTCAAGTAGCCCCACTGTTGTTGGGACACTGCCCAAGCGTGCTCAGGAGACTGTTACATACAATGGGCGGTATCGTCTAGAAACTCACTGTCGTGTCAGTGTGGTCAGGCTCTTTGAACCTCTAGGAACCAAATATGATTCAGTCTCAGGGGTGGAGCTCACAAAAGAGAGGAAGGAAGGGTCACCGGGTTGAGGAACGTCCACTTCCCTCTTAGCAGTTCCCACCCTCGCCCCTTCTTCCCCAGGACTCTACCTTCTGTCTTTCTCCAGATCCACTTCCTCTTGCTCCTGGCTCCTCCCTGTTGAATAACTGCCACCTTGTCAGTGAACGTAAGTGAGGCCATCTTGTCATGATAAATGACCCTTTCCTAGTTAAAACCCTTCTAGCACGTAATCCTTATAAATTACTACAAGCTTTCATGATTTTGACATACCCCTGCTGAGGTCCTCTGACAGCTTTGTTCCTAACAAACTTAACAAATATTCCCACGACCAAGAAGGTCTCCCAGAGGAAGGAATACCTGTAGGATATTCATCATCACTGACAGAAGAAAAGAACAATGCAGACCCAGGAATCCATCTTGCCTGAAGGCTGACACTCTAATGCCCCTCCTTACTGCCCATTTTCCCTATATAACTGCCTCAAGATTCTGCAAGTGTTTAAGATGGTTTGTTTGAGAAATTAGTCTGCCATCTTCTGGTTATGCTGGCTAACCAAGTGAAAGCTTCCTTTCTCAACCTCCAACTCATTGTGATTAATTGGCTCAGACTGTGGCGAGCAGAGCGAGCCTATTGGTCAGTAACAAAATAGTGTTGGTATCTATATCTTGGTTGAGTCCTCCCCAGTGCAGACGACTGCCCGGCTGGTGTGAAAATCAGTGGCAGCCCCAGAGGTGGTGGAGAGATGGCCAGCAACACCCAGCCTCCCTACATGACCCCAGTGAGTCCTGGGGCTGTGGGCACTGGGCAGTGCTGGCCCAGGTGGAGCTGGAGGTCTCGAACAGATGGAGGATTCTGCAGACCCAGTCAGGCCCTGCCATTTCATTATCCTGGTGACTAGTGTTTACTTTCCAACCCTTGGATTCAAAGGCCAAATTTTTCAAATCAGAAGGACAATCCTCCTATGGGCAGCACAGAATTAAAACACAGCCTTGGAGTTGGCACGAGAAAGAGGACGGGCGCAGTCCCCACAGACGTGCAGAGCCCCCTAGTGACCCACTGACCTCCAGGAGTAAGAACCAGGCTGCTGCCTCCACGGTGCAGTGGGACTGTCTCACGGCCCAGCTGTTCTGTTCAGTTCCAGCCCCCTCAGAGGGCCAGAACAGAAGCTGCGACCACAGGCAGCACAGGATTCGCTGTTTGGTCCGGGAAGCACTTGGTGAGCCAGGAGCAAGGGTGTTCTGTGCTTCATGGTGAGAAGAAGCCTGTGTGGTGGTTACAAGCATGGGTGCCTGGGTTCAAACCCCACTCTGTCACTCACCTGCTGTGTGGCTTTGGGAAGTTCCCAAACCTTTCTGTGCCTCAGTTTCCTCATCTGTAGAGGTGGCACTAATCATGGCCTGGGTTGTTGTGAGGATAACGAGAAACACAGACAGGAAGGTCGGCCACCAGAAGGGCCTCGGGACATCTGGGGCAGCAGCATCCTCTGGCGAAAAGCCTCACACTGCCTCCTGCAGGTGAGCTCCCTCTTCCAGTGGGGCTGGGTGCCCTCTGGTGACATGGGGCCTCCAGAAGGAGGCTGCCCACCCTGTGGCCTGTAGGGCCTGGCTCTGCTGTCTGGACTTCTGGATAGGAAGGGAAGGAAAATGTTCTCAGGCTCCAGGCCCGGCCAGAAGCAGAGAGCAATTCTAACCCAGCACAGAGACTAATTCCTCCAGACGCAAACACCTGCCACCTTCAATGCCTGTAAGCCAAGGCCTTCCCCGTGGCATCACACCTAATCCTCCGGAGAACACTACCAGGCTGGGGATGCCGTGTCGCTGCTCCGTGGATGAACCTGGGGTGCAAACAGCTCAAGCGACTTGCCCAATAGCAGAGCTGTTCGCACAAGGAGCAGGAGGCAAGCCCCGGCCTGTGGGACCATAAAACCAGCACAAAAACCCATCCTCCTGTGCCATGCGGAGCAAAAGTGAGTGCTGTTGTTTCCTGCTAAGATCACTCACTCACACAGACACACACACACACACACCCACATGCACACAACCAGGTCCAAACTCCACAACAGACCCGCTGGTCAGGCTTAAAAGAAAACAAATTTCTTCTGTCAGTTCTCGAGGTCAGAAATCAAAAATGAAAGTGTCAGCAAGGCTGTTTCCTTCCGGAGGCTTCAGAGGAGAATCTGTCTTCTCTCTGCAGGTCATTCCCTTCTCTGGGTTCATCCAAGGGGATCTCAAGGAAGGACTTGAGATCACTGTCAATGGGGCCCATGTCCCGTGGAACCAGGTACCAGGAAGTGTGGTTTCTCTGTAGCCTCGCCCCTTAGCAAAGATTGGCACCTGTCCGCTCAGGTTGGTTGTCCCAACACACTCCCAGCTGCCTGCACCTGGAGATGCCAGATAAGTGGGGCCTGGCCTCTGCCAACACTAAATTGCACCATTGCCCTCTGCCAATAGCGTGCGGGCACAGTTAACACAGAGTCTCAGTAGACATAGGGATGACGGGAGCTCGAAGTCTAGCAGAGAAGCAGGCAAGCCTGGAGGCAGATGATTATGTTGCAGGGTTGAACGTTGCACACTGTGAGGCAGACTTGCAAAAGGAGACTTTCTTTATTTCCTGTAACGGCCCTCATCTATTTCGGAATCCTCATTCGGTTAGAGCGGCAATTTAAACTTGCAATCACATGTTATATGATGAAAACCTTCGTGCCTGGAGACCTCATCTTTATTCTATGCCACCCCTTTTATTTTATTTTATTCATGTTTTGGTTTCGTCCCCCCTTTTAGACTCTGTCTTTGTAGCTACATTCCCATCAATTTCATATGTTCTTTAAATTTGTTCTCCTCTTTCTCTATTGAGCAGACATGGGCCAGCCTCCAACCAGTGTCCACCGGGTGCTGAAGGCTCTTCTAGGCACGTTACCCAACATCCATCTTTGACACAAATTTGTAATTACTTTCCAAGACCTACGCTTCTTGTCGCTAGCGTCAACACTTTTCTTTACCCATTTTCTACTTATTTTTAGAAAATCACACTGTAAGGGCAAAATGCAATAACTGCACCAAAAGACACTAAGTGCTAATTAGGGGAACAGAAAGGATGGCGACAGACTGAGGTTCGCGGGTCGCAGGCAAATTCCCGGACATTCGCCAGTCAAAGGCGAGGCCCTCCCGGTCCTGCCATTGGCATCAGCCAGGCTACAGTTGACTATCTGATTTCCTTCGCCTAGGTTTGCTGTGAACTTTCAGATTCGCCGTAGTGACAATGACATTCCTTCACTTCAACCCACGGTTTGAAGAGGTGGTGTGTGTGGTCTGCAACACGAAGCAGAAAGGACGCTGGGGGCCAGAGGAGAGGAAGACGCCACTGTCCTTACAGAGGGGGAGTCCCTTTGAGTTCAGCGTCCTGGTGCAGAGCTCCCATTTCCAGGTGAGCAGGAGCACTCCTCTCGTCCCTCCCACTGCTTGTCCCCTCAGCCCCAACAGCCATGGTGACTAGCCTTAAATAGTCACACACTTTGAGATCTGGCCGAGCAAGGCCATAATAGCGATAACAGGATCATTTCCTGGTAAGGGTGTTACTGATGGCTGCAGTCTCCTTACATACCTTTGCCTGCACCTACAGGGGCAACTGTTGCTTCTTTTACCCAGGAAATAAGAACTAGATAAGTCTCCAGGGTGTTTTTTGGCCTCCTGGGTCTTTAAAGTTCCAGTTAATTCTGTTCCTCTTCTGTAGTCATTGATCCATTAAGCTCCTTGAGAAGATTTGTTTTTTGGCAACATTGTTGCAGCCTTTATCCAGGGTCTGTTATGGAGGGCAGCGAGGGTGGGGGAATGCGTATATCTGTGTCTGAGCTTCCTGGTGCCAAGGTGGATGTTCCGTCCCCTCCATGTGCAACCCGAGGTCGCCTCTCCTCTGTTCCCTATGAACAGTTTGAGGCATATTTAAATAACACCCCAGGTGAGCTAGGATCAGACAGACAAACCTACTGCGATAAACAAACAACCATAAGAATTAAAAAGCCGACAACTAGAGCCAAGCAGAGATTGAGTGTGGATGTCCTACAGGCCCCACCAAAGATTCCCTGTCTCCCTCCACCAGGCACCCAGAGCTGGGACCTGGGAGTCATCTTTGGTTCTTCCCTCCCCCCTTTCATCTCTCTCCAGAGCACCACCTCTCCCGCCCGAAGCCACTGCCTTGGTCTAGGCCACCTGACCCCTCACCACGAGGACCCTGGTCCAGTTCCCCACTCCCATCTCACCCACCCACTGCGGCAGTGACCTTCCTATAAGCCAATCTGCTTGCGTGCTCTCCCTGCTTAAAAATCCTGAAGGCCCCACATCCTTCTAAAGAAAGCCAAACTCCCAAGCAGGACGTGCAGCATCCTCCCCAGTCTTGCCCCAGCACATCTCCCGGCCTCAGCCCTCCCCGATGAAGCTCACGCAGCCTCCACTGCTCTGTCAAGGCATCTGAGGCCACCAGGCTTTTGCATCCGCTGTCCCGGTGCTGAAAGCACCCTTTGCCACCTCACTCCCATCCAACGCCTAATGGCCCCTCAATGCTCTGCCTAAATGTCTCTCCTCAGGGGCATCTTCCCTGCCTGGCGGACCACTGGATCCCTCCCGACCAGGCCTACCGTGTCCCATTGGACAATTTTTTATTTTGTGAGGAAGATCGGCCCTGAGCTAACACCCATGCCAATCCTCCTCTTTTTTTGCTGAGCAAGATTGGCCCTGAGCTAACATCCGTGCCCATCTTCCTCTACTTTATCTGAGACGCCACCACAGCACGGCTTGACAAGCGGTGCGTCGGTGTGGGGCCGGGATCCGAACCTGCGAACCCTCGGGCTGCCGGAGCAGAGCACGCGCACTTAACCGCTGCACCACAGAGCCTGCCCCCTCACATTGGACTTTGTACATCACTTTTCCGTGCCAGTCACCACGTCCCAGTGTAACTGTGCTTACCTATCTGTCCCCATCACTCCACCCACAACTTCCCTCCTCCCCTGAGCCTTGTGGGCTGGGACTGTGGCTTGTTCAGTTGTGTGTCCCCAGCACTCTGCACAGTACCGGGCACACAGGAGGGACCAGGTAAGTGAATGTGGAATGTGGTTCGCACAGCCAGTAGAAGAGGAAACCGGTCAGGGCCAGAAGATCCGTTTGCTGGGAGAGACAGGGTCCAGGACACGAAGGGGAGCAGGATCTGGCCCCGACTTTGGCTCCTCAAGCGCTGGGGGTGGGAGAAGGCGTGTCTCTCCACCCAGCCTTCCTGGGGCCCATCACAGTCCCGCTCGGGCACCCGCCTCCTGCCCCGCTGACGGCAGGACTGTGGAGCTCCAGGGAGCCCTGCAGGGCAGCCGGACTCGGGCCCTGGCCTGGGCAGGACAGGGTGTGGGGGGCACAACCAGACAGAACTGGCCACCATATGGGATTTATCGCTTGCTACCTGGGCGACTTTGGGCGTGTTGCTTAACCTTTCTGAGTCTGGATGCCTCGCTAGTCAAACAGGAGCTAATTTCTCCCTCGTAAAGCGCTGAAGGCCGAGCCCGGCACGCAATTGGCTCTCAGTAAAGGCTAGTCTTCACCTTCTGGGTGAAATGTGGCCTGGAAGCAATGGGAGCTAAGGGAAGCTGGCGGGTCTACCTCAGACTCGTCCTCCTCTCCCTCTGGAGGAGCCAGTGGGGATCGCCCCTCCTCCAACCCCGGCACTGCCCGCTTCCTAACCAGAGTGCACCTGGGAGGGTGGGGAGATCTGGGCGCCTTGAGCTCAGGAAGGCTTGATGGGACGAAAGTAGGCGAGGGGGAGTCAGGCGTGGCATTTCTGACCACAACTCTGCCGTGGTCTCACCCTCGTGTGGCACCAACTTTAACCACCATTTTGACTTTCTCATCCCTTCCGTCTCCAGGGATCAGGACGGCCACCTCAGCTCCCATTATAAGCCCCTGCTCTCTCTTCGGAACCTCTTCCTTTTGGTTCTTCCTGTGGGTTGAAGGGAGGAGGCAGCGCCAGGCATCGGGCCTCTCCCATAGGGAGGGTGGGGCAGACCCCTGACCCTCTGCCTGGCTGTGGGGGTGCTGTGGGGCTGGGGGGTGGCCCTGGTGATTTGGGAAACTCCCTGAATCCCACTTGTGGGCTCAGTCCTCCGCCATTTGTGGGCGGCCCCAGAAGAGCGAGGCCCCACATTCAACGTCACCTGCCAAGTGAGGCTGTGCTGGAGACACTCCCTGAGAAGAAAGATGTGCCAGAGGCCAGAGTGCAGCCGTGTTTCTTCTCAGAGGAAAGCTTTCCCCCTGCCTCGTCCTCTTGAGAGAAGAAACAGCCCTGTCCTCCAATTCTGGCTGTCTGCTCGGGGCCATAGGGCTCGTTAACTGCTCAAGATCAACTCACATCAGAGAATTGTGTTGTGGTGCCCTCTGGGTGTGCGTGGTGGTCTTCACGCTGGTGAGAGCTGGTTAAAGCCTGGGTTTCTTTCTTCCAGAAGCAAACAATCATCCACAAGTTGCTGAGCACTCCTCCACAGATGGACGCGGTAAGTCTGGAAGCGCTGGTCAGCTCACAGCCTCACTGCCTCCCCCTTCACTGATGACTGATCTCTGGTGCCAGAGTCAAGAAGAAAGTGGTTTAGCAAGGGGATGGGGACATTGGGGCTGGGCCCTCTGCTCAAGAGACATGGAGTGAAACTCTCTCAGGGACAGCACAGTCTGGAGAAGGCTGGACTCAGCCAGTGGCCCCAGAGGCAGGTCCCCTAGGGACCAGCAGCAAAATGGGTCCTTCTGTCACTGGGAGGGGAGTGCAGTGGTCCAGCATCAGGGGAGGAGGCCCTGGATCCAAGGACAAGCCCTGTTATATCATTGCTGTTCCTCCTCCTGCCAGTGCAGAGCAGACGGGAGACCTAGAGTCAGCGGGGCTGCCGTGGGTGGAGGGGCAGGTGACCCCGATGGGGTCTAGGAACATGGCAGGAAGTCCTACCAAGGCTGACATGAGAAGGAAGGTGATGGAGAATCCAAGGGCTGAGGCCTCAGGACCTCTGTGTCACAGCAGAGCATCCCGTCTCAAAAGTGTGGGGCGCGTGTGTGTGTGTCACTCCCACACTGAATTTCCTAGTCCCTTCTCAACAGAATCCCGCAGTCCCACCTCCAGCATATCCCAACCCAGCCTATGTGAGTGTGCTCCAGGGAGGGCGGGGGTGTGGTTTGGGGTGGGCAGGGCGGGAGGTGAGGGGCAGTGACAACAGTGAGGCATCCTCCAGTGGCGGAAGTTCCTCAAACACCCGAGTAAACGAGGAGACTATTGACAGGAGTTTCACCTTTACAACGGTCCCTTCCCCATGAGCATGTATGCAGCCTCCCCCTCTCAGCCCAGTGTTTTGTCGTGTTTGGCCAAAGGTCTTTTCATGACAGTTTAAGCCCATTCATTTGAGGGACGCCGGGAAGTTTTCATGTGGCATTTACTGAACCAAGTAAAGATACCATGGAGTTCTTTCTTGGAAACGTGTGACTCACAGGCATGGTTGTCAAACTCATTTGACAGTCCAGAATCATGGAAATTGGCACAAAGTGCCCTCTGCAGCAGTGGCTGCTCTGTCTGCTGGGGCTGACCTGGCCCTCTCCTCCCGACAGCCACTGCCTTTCTTCACCAACATCCCGGGTGGGATGTACCCCTCCAAGAACATCACCGTGTCGGGCACCGTCCTGCCCAGTGCTCAGAGGTAAGCCAGGGCTCTCGGGGAGGAGAGACGGCCCAAGGTCGTTCTGGCCATCCCCCTGGCTCTGGGCAGGCTGGAGAGGGCCAGGGACCCAAGCTCAGTGGGCAGAGGAGGTCCATGTGAGCTGCCCACCCCCAGGTTCTACATCAACCTGCACTCTGGGAATGACATCGCCTTCCACCTGAACATTCGTTTCGATGAGAACGCCGTGGTCCGCAACACGCAGATCAACGGCTCTTGGGGGGCTGAGGAGCGAAGCCTGTCAGGAAAAATGCCCTTCACCCAGGGCCAGAGCTTCTCGGTAAGCTGCCCCTCAGAGGGGCTCTCATGGGGCCAACGGAGCAGGGGGTGTGTGCGCTGGGGGCACCTGGATCGAGATGGGAGCTGATGCCTCTGGGTGAGGGCTGGGGCCAGAAGAAGAGAAAGTGTTCAACCCATTGTTGTTATTATGGTACTATTTCCGTCCCACATACGGCAGGTGGGGGCTCTGCTGTTTACAGGTGAGGAAACAGACTCACAATGCAGGTTACTCGCCTGAGGTCACATAGCCGATCAGCGCCAGATGGAACCCAAGAATGAGGGTCATTCCTCATCCACTCACTCACTCACTCATTCACTCACTCATTCAGTCAACAATCATTTCTCAGCTGTTCTATCAGGGCCCACTTTGCGTAGGAAGTGCCCCAGGAGCGGGAGGACAGCCACTAAACGGACAGACGAGGTCCTGCGCCCAGGGAGTTGACAGTTCAGGTGGGAGAGGAACAAGGACACAGATGCTTGGACAGGTCCTTGCAGATGATAGCAGGTTCTCTGCAGAAGGCCAAACAGAATAAGCGGACGGAGTGAGCATGTGGGCAGGGGCCGCGCTGCCTTCCACGGGACAGCTCTCCGAAGAGGCCACCGTGCAGCTGAGACCTCAATGGTAGAAGCAGCCCGCCTCCCAGAGATCTGCGGGGTATATTCAGGGGGACAGTGGAGGGAGCAGCTGTTTTTGCAAAGGCAGAGAGTCATGGGCATGGCCCGTCCTGGAACTGGGGGGTCAGGGGCTTCCCCGGAGAGAGTGGGACAGAGAGGGGTGGGTGGCACAGCTGAGGCCCGGCTCACACAGATCAGGTGTTGTCAGCCTTGACTACGCAGTCAAATCCCCCTGGGGAAATTAAAGAAGAAAAGTCGATGCCTCTGCCCGCCCCAGGCCAATGAGGGGGTGAGCCTGGGCCTCCATATCTTTAAATACACCCTGATACGCTTCACCCAGGGTGGAAAATGACTGATATAGGGCCTTGAGGGCCATGGAAAGGAGTTTGGATTTTAATACAGTGTGTTGGTGTGTGTCAAGCCAGTGATATATCACAAGTCTGTGATATATAGATAGCTGTGGTACTTGAGGCAATTGACCACTGCTCTGTGCCTCAGTTTCCTCATCTACAAAGGGGCAAATAATAACATCATCTCATAGAGATGTAAGAATGAAGTGCAATCATGTTTATGACATGCTGAGGACAGGGTCTGGTGTGCAGTAAGTGTGCGAGGGTCAGCTAGTGCGATGGGGTGATGACATTTTCACAGACGTGCTCTGACAGCCTCCTGGAGAATGTTTGGGGAGAAAAAGACAAGTTAGGAGGCTGCTGCTGCAGGAGTGCAGGCGCGGAGCGCTCCTGTGTGCCGGGTACTAGGGACGTGGATGGCAGAAGCCAGCATTACTGCCCCTGGAGGCTCAGGGTCCAGCTGGAGAATGAGGATGGGGGTGGGGGCCATGGCCTGAGGAGGCACCTGACTGGACTAGGAGGGCGTCAGGAAGTGGGGAAGGCAGGGAAGGCTCGCCTTCCTGGAGGGAGGGGGGAGAATCCAGTAGGATGAGCACAGTTATCCCTGTGGGCGAGGTGTGCAGAGTGGGGAGCAGAGGAGGAAGGGCATCCCGGGCGGTGGGAACAGAACATGCAAAAGTACAGGCAGGAGAGCACACGGCTTTTAGTGAAGAACGAATCCTTCAGAGTGACTAGAAGGCAGGTGTGGGGCCTGCTTGGTTATTGTTTGAGGAAAGCAGGAAGGAGGGAGGGAGACACAAGCCCGCATTTAGGGTTGAGGACTTTCCAAGCCGAGTGCAAATAGGTGGTCTCTCTGTCCAGGTGTGGATCACGTGCGAAAGCCACTGCCTCAGGGTGACCGTGGATGGTGGGCACCTGTGTCATTACTACCACCGCCTGAGGGACCTGCCCGCCATCAACAACCTGGAGGTGGGGGGCGACATCCAGCTGAGCCAAGTGCAGACATAGGCGGGATCCCTGCCCAGGGGACGAGGGCTGGGGCATGTTGCTGTCCGGATCTGCTTATCACCTCCACCTTCCCTGTCCCTGCCCCAGCCCCTCCCAGCCTGCCGAGGATCTCTGTTGGGGAGACCACGTCCTTGTCTGGCCCTGCTGAGGCTGCAGCCAGCCTGGAGTGGCGAGGGCAGCTGGCTGGGACTGCCTTCCTCGGTCGGGGCAGGACCTGGGGCTCCAGCTGTCCAAGTCCTACCATCCGAGGAAAGGGGTGGTCCGTGCAGGCTACAGCCCTGTGGTCAGTCCCCTCGGCAGAAAGGGAGGTCCTGGGCCGTCCCAAGCACCCAGCCCAAGCCTACACCCCATCTGCCCCTCAACGACATTCCCGCCCCACTCAGCTCCACCTCAGTCCCAGGCCACCAGCTGTGTCCTCCACGGGGGAGGCGGTGTCCTCGGTCCCTCCCCATTCTCCTACCTTCTGCCTCTCCCGCACCTGCAACCTCGCTCCAGAAAAGCTGCCCTGAGGACACCCTGCTGGTTTCCACCAACTGATGGGAACTGTCTCAGCAGGGGGCTCTCCCTTTCCCGGTGTCATTCAGAGAAAGAAAGAAAAATGCTTGTCGGCACACGTGTCCGGGATGATTGTGGCTATTTTAACGTGTTTGGAGACATTTTGGAGTCTCTGGAATTGGGGGGATCCTGGCTGAGGGGGGCGGGAGGAGAGAGTGTGGGCTCGTTTTGATTGGGGGGGAATCCCTACATCCACCCCTGCTCCCAGTGGGTCCACTACAAACGCCACCAGGGTGTGGGAGAAGGCAGGCCGGGCTCAGGCCTCTTGGGTGGGAATCTCTGACGCAGGAAGCTTGGGAACAGAGGAGAACCCAGGAAACAGCCCCATGTTCCCGAGATGGGCCAAGGGCTGGGCCTGAGCCTACAGGGGCGTTAGATGGCAGGGCCAGCTCGTCAGAACCCTGTGTCTCAGCAGGAGGAGGTGGCAGGTGGGGTCTGGAGAAGCTGACTTAGAATGGAGTCCTGTTCGTGGGGTTCTGCTATGGGTCTGCTAGCCTTGGGCCTCAGTGGTTGGGGTGTGGTGGGGAAAATGGCTCAGTGTGTGGGGTTCTGCCAGCCACTGGGCGGTGCAGGGGGCCCGGCTCTAGGTCCATATGATGCCGACACATCCTGAACTCCGTCAAGAATCTAGGGCCTCGGGAACCAGGGTGCGGCTCAACGTGTAGTCCTCAGGCCAGTAGCATGAGCAGCACCTGGAAGCCTGTTAGATATGCAGAAGCTCGGGCCCTGGGGCAGACCTCCTGAACCAAGGTCTGCATTGTAATGAGATACCAGCGGGGTGGTGTGCACGTTAGGGAAGAGCATGAAGGGCACCGGGTTAGGTGACCGCATTCTTGACCAGGTCCCAGATGCATTGCCGGTACAGTGGAGGTTGGCATGCTCCCGTTACCCCCCCTCATTTGAGTGGGAGCGGGGAGAGGAGAAGTGGGCAGGGAGCCAAGGACAGGGAGGCCAAAGCCAAGCTGGGGTCAGATTTTGCCAGACCCCCACTTCGCCTCTGCCTGAGCTCCCTCCTTGTTCACCCCTGAAAAGGAAACATGTCTCCGTCCCTTGAGAAGCCTTCAGTCACAGAGGTGGACCATCACAGGATCTTGGTCCCTTTTGGGTCGCCAATTGTTAACACACAAAATGGGGTTCTCTGCCCGATGCACATAAACAAGCCAATTAATTACGGCATCAGCCGTTGGGAAGAGAAATCAGCTTTTATTCTGCAAGATCGATCTACAAGGAGACTAGGGGAGTGTGCCCTCAGATCTGTCTCCCCGATTCAGGATTTGGGGCCAAATTTAAGAGGTTAGGGAGAACAGGTTGGCACATGGAAACACTAGTGAGACAGGTTTTGATTGGTGGACCTCAACTATTTATGGTAAGGTTTTAGACATTTATGACAGGGTTACAAACATTTATGACGGGGGTCTAAACATTTATGATAGGGTTCTAAAAATTTATGATGGGGTTCTAAACATTTATGATGGGGTTCTAAACATTTATGATGGCGTCTGGAAGGCATTTTAACACGGGACCTTCCTGAATGAGGGACCCCTGTCTTCTGATAAGTGTCTGGGTTCCGTGGGGAGGAGGGTCTTTAGTTTCGAGGTCGTTTCAGGTCATGATTTCTTCTTTTACGCCTGCTAGGGCTTCGTGACTTTGCAGTTTTTCTGAAAGACAGTCCTTAATCACTTTGTTGATAAGAGATGGAGTCTGTTGGAACTGGCTCTAAATGGGCCTGTGGTTACAGTCTCTGCAACACTACCTGACTCAAGAGGAAGAGTGATGGAGGGGAAGGAGACAGTAGGGTTAATCAGTTCATTTACTACGTCTTAACTTTTGGAAACATTACAGACACCTAAGACCATGCAGACCCATTGCCATGCAGGGAAGGGCCCTGAAGTTCAAGCTTCTCAGCGACCCCTCCTCTGGCTTCAGTCCCTAAACCAGCCGGAGGGCGGGATGATGGACCGGCTGGCAGCCAGTGGTGTTTGCCAGGTGCAGATGAAACTGGTTTGGCCATAACACCTGACCCCAGCCTGGACCCGATTCCAGTGTGTGTGTGTGTGTGTGTGTGTGTGTGTGTGTGTGTGTGTGTAGGCTTCCCCTACACCAACAAGCCATTGTTGGATGCCAGCAGGGTGTCTGAGAATTCAGTTCAGTCCTGACACTACCTACCCAGAGATAGAATCAGATTCCACAGGTAAAGGACTCAGTCCCACAAGACCGCCCCCCACTATAGACGCCAGTCGCAAGTCCAAGTTGTCACTGTGCTTCTGACCGATCGGTACGGACTGGAGGTTCCAACAACCCCTCCACCTCAGGATGCCAGTTGCAAGTCCAGGTTTTGTCCGTGCCTCTGAGTGACTGGCTATAAATCAGAGCTTCCCATGATCGCCTCCTCAGGTTCGATTCCTTTGCTAGAATGGCTCACAGGACGCAGGGAAACACTTACTTAGGTTTACTAGTTTATTAAAGGATGTGATAAAGGATACAGATGAGCATCCAGATGGAAGGGATGCGTACGGCAAGAAATGAGTGAAGGGGTGCGGAGCATCCACGCCCTCTCTGGGCATGCCACTCTCCCAGCACCTCCGTGTATTCACCAACCTGGAAGCTCTTAGAAAAAGACAGCTGACCTTTGGGGTTTTTCTGGAGGCTTCATTAGGTAGTCATGATTGACTAGGCTGTTGGGAATTGATTCCACCTCGAGCCCCCCACTCCTGCTACCCCTTCACCCCGGGAATCAGGGGGTAGGTCTGAAAGTTCCAATCCTCTGATCACATGGGTTGTTCTCCTGGCAACCAGCCCCCTCCCTTGGGTGGGTCTGAAAGTCATCTTCAGTAACATAAACGAGAAATTCCAAGGGTTTTGGGAGCTGTGAACCAGGAACTGTGGATGAAGACCAAACATATATGAGAAATATATTTTGATCATCTAAATGACTAAATGTATATTTCCTATAAATCACCATATTGCATGGCCCTGCCGCATAGGAGACACTCAGTCATGTTCTCTTGCTTGTCCCTGGCCTCCTGGTGTGTGCCCAGAACTGGACACTGTACCCAAGGAATCTGGCCAACACCTAACAGTATGGGGCCTTCACCTCCCTTGTTTCTAGATATTCTAGCTCTAGGAATGCAGCCTAAGGTGGTTTTATTTTTGGGGGCAGCCATATCACTCGGTGGTTCTCACCGATGAAAGCCCTACAGTTCTCTCCACATGTAGCAGCTGCTCCTCAGCCCCCTCCCAGCAGCCGTCATAATGGGCCCAGCTGCAGGCAGTGATGGTTGTGGTGTTCCAGAAACATGGCAAATCCCAGGCCGCTTCCTCCACGACTCAGGTCTTTCTTCCACACTGCCATGGAAGGCTTGCCCTATCCACCCAACAAAGGAGGCACCAGGTAAGATTAGACCCTAGCCCCTGCACCTCCTCCCCAACCACCTCTATTCCCAAGGGGTGTCAGACCCACCACATGCTCAAGGGGGAAAGATTCCTAAGTTCCTACCTGGTGATGATAAGACGAATGAGCTTACGTGTTGTTGACCCAAAATAACCAATAACCAGTCTCTAGAGAAGAGAGATAGGTGAGTTTCGCTTGTGCCATAGTGAGAATTATAACCCAGGAAAGCCTTTTCCAGAAAGGAAGAAAGCCTTCTGGAGAAGCATGATTTTCAATACAGTCTTATATCTTTTTTAGAACAAAGAACGTACATTAAACACACCCAGGATACATTTTCATCATAGTTTCCAAGAGGTATTCAGTTGCAAATTAGCAGGTCAACATGACCCTGATATCAAGAAAGGGACTAAGGTGGGTGGCATTACCAAAATGGGGTGGGAGGGGAAGTACACATTCTTCTCTTAAGACAGTGCATTCTTACTTTAATGGTTAAAGGAGCTGTATGTAGTATGTGAGAGAGGCCATAAGTCAGGCTTCTTTAGTCCAGGCCGAATCAGTTTTGAACCCGAATACTCACCCCATACACCTCAATGTGTGAAAATCTCCTGTCTTTTGCCCCTTTGATCAATAGTCTTTCTTTTTTTTTTTTTTGTGAGGAAGATCAGCCCTGAGCTAACCTCCAAGCTAATCCTCCTCTTTTTTTTTTTTTGCAGAGGAAGACCGGCTCTGAGCTAACATCTATTGCCAATCCTCTTCCTTTTCTTCCCCAAAGCCCCAGAAGATCGTTGTATGTCATAGCTGCACGTCCTTCTAGTTGGCATATGTGGGACGCGGCCTCAGCATGGCCGGAGAAGCGGTGCGTCAGTGCGCTCCCGGGATCTGAACCCAGGCCGCCAGTAGCGGAGCACGCGCACTTAACGCTAAGCCGCGGGGCCGGCTGAATAGTCTTTCGATAGAAAGCACTGATGATCAAAATATTGTCCCTCGAGGGGCCGGCCGGGTGGCGCAAGCAGTTAAGTGCGCACGCTCCAGTGCGGCGGCCCGGGGTTGGCCGGTTCGGATCCCGGGGGCGCACCGACGCGCTGCTTGTCGAGCCATGCTGTGGCGGCGTCCCATATAAAGTAGAGGAAGATGGGCACGGATGTTAGCTCAGGGCCAAGGTTCCTCAGAAAAGAGAGGAGGATTGGCATCAGATGTTAGCTCAGGGCTGATCTTCTTCACACACGCAAAAAAAATATTGTCCCTCGCTGCCAGGGTGGTTGCTGCCTGCCCTGGGTCTATCGTGTCCCTCGGTGCTAGGCTGTTATGTCATTGATTTCCCCAGTTATCCACATTGGGGGAAGTAGTCGGATATAGTGCACAAGCATAGAGGCATATAGTAACCGGGGAAGCATTTGATAGGTTATGTAATTTGTCAATTATTTTTAGATTATCACACAAACATTGTACAAGTGCTTTGATATGACTTCCTATAGTTACATTGTCTATAACAATTATAGAACAGATAATCCAGTACTTGAAAGGATTAGTTTAAAATGAGTTCTTAGGGATAGTCTTTATCAGAAAAGGAAATTCGTCCAGGGTTGTAAGATTGATTGACCATTCAAGTCGATGAGCAATCAATTCTCTAGCCTGCGTGCCAGTCTTACAACACTGAGTAAAGAAAACAGTAATGAGTTTGAATATTATGACTAATACAAGAATTCCCAGGAGTAACAGAAATAGGAATTGGAATCCATTCTCACAAAAGGGAGCCAATACCAGAGGGGAGCCAACCAAACAAATCAAGACTAGGTGTAGTGTGGCTTACGGCATTCACCTGCTTTTTCACGTGCGTTAGCAGAGATGACACCCTGGAAGACTCATCAGTTATAAAACCACAGCATTCGGTTGGAACGATTGCACACGTACCACCTAGGGCTGCAGTTACATTATCTAAGGCCATTCTACTTTGAAGGACAGCGTTTCTCATTCAAAATATTTCAGTATGTAATAAGGCTATTCCTGCTTGACTATCGTTAAGGGCTTGTTGAGTAAATTTAGTCAGGGCTTCTATATGTGATATGACATCTTCTAGCCCCAAAGAAGGAACAAAGAGAGCCTCTAGGTGCCCATGCCAGTGGAACACTGAACGAGCTCGTCTGGCTTTAAGGAGAGGAAGATTGGCAACAGTTGTTAGCTCAGGGCGAATCCTACCCTGCACCCGAAGGAGTCCCAGGGTGCAGTGTCCTATCCATCCCAGCAGTAGCCAAGGCCAGAAGTTTGTTCCGCATAGCCATTGAGTTCAGTCAGGAGCCACCCAAGAAGTGCCTGACCTTCAAGACCAGCCTGTTCCAAACCAATCACTTTCTTTAAGTATGATAGTATTCTGAATTCTTAAATAGAACAATTATAAAATGAGTACATGGCTTAAGCATTACAAGGGTTTAAATGAGGAGATATAAGGTTGGGAATACAGACCTGGTCCAGAGTCTTGGGACAGCTGTCTACAACAGATAATGTCTTCTTCTCACCCTGGTTTGGAGGTATTTGTCTTGGTCAGTCAAAATCAGGTGTCAGGGCCGGCCCCGTGGCTTAGCGGTTAAGTGCGTGCACTCTGCTACTGGCTTCCTGGGTTCGGATCCCGGGCGCGCACCAACGCACCGCTTGTCCGACCATGCTCAGGCCGCGTCCCACAAGCAGCAACTAGAATGACGAGCACCTATGACGCACGGCTATCTACTGGGGCTTTGGGGGGGAAAAAAGGAGGAGGATTGGCAATAGATGTTAGCTCAGAGCCGGTCTTCCTCAGCAAAAAGAGGAGGATTGGCATGGATGTTAGCTCAGGGCTGATCTTCCTCACAAAGAAAGAAAGAAAGAAAGAAAGAAAGAAAGAAAGAAAGAAAGAAAGAAAGAAAGTCAGGTGTCAGAAACAGGAGTTGACATCCACTCAGGCACAGGAGACTTTTTTAAATGAGGAATGTGTATCCCTGAGTCTATGTCCTTTAATTTTGCAGGGCATGGATTGGTGAAAAATTCCTGTGATGGTTCTTTCTGATGGGGCTGCAGAGAGTCTTTTATTTGATGCCTCTTCCAACAAATAAAATCTCCAGGTTGTAGTCCATGATCCTTAAAGCCTTCATCTCCTGGGAGCTCTCTGGGAAAGGAATCAGCTACCAACCTTTCACTTTTTAAGCACCTCAGTGAGACCCTGACAACAATGTAATATGTCTTCCTTAAGCCTAGCAGGTTCATGCATTTCCTCATCGAATTGCATAGGCCGTCCTATTATTATTTGAAAGGGAGACAGCCGACGTTTACCAAAAGGTACAGATGTAAGATTGAGAAGAAGTAGCAGAAGAGCTTTCGGCCATGAGAGATTAAATGTTCCTGAAAGTTTTGCCAATTGAATTTGGATCATACAACTAGTTAAAATGTTGCATTATGGCCAAATGTCACAAACAGAGTTAATTATATGTCTGGTGGAATATGTTCCCCGGTCACCAAATAGCTCAGTAGGAATCCCCAGACAGGACTTATCCTTTCCAATAACTACTAAAGCCATCGCTCCTCTGCAGGGAAACGCCTCAATCCAATGTGAGAACACACAGATCATTACTAAGATATTTATATCCTTGAGATGGTGACATTTGAACAAAGTCCAATTGCCATACCTCAGAGGGTCCCTTCGGAAAGAGAAAGTGGCCTTGTGACCTGTGAAGTGGTTTCCCGGGATTATATTTAGGACATATAGTACAACGAGCATATGCTTTATGAGCCACTGTGGGAGACAGTTTCCAGAAATATTGTTCTCGTCATAATATCACCTTTTCAGGTGCCCAATGGGTTAGTTAATGTCTATGCTGGAGAAGTGGCAAGTGTCCTCCAATAGGCACTTCGGTCAGTTATTGAGCCTGAACCACATCTGTGGGGTGGCATCGAAAGTTCCCCCTTTCTGTTGCCACCTTTGATTCTCTTCTTGCATGGTGATTTCTTGAGCCTGCAGAAGGAAATCTTTTACTGGGTTAGCAGAGTTAATAGAAAGTAGTGGGCATCCTCAAGGCTGGACAGCATATCCAGCTTGATAATGTCCTTGCTTATCCTTTAAGTAAGACACATCTGTAAATCAAATTAGATAACAGATTGCAGTCATGATCATTTTCCTCCTGTAGTGATGGCAGCAAAGTAGCAGGGTTAAGATGGTGAAGAATATTGACCTATGCAGTATAACCTAAGAAGGTTTATCATCATTTCCTTGACAGTGCTTCCCATGCAATTTAGCATACCAAACAAGCCTAATTAGTTGACTATCTCCCTCTTTATAGGAAGAGAGAACAAACGTCTTTGAGAAGTCCCAGGGGCCCTCTGAAAATTCTCAGAGAAATTTTTAAGTCAAAAGAAAGACTTCATTTAGGATTTGAATTGGGGGGAAGCTTGTCAAAAATAGAAGGTTTTAAAACACTCGGTTTAACAAGATCAACTCATTCTTTGCAAATTGTGGTGTGTCGAACAAGGTGCAGGAAGGAAAGGGGTGCAGACAGATGTGCGGCCCTGGGGCGCCTTCTACCTGTGGGTGCCTGTATGACTCTGAACTGCTCATCCCCAGCTTGGGGCCTGCGGGTCTCTCTCTGGTACATTGCAGGGACCTGCTTGACTGCACTGTTCCCTGCCCCCCCACACTCCCCAACCAAGCCTATCCTGCTAGTCTCTTTCAGTCCATCATGTTCCTGACTGGGTGCTAAAGCCAATTACGGACGGTTTATTTAACATGTCTCCCCCACCCTCATGTCACATAGAAGGTTCTATTAAGTCCAAGATTCTCCTCTCTCCATTCTAAAACCCAGAAACAAGAGAGAGAGGAGAAGAGAGGGAGAAGAGAGGAAGGAGATAAATTCATAGAGAAGGGGCTCAGAAGCTCCCAGGGAACCACAGTACTCTAGGAGAACAATCTCTATCTTGATGTTTTGTATTTACAAAACATTTCTTTCTATGTGATTATGGTTTTATACCAAGAATAGAATTTTAAGGGAAGAAACATTTTTTTGAGAACCCAAGTATCCTTATATAGTTCAGGCTGCCGCTAGTGAGCAGTGTGACCTTGGGCGTGTCCCTTAGAGTCGGAGCCTCAGCTTCTCTGTGTGTAAAACGGGTATAACCAGGCCTTCCCATCGCGGCCACCACCCTGAGCACAGGCAAAGTCCAGCCACATGGGCGCTGTCAAGTAGCCCCACTGCTTTTGGGATACTGCCCAAGCATGCTCAGGAGACAGTTACATACAATGGGCGGTATCGTCTAGAAACTCACTGTCGTGTCAGTGTGGTCAGGCTCTTTGAACCTCTAGGAACCAAATATGATTCAGTCTCAGGGGTGGAGCTCACAAAAGAGAGGAAGGAAGACACCACTGTCCTTACGGAGGGGGAGTCTCTTTGAGCTCAGCGTCCTGGTGCAGAGCTCCCATTTCCAGGTGAGCAGGAGCTCTCCTCTCGTCCCTCCCACTGCCTGTCCCCTCAGCCCTAGCAGCCATGGTGACTAGCCTTAAGTAGTCACACACTTTGAGATCTGGCTGAGCAAGGCCATAATAGCGATAACAGGATCATTTCCTGGTAAGGGTGTTACTGATGGCTGCAGTCTCCTTACACACCTTCGCCTGCACCCACAGGTGCACCTCTTACTTCTTTTACCCAGGAAATCAGAACTAGATAAGTCTCCAGGGTGTTTTTTGGCCTCCTGGGTCTTTAAAGTTCCTGGTAATTCTGTTCCTCTTCTGTAGCCATTGATCCATTAAGGTCCTGGAGAAGATTTGTTTTTTGGCAACATTGTTGCAGCCTTTATCCAGGGTCTGTTATGGAGGGCAGCCAGGGTTGGGGGATGAGTATATCTGTGTCTGCACCTCCCGGTGGGAAGGTAGATGTTCCCATCCCCTCCATGTGCAACCCGAGGTCGCCTCTCCTCTGTTCCCTATGACAGTTTTAGGCATATTTAAATAACACCCCAGGTGAGCTAGGATCAGCCAGACCTACTGCAATAAACAAATAACCATACGAATTAAAAAAACAACTAGAGCCAACTGAACCAAGTAAAGATACCATGGAGTTCTTTCTTGAAAACATGTTACTCACAGGCACGGTTGTCTAACTCGTTTGACAGTCCACATTCATAGAAACTGGTACTAAGGTCCCCCTGCAGTGGCGCCGGCTCTGTCTGCGGGGAGTGACCTGGCCCTCTCCTCCCAACAGACACTGCCTTTCTTCACCAGAATCCCGGGTGAGCTGTTCCCCTCCAAGAGCATCATCATCTCAGGCACTGTCCTACCCAGTGCTCAGAGGTAAGCCAGGGCTCTCGGGGAAGAGAGCTGGCCCAAGGTCGTTCTGGCCATCCCCCTGGCTCTGGGCAGGCTGAGGAGGGCCAGGGACACAGAGCTCAGTCGGTAGAGGAGGTCCACGTGAGCTGCCCACCCCCAGGTTCCACATCAACCTGCGCTCTGTTAGTGACATCGCCTTCCACCTGAACCCCCGTTTCGATCAGAACACTGTGGTCCGCAACAAGCCGATCAATGGCTCTTGGGGGCCTGGGGAGTGAAGCCTGTCCCAAAACTGCCCTTCACCCGGGGCCAGAGCTTCTCGGTGAGCAGCGCTCAGAGGGGCTCCCATGGGGCAGACAAAGCAGGGGGCGGGGGCGCTGGGGGCCCCTGGAACGAGATGGGAACTGAGCCTCTGGGTGAGGGCTGGGCCCAGAAGAAGAGAAAGTGTTCAACCCATTGTTGTTATTATGTTACTATTTCTGTCCCACACACGGCAGGTGGGGGCTCTGCTGTTTACAGGTGAGGAAACAGACTCACAATGCAGGTTACTCGCCTGAGGTCACACAGCCGATCAGCGCTAGATGGAACCCAAGAATGAGGTGTCCTTCCTTCACCCACTCACTCACTCACTCACTCATTCGTCAACAGTCATTTCTCAGCTGTTCTATCAGGGCCCACTTTGTGTAGGAAGTGCCCCAGGAGCAGGGGGACAGCCACAAAGCAGACAGACGAGGTCCTGCCCCCTCATAGTTGACGGTTCATGTGGGAGAGGAACAAGGACACAGATGCTTGGACAGGTCCTTGCAGATGACAGCAGGTTCTCTGCAGAAGGCAACACAGAGTAAGGGGACAGCATGAGCCTGGGGCAGGGGCCATGATGCCTTAGACGGGGACAGCTCTCCGAGGAGGCCAGCGGGCAGCTGAGACCTCCACGGTAGAAGGAGCGTGCCTCTCAGAGATCTGCGGGGTGCATTCAGGCAGGCAGCAGAGGGAGCAGCTGTTTTTGCAAAGGCGGAGAGTCGTGGGCATGGCCTGTCCTGGAACTAGGGGGCCAGGGGATTCCCCAGAGAGAGTGGGACAGAGAGGGGTGGGTGGCACAGCTGAGGCCTGGCTCACACAGAGTAGGTGTTCTCAGCAGTGACTAAGCAGTCAAATCCCCTGACGAGCTTAAAGAAGAAAACTCAATGCCTGTGCCCGGCCTCGGCCAACGAGGGGTGAGCTACATATATAGCTGCTAGTTAGGTAAGTTTTTTGTGGAATAATTTCTCTATTCCCAGCATAAAGGTGCTGATGTACTTGAGGACCCATATGTAGGAGGAAGCCAAGCAAATCCATCCCAGATTCGTGTGAAATCTGCCATAGTTCTTGTTGTAGAATCCAATTTCTTTTGTTTAGCAGCAAGTTGTTGGGATATCTTAATAGTTTAAGCAACAGAAAAGGAATAACCAAGTCCTGTACCATGAATATTATTGGCTATTGGCCAGGTTTCAGGATCATAATTAGTAATATCAAATGAACTGTGAACATTGGAACTAGACCTCCGTATCATAATAAATTGTTTTAGAGCTTTCGACTCTGTACCTCAAAAGGGAGAAACCGAAGATATCCCAGATGTACTAGAAAGGGGAAGTTGGCCCCATGGCCAACAACTGGACTGATTATTACATGAAGCAAGGGAATGAGCCCATTGTAAGAAGACATTGCCTTTGAGGCTCTTTCAGATGTGGATTGAATAAACAACCATAGCATCACAAAAATCTTAAATGACATTCTGGCAATTAATTAAAAGATTTTGTAAATGAGATACAGCTTAAGTATTAAAAGGGTTTAGATGAGGAGATACAAGATTGGAAATACAGACCTGGTCGAGGATCTTGAGGCATCTGTCTACAACAGATGTTGACTTCTTCCCGTCCCGGTTTGGTGGCACCTGTCTTAGTTAAAGCTGAGTGTCAGTAACAGGAGGTGAAATCCACTGAGGAGGAGAGGCCTTTTTAAAATGAGAAATGTGAATCCAGGAATTTAGGCCTTTTAATTTTGCAGTGCATGGATTGGTTAAGAGTACCTGGTAGTGTCCTTTCCAACAAGGCTAGAAAGAGTCTTTCATTTGGTGTCTCTTCTAATAAACAAATTCTCCAGGTTGTAGTCCATGACCCTTAAGGTCTTTGTCTCCCAGGAGCTCAGTGTTAAAGGAATCTGCTACCAATTTTTACTTTCTTTTTAGTGTCTTAATAAGACCTTGACAATAATGCAAGATATCTCCTTTGAGCAAAGTTGGTTAATACATTCCTTCATGTAATTTCATAGGCTGTTCCATTATTATGTCAAAAGGAGATGGCCGATGTTTACCAACGGGTATAGATTTATGACTGAGAAGCACTAGTAGATGAGTTTTGTCCGTGAGAGATTAAATGCTTCTGAACTTTTACCAATTGAGTTTTGATAGTGCCGTTAGTTCTTTCCTTTAATCCTGAGGATTGGGGATGATGAGCACAGCGAAAGTGCTGCATTATTGGCCAAGTGTCACAAACAGATTTAAATATTTATCCAGTGAAATGAGTTCTCTGGTTACTGTGTAACTCAATGGGAATTCCTCAAACAGGCATCATTCTGTCTAGTAGCAATTTACCTACTGTTAAGGCCATTGCCCTTCTGCGAGGGAAAGCCTCAATCCAATGTGAAAACACACAAGTCAGTATTAAGATATATTTATATCCTTGAGGTAGTGACATTTGAACAAAGTCCAACTGCCATACCTCAAAGGGTCCCTTAGGAAGGGGAAAGTGACCTTGTGACCTAAGAAGTGGTTTCCTGGGATTATATTTAGGACATTTAGTACAGTGAGCATAGGCTTTATGAACCACTGTGTGAGAAAGTTTCCACAAATATTGTTTTCCTCACAACATCATCTTTTCAGGTTCCAAGTTGGTTAATTCATGTATATGCTGGAGCAGTGGCAATAGTGCTCCAATAGGCGCTATGGATTTTTTTCTTGGACCCAATTAAATTTGTGTGGTGGAGTCAACAATTCCCCCTTTTTGTGGCCATCTCTGTTTCTCTTCTTCCGTGGCAATTTCTTGAGCATGTAGAAGGGAATCTTTCACTGGGTTATCAGGGTTAACAGAGAGCAGTGGGCATTCTTGAGGCTCAACAGGCTGAGTTTTTAAAATTACCCACTTAGCAGTTACATCAGAAAGTTGATTTCCTTTAGTTTCCTAAGTGTCAGATTCGGAATGCCCCAGTATTTTAATAATCGCCAATTGTTTTGGTAGTGCTATAGAATTTGATAATTCTGCAACCTGTTTTCCATTTTTTATAGGTTTCCCTAAGAGGTTAAAATGCCTGAATGTTTCTACAGCATTCTGAAGTCAAGTGCTACTCCAAAAGCATAAAAAACATGGTGGTTGTCAGTAAAAATATTTGCCCCCTGATCTTTAGCCAATTGACAAGGTGTAGTTAAAGCAAGTAATTCAGCTTGCTGTGCTGACTTTATTTCTGGTAAATAAGAACTATCAATTCTGTCCACTGAGGATGTTATTTCATATCCAGCCCAGTAATTTCCTTGCTCATCCTTTAAGTAAGATACATCTGTAAACCAAACTAGATCAACATTATCAACATGAGTTTCTTGTAGGCCATTCCTAGGAGCAAGAGGGTAATCTGTTATTAACATGCAGTCATGGCCATTTTCCTTCTGCGGTGCTGGAAGCACAGTTGCAGGGTTAAGATTATTACATCATGCTAAGGTAATATTAGGTGCAGAATGCAACAGAACTTCATAAGAGGCTAATCGCCTTACAGACTAATGCTGAGTGTGATAAGAATTTAGAAGACATTCAACTGAGTGTGGGACATAAATAGTTAAAAGAGACCCCACCACCATTTCTTCAGTGGCCATATACAAGAGAGCTGTTGCTGAAATAGCCCTCATACAAGGCAGAAGTTCTTTTGCCACTGAGTCTAATTGCAAACTATAATATCCAATAGGTCAATGTTGATCGGCATGTTTTTGAGTTAATACCCCTAAGCATTTCCTTTATCTTCATGTACAAAGAGAAAAAATGGCAAGTTGAGATTAGGGTGACTTGAAGTTGGAGCCTCGGCCAAAATGGACTTTAAGGTGTTTATGGCTTTTTCTCCTTCTGGTGCCCATTCAGTGAAATCAAATAGGTCAGACTTAAGTAATATATATAAATGTTCAGCAGTCACTGAAACATTATTTGCCCAATTCCTGCAGTAGGTAGTCAGTCCTAAAAATCCCCTCAATTGTTCTTTTATTGGCAGTTTTATGAAGCCATCAGTTTCTGTTAGAGGTCTGTAATTTTCTACCTAGTTCAGTTTGAGGATGTGAAAGTGCATCAGAAACCTGCGTTCTGCAGTGAATGGCAGAATCCTTCTCTGAAATGATTCAAAGGTGAAGAAAAGGACTTTTCATATTCTCTTTATCAAGAGCAGACTAAAAGTTCAAGAAAATTATCCTTTTAAGAGAAAACCAAATTCTAATTTTTGTACCATCTTACTTCTGATATTAAAACTAATTCACCTGATTAAATTCATTTCAGCCTTACCCAACTCGACCATGCACAAAACTCTTTCCTCAGAGTTTTTCTTTCACAAACCGTCTATTGCTTCTTTCGGAAGAATTGCCTCTATTCGGAATTCATACTATGCCTTCTTTCCTTCCTGGTACTTTAGGACAAGTTTATCATTCTTAACAAAACAAACAACAATATCTCCATTCCTATACCTTCTTTACTTAAAACCTACATCTTATTTTCCTTGTATAAAGACTGTCTAGAAATGTGTGCATTTTCATAGAAAAATTTCTCAGCATCACACAAAATGTGTTTATTCACAAGCCCAAGTATTTCTTCAGTTTCTCTGAAGTAAGAAGCCAGAGGTAGATAAATCTATGTTTAGTAATTATTCTAATTTTACCTTATGTGGAAATGACCTGGATACTCAATAAATTTTAATCATTTAGCTTAATGTTGCTAAACTCTAAGGTTTTAAGTTATCAAAAGATTTTGAAGTTCTTTTAAGTACATATACCATAACACATAGTTATTGTTAAAATATTCATCCAAAAACTTTTATCTTTTTCACATCTATTTAATTGACTTGCTCCCAAAAATTATATTTAGATTGCCTACACCAGAAATCAGGAAAGATACCACATGCTCACTCTCCTGACTTTCCCCTGCTACATGCTATGTGCTCTGGTGATGTGCTCCAACCTACTACAAACCATTGTGCCCCTTCCCAAGGCATAGAGTCAATGATGGGGGCCTGACATGGTGTCAGTGGGCTTCAGTCTAAGGTGTGAGGGGGTCTCCCCTGACAGTGCAGGACTCAGGGGTGTGGGTGTGAGAGAGACTCACTTACACAGCAGAGCTCTGGCATCAGTCCACTCTGCTCAATATTGCTTCACACTGGGTACTGGACAGTCCCAGCTCTCCTGCAGTTCCTGCCTTCTTAACAGGCCTACCCAATGAGGGCCTGACCCTGAGTCATCCTGTGTGTCCTGGAACACATTCACTTTCCTCCCAGCTGAGGACTTCTCAGTGGGGGCCCCCTACTGGTGGTCCCTATGATGTCTTTGGGAAGAACTGAGACACAAAATTAAATGACCTAGAGTCACACAGCGAGAAAGTCATTCTCCTTCCAAGTATCTTTCAATCCTTCTGAGGACCTCCAGAAGAAAGGCTCAGGTGGGTGCTGGCACCACCTCCCCAGCAGAGTTGGTCTCCCTTTTAACACAGAGAGGTCAGGCTTCACACTCAGAACTTGTGGTGGACAACATTCCCCAGCTGGAATTTAATAGCCTTCCTCCCCACCTTTTATAATGTGGTAAAATAAACATGACATAAAAGTGATCATTTTAACCATTTAGCTTCAAGGTCTCTTAAGGCTTCACCCCAGAAATTGCACGATGTGACTTCTGCTGCATTCTGTTGGCCACAGCAAGTCACAGGCCAGACCAGATTCAGGGCTGGGGGAAATAAACTCCATGTCTTGATGGGAGGAAGAGCAAAGTCACATGGCAAAGGGCTGGACACAGGGCAGCATGACTCTTTCGGGCCACTGTTGTAAGGAGCTATCTCAAGAAGAGTATTTGTAACGACCTTTCATGTGCTAGCCATTTGAATTTCAGCTCTCAGAGGGGACAGGGTGTCCTGTTTGAGATTAAATCTGGGAAGGGAAAGCCAGGCCCCTCTGCTGCTCCCCAAGCTGCTCAGAATGGGAGGGGTTGGCGAGAGTGGCCCAGTGACAACACGCGGAGTCTTGCAGTTTCTTTCCTGACTGTGGTCAGAAGTCCACAGCACCAGTGGACAGCTGTCCCTATTTTTCGTGAGGTCCATTAGCTCAAAGTAAATGTTATTGAGCATATGTTATGTCCTGGGCCCTCTTCTCAGCCCTCCCCCATGAAGCTCACGCAGCCGTCACTGCTCACTCGAGGCTCTCCGGGGCCACCAGGCTTTTACACATGCTGTCCTGGTGCTGAAATCCCATCCAACCCCTAATAGCCCTTCAGTGCTGTGCTTAAATGTCCCTCCTCAGGAGCATCTTCCCTGCCTGAGGATCACTGGGTGCACCCCCACCCCCGAGTCCCCATGGACTTTGTACTTCTCTGTGCTGTGCCAGTCACCATGTCCCAGTCTAACTGTGCTTACCTGTCTGTCCCCATCACTCCACGCACTCTTCCCTCTGCCCATGAGCCTTGGGGGCTGGGACTGTGGCTTGTTCAGTTGTGTGTCCCCAGCACTCTGCACAGTGCCAGGTGAGCAAGAGGGACCCAGGAAGTGAATGTGGAATGTGGTTTGCACAGCCAGTAGAAGAGGAAACCAATCAGGGCAGGAAGATCAGTCTGCTGGGGGGACAGGGCCCAGGAAAGTAAGAGGACGGGAAGGGCTCCTCATTTGGCTCCTCGAGTGATGGGTTGGGGGGAAGGGGTGTCTCTCCACCCAGCCGTCCTGGGGCCCATCACTGTCCCGCTCGGGCACCCACCTCCTGCTCCGCTGACGGCAGGACTGTGGAGCTCCAGGAAGCCCTGCAGGGCAGCCTGACTTGGGCCCCGGCCTGGGCAGGACAGGGTGCGGGGGACACAACCAGACAGACCAGGCACCATGTTGAATTTATCCCCTGCTACCTGGGCGAGCTTGGGCACATTGCTTAGCCCTTCTGAGCCTGGCTGCCTCCCTAGGGAAACAGGAGCCGGGATCACCTCCCTTGTGAGGCACTGAAGGCTGAGCCCGGCACGCGATAGGCGCTCAGTAGATGCTAGTCTTCACCTTCCAGGTGAAATGCGGCCCTGAGCCTTGGGAGCTGAGGGAAGCGGGCGGGTCTACCTCTGACTCGTCCTCCTCTCCCTCTGGAGGAGCCAATGCGCATGTCCCCTCCTCCAACCCCGGCCCCGCCCACGTCCCCCTTCACCAAGGGGGTGAATTCTCTGGTGCCAGAGTCAGGGAGAAAGCAGTGTAGCAAGGGGATGGAGACACTGGGGCTGGGCCCTCTGCTCAGGAGACGTGGAGTGAAACTCCTCTTAGGCCAACACAGTCTAGAGCAGACTGGATTTACCTGGTCCTGCTGTCACTGGGAGGGGAGTACAGTGGTCCAGCATGGGGGGAGAAGGCCCTGCATCCAAGGACAAGCCCTGTTATATCATTGCTGTTCCTCCTCCTGCCAGTGCAGAGCAGACAGGAGGCCTAGAGTCGGTGGGGCTGCTGTGGGTGGAAGGGCAGGTGACCCCGATGGGGTCTGGGAACATGGCAGGAAGTCCCACCAAGGCTGACATGAGAAGGAAGGTGATGGAGAATCCAAGGGCTGAAGCCTCACGACCTCTGTGTCACAGCGGAGCATCCCGTCTCGAAAGTGTGGGGCCCGTTTGTGTGTCACTCCCACACTGAATTTCCTAGTCCCTTTTCAACAGAATCCCTTAGTCTCACCTCCAGCATATCCCAACCCAGCCTATGTGAGTGTGCTCCAGGGGGGCGGGGATGTGGTTTGCAGTGGGCAGGGTGGGAGGTGAGGGACAGTGACAACAGTGAGGCATCTTCCAGTGGCTGAAGTTCCTCAAACACCCGAGTAAACGAGGAGACTATTGACAGGAGTTTCACCTTTAAAACTGTCCCTTCACCATGGGCATATATGCGGCCTCCCCTCTCAGCCCAGTGTCCTGTCGTGTCAGGTCAAAGGTCTTTTCATGACAGTTTAAGCCCATTCATTTGAGGGACGCCGGGAAGTTTTCATGTGGCATTTACTGAACCAAGTAAAGATACCATGGAGTTCTTTCTTGGAAACGTGTGACTCACAGGCACGGTTGTCAAACTCGTTTGACAGTCCAGATTCATGGAAATTGGCACAAAGTGCCCTCTGCAGTGGCGCCTGCTCTGTCTGCTGGGGCTGACCTGGCCCTCTCCTCCCGACAGACGCTGCCATTCTTCACCAGCATCCCGGGTGGGCTGTACCCCTCCAAGAGCATCACCATGTCGGGCACCGTCCTGCCCAGTGCTCAGAGGAAAGCCAGGGCTCTCGGGGAGGAGAGACGGCCCAAGGTCATTCTGGCCATCCTCCTGGCTCTGGGCAGGCTGGGGAGGGCCAGGGACCCAGAGCTCAGTGGGCAGAGTAGGTCCACGTGAGCTGCCCACCCCCAGGTTCTACATCAACCTGCGCTCTGGGAATGACATCGCCTTCCACCTGAACCCCCATTTCAAAGAGAATGCCGTGGTCCGCAACACACAGGTCAACGGTTCTTGGGGGCCTGAGGAGCGAAGCCTGTCAGGAAAAATGCCCTTCACCCAGGGCCAGAGCTTCTCGGTAAGCTGCGCTCAGAGGGGCTCCCATGGGGCCAACGGAGCAGGGGGCGGGGGCGCTGGGGGCCCCTGGAACGAGATGGGAGCTGATGACTCTGGGTGAGGCCTGGGCCCAGAAGAAGAGAAAGTGTTCAATCCATTCTTATGATTTTACTGTTTCTGTCCCACATATGGCAGGTGGGGGCTCTGCTGTTTACAGGTGAGGAAACTGACTCACAATGCAGGTTACTCGCCTGAGGACACACAGCAGATCAGCGCCAGATGGAACCCAAGAATGAGGGTCATTCCTCATCCACTCACTCACTCACTCACTCACTCATTCATCAACAATCATTTCTCAGCTGTTCTATCAGGGCCCACTTTGTGTAGGAAGTGCCCCAGGAGCTGGGGGCCAGCCATGAAACGGACAGATGGGGTCCTGCACCCAGGGAGTTGACAGTTCAGGTGGGAGAGGAACAAGGACACAGATGCTTGGACAGGTCCTTGTAGATGACAGCAGGTTCTCTGCAGAAGGCAACACAGAATAAGAGGACAAAGTGAGCCCGGGGGCAGGGGCCGCACTGCCTTAGACGGGGACAGCTCTCCGAGGAGGCCACCGGGCAGCTGAGACCTCCATGGTAGAAGGAGCCCGCCTCCCAGAGATCTGCGGGGTGCATTCAGGCGGGCAGCAGAGGGAGCAGCTGTTTTTGCAAAGGCAGAGAGCCATGGGCGTGGCCTGTCCTGGAACTGGGCGCCAGGGGCTTCCTCGGAGAGAGTGGGACAGAGAGGGGTGGGTGGCACAGCTGAGGCCCGGCTCACACAGATCAGATGTTCTCAGCCTTGACTACGCAGTCAAATCCCCCTGGGGAAATTAAGGAAGAAAAGTCGATGCCTGTGCCCGCCCCAGGCCAACGAGGGGGTGAGCCTGGGCCTCCATATCTTTAAATACACCCTGATACGCTTCACCCAGGGTGGAAAATGACTGATATAGGGCCTTGAGGGCCATGGAAAGGAGTTTGGATTTTAATACAGTGTGTTGGTGTGTGTCAAGCCAGAGTGCCATATACTGTGATATATAGATAGCTGTGTGACTTGAGGCAACTGACCACTGCTCTGTGCCTCAGTTTCCTCATCTACAAATGGGCAAATAATAACATCATCTCATAGAGATGTAAGAATGAAGTGAAATCGTGTTTGTGACATGCTGAGGACAGTGTCTGGTGTGCAGTAAGTGTGCGAGGGTCAGCTATTGCGATGGGGTGATGACATTTTCACAGACGTGCTCTGACAGCCTCCTGGAGAATGTTTGGGGCGAAAAGACAAGTTAGGAGGCTGCCCTGCAGGAGTGCAGGCGCGGAGCGCTCCTGTGTGCCGGGTACTAGGGACGTGGATGGCAGAAGTCAGCATTCCTGCCCCTGGAGGCTCAGGGTCCAGCTGGAGAATGAGGATGGGGTTGGGGCCGTGGCCTGAAGGGGCACCTGACTCGACTAGGAGGGCGTGAGGAGGTGGGGAAGGCAGAGAAGGCTCGCCTTCCTGGAGGTAGGGGGGAGAATCCAGTAGGATGAGCACAGTTATGCCTGTGGGCAAGGTGTGCAGAGTGGGGAGCAGAGGAGGAAGGGCATCCTGGGCGGTGGGAACAGAATATGCAAAAGTACAGGCAGGAGAGCACACGGCTTTTAGTGAAGAACGAATCCCTCAGAGTGGCTAGAAGGCAGGTGTGGGGCCTGCTTGACTATTGTTTGAGGAAGGCAGGAAGGAGGGAGGGAGACACAAGCCTGCATTTGGGGTTGAGAACTTTCCAAGCTGAGTGCAAATACGTGTTCTCTGTCCAGGTGTGTATCACGTGTGAAAGCCACTGCCTCAGGGTGACCGTGGATGGTAGGCACCTGTGTGAATACTACCACCGCCTGAAGAACCTGCGTGCTATCAACAACGTGGAAGTAGGGGGCGACATCCAGCTGAGCCACGTGCAGACATAGGCGGGATCCCTGCCCAGAGAACGAGGGCTGGGGCATGTTGCTGTCCGGATCTGCTTATCACCTCCACCTTCCCTGTCCCTGCCTCAGCCCCAGCACTTCCCAGCCTGCTGAGGATCTCTGCTGGGGAGACCCCGTCCTTGTCTGGCCCTGCTGAGGCTGCAGCCAGCCTGGAGTGGCGAGGGTAGCTGGCTGGGACTGCCTTCCTCAGTCGGGGCAGGACCTGGGGCTCCAGCTGCCCAAGTCCTACCAACTGAGGAGAGGGGTGGTCCGTGCAGGCTACAGCCCTGTGGTCAGTCCCCTCGGCAGAAAGGGAGGTCCTGGGCCGTCCCAAGCACCCAGCCCAAGCCTACAACCCATCTGCCCCTCAACGACATTCCCGCCCCACTCAGCTCCACCTCAGTCCCAGGCCACCAGCTGTCCCCTCCACGAGGGAGGCGGTGTCCTCGGCCCCTCCCCGTTCTCCCACCTTCCGCCTCTCCCGCACCTGCACCCCAGCTTCAGGAAAGCTGCCCTGGGGACACCCCGCTGGTTTCCACCAACTGATGGGACCTGTCTCAGCAGGGGGCTCTCCCCTTCCCGGTGTCATTCAGAGAAAGAAAGAAAACTGCTTGTCGGCACACGTGTCCGGGATGATTGTGGCTATTTTAACGTGTTTGGAGACATTTTGGAGTCTCTGGAATTGGGGGGATCCTGGCTGAGGGGGGCGGGAGAAGACAGTGTGGGCTCGTTTTGATTGGGGGGTGTCCCTACATCCACACCTGCTCCCAGTGGGTCCACCACAAACCCCACCAGGGTGTGGGAGAAGGCAGGCCAAGCTCAGGCCTCTTGGGCAGGAATCTCTGACGCAGGAAGCTTGGGAACAGAGGAGAACCCAGGAAACAGCCCCATGTTCCCGAGATGGGCCAAGGGCTGGGCCGGAGCCCATGGGGGCGTTAGATGGCAGGGCCAGCTCGTCAGAACCCTGTGTCCCAGCAGGAGGTGGCAGGTGGGGTCTGGAGAAGCTGACTTGGAATGGAGTCCTGTTTGTGGGGTTCTGCTATGGGTCTCCTAGCCTTAGGCCTCAGTGGTTGGGGTGTGGTGGGGAAAATGGCTCAGTGTGTGGGGTTCTGCCAGCCACTGGGCGGTGCAGGGGGCCCGGCTCTAGGTCCATATGATGCCGACACATCCTGAACTCCGTCACGAATCTAGGGCCTCGGGAACCAGGGTGCGGCTCAACGTGTAGTCCTCAGGCCAGTAGCACGAGCAGCACCTGGAAGCCTGTTAGATATGCAGAAGCTCGGGCCCTGGGGCAGACCTCCTGAACCAAGGTCTGCATTGTAATGAGATACCAGCGGGGTGGTGTGCATGTTAGGTCAGAGCATGAAGGGCACCGGGTTAGGTGACCGCATTCTTGACCAGGTCCCAGATGCATTGCTGGTACAGTGGAGGTTGGCATGCCCCCGTTACCCCCCCTCATTTGAGTGGGAGCAGGGAGGGGAGAAATGGGCGGGGAGTAAGGACAGGGAAGCCAAAGCCAAGCTGGGGGTCAGATTTTGCCAGACCCCCACTTCGCCTCTGCCTCAGCTCCCTCCTTGTTCACCCCTGAAAAGGAAACATGCCTCCGGCCCTTGAGAAGCCTTCGGTCACAGAAGTGGACCATCACAGGATCTTGGTCCCTTCTGGGTTGCCAATTGTTAACACCCAAAATTGGGGTTCTCTGCCCGATGCGCATAAACAAGGCAATTAATTACGGCATCAGCCGTTGGGAAGAGAAATCAGCTTTTATTCTGCAAGATCGATCTACAAGGAGACTAGGGGAGTGTGCCCTCAGATCTGTCTCCCCGATTCAGGATTTGGGGCCAAATTTAAGAGGTTAGGGAGAACAGGTTGGCACATGGAAACACTAGTGGGACAGGCTTTGATTGGTGGACTTCAACTATTTATGGTAAGGTTTTAGACATTTATGACAGGGTTACAAACATTTATGATGGGGTTCTAAACATTTATGATGGGGTTCTAAACATTTATGATGGGGTCTAGAAGGCATTTTAACACGGGACCTTCCTGAATGAGGGACCCCTGTCTTCTGATAAGAGTCTGACTTTCAAGTTCCGGTGGAGTCCTGGCCCTTGGGTTCCGTCGGGAGGAGGGTCTTTAGTTTCGAGGTCGTTTCAGGTCATGATTTCTTCTTTTACGCCTGCTAGGGCTTCGTGACTTTGCAGTTTTTCTGAAAGACAATCCTTAATCACTTTGTTGATAAGAGATGGAGTCTGTTTGAACTGGCTCTAAATGGGCCTGTGGTTACAGCCTCTGCAACACTACCTGACTCAAGAGGAAGAGTGATGGAGGGGAAGGAGACAGTAGGGTTAATCAGTTCATTTACTACGTCTTAACTTTTGCAAACGTTACAGACACCTGTGACCATGCAGACCCATCGCTCATGCAGTGAAGGGCCCTGAAGTTCAAGCTTCTCAGCGACCCCTCCTCTGGGTTCAGTCCCTAAACCAGCGGGAGGGCGGGATGATGGACCAGCTGGCAGCCTGTGGTGTTTGCCAGGTGCAGATGAAACTGGTTTGGCCATAACACCTGACCCCAGCCCACGCCCTCCCTCTTGGCTGCTCCCCATTCTTCCTTCTTTCCCCGCTCTGTGCTTTCAGGAAACAAAATTCCTCTTTGGTTCACTGTGAACTCTCTCCAGGAAAGAAACCAGTTTCCTAACACCAGATTGCTCTCTGCCTGGCTCCTGGCCAGAGATTTTATGTCAGTCATCTCTCCTCAAGCTCCTGACAGCCCTCCCCAGGTTGAATAATTGATGACTCGAAGGATGAGAGAAGTGCCCAGGGCCACGCATGTAATGAGCAGCAGAACCAGGATAAAAACCAGGTCAGCCTGGCTCTTAGGTCTGTGTGCTCCCCCACATCCAGGAGTCCCCTCGCTCTATTTGGGTGTAGATTGAAGAGACCCCCTGAGGCAGCTGCCTGAGCAACCAGCAACCAGCTGCTGAGCTGCTGAGCTGACTCCACTGGGGTTGATTCAGCTAGTCCATGTTCTATTTATCTCTTTCTTCATAACAATTATACTAAAACTTAGTAGCTTAAAACAATGACAACACTTATCTGGCTCCCAAACCTGAACTTGGGCAGGGTTGGGTGGGGAGAGCTCATCTCTGCTCCACTCAGCGTTGGTTGGAATGGCTCAGAGGGTGGGGCTGGAATCATCTGAGGCCTCCTTCACTCACACGTCTGCCAGTTAATCCACGCTGGCCGTTGGCTGAGAATTTAGTTGGAGCTATTGCCCTGAACACCTCCAGGTGCCTTTCCACATGGCTTGGGCTTCCTCACAATATGGTGGCTGGATCCCAAGGGTAAGCATCCTAGAGAGTAGGAGCCAGGTGAGAGTTGTATCCTGTTTATAACCCAGTCTCACAAGTTATGCAACATTTCTACCACATTCTATTTTTCGAGGCAATCCCAAAAGCCCCACCCAGGTTCAAGAGGAGAGAAGAGAACTTACTTCTTTTCTTTCTTTTTTTTTTGATGAGAAAGATTGGCCCTGAGCTAATGTCTGTGCCAATCTTCTTCTATTGTATATGTGGGATGCTGCTACAACATGGCTTGATGAGCAGTGCGTGGGTCTGCGCCTGGTTCTGAACCCACGAACCCTGGGCCGCCGAAGCGGAGCCCTCAAACTTAACCATTACACCACCTGGAAGGCCCCCTCTGGTTTCTTTTTTTTTTTTCTTTTCCTTTGGTGAGGAAGATTAGCCCTGAGTTAACATCTGTTTCTAATCCTCTGTTTCTTTGCTGAGAATGATTGGCCCTGGGCTAACATCCGTGCCCATTTCCTCCACTTTATATGTTGGACACCTACCACAGCATGGCTTGACAAGCGTGCATGGCTCTGCACCTGGGATCCGAACCCGCAAACCTCAGGTGGCCGAAGCAGAGCATGGGAACCCAACCACTACGCCAGCAGGCCGGCCCCTCTGGTTTCATTTTTGATCACTATTTTCTGTACCTGGGGAGTGGGAAGCCCAGTGTGCCAGGCTCAGCTTTGGATCCTGTCAACACACTCTCATCCATGGCCCATTCCAGAGGGGTGGCGGGGAATGGGGGTGGGGTTGATCTGCTGAGCAGGAAAGAACAATGAGTCCTTTCTCTTTTGTATCCAGGGACCCCTGAGAAGAATGTGATGTGGAATGAAACGGTATTTTCCACGGAGTGGAGCATCATCTCATAGTGGAGCCCAGGTGTGAAGCAAGAGACACACTTTGGGAATCAGCCAGACGTGGCTTCAAATCCAAGTTCCTTCCCTTGCTGGTTGGATGACCCTGAGCAGGTTACTTCACCTCAGTAACCCCCTGTTTCTCCTTCTGTAAATGCGGGTAATGCTTGTCTCCCATCATCTGCCTGACAGGAAATGAGAGATCACAGGTAAAGCAACTTGGACAGCTGCAAAAGGTTCCTGGACCCGATTCCAGTGTGTGTGTGTGTGTGTGTGTGTGTGTGTGTGTGTGTGTGTGTAGGCTTCCCCTACACCAACAAGCCATTGTTGGATGCCAGCAGGGTGTCTGAGAATTCAGTTCAGTCCTGACACTACCTACCCAGAGATAGAATCAGATTCCACAGGTAAAGGACTCAGTCCCACAAGACCACCCCCCACTACAGACACCAGTCGCAAGTCCAAGTTGTCACTGTGCTTCTGACTGATCGGTACGGACTGGAGGTTCCAACAACCCCTCCACCTCAGGATGCCAGTTGCAAGTCCAGGTTGTTGTCCGTGCCTCTGAGTGACTGGCTATAAATCAGAGCTTCCCATGATCGCCTCCTCAGGTTCGATTCGTTTCCTAGAACGGCTCACAGGACTCAGGGAAACACTTACTTAGGTTCACCAGTTTATTAAAGGATGTGACAAAGGATACAGATGAGCATCCAGATGGAAGGGATGCATAGGGCAAGAAATGAGTGAAGGGGTGCGGAGCATCCACGCCCTCTCTGGGCATGCCACTCTCCCAGCTCCTCCGTGTATTCACCAACCTGGAAGCTCTTAGAAAAAGACAGCTGACCTTTGGGGTTTTTCTGGAGGCTTCATTAGGTAGTCATGATTGACTAGGCTGTTGGGAATTGATTCCACCTCGAGCCCCCCACTCCTGCTACCCCTTCACCCCGGGAATCAGGGGGTAGGTCTGAAAGTTCCAATCCTCTGATCACATGGATGGTTCTCCTGGCAACCAGCCCCCTCCCTTGGGTGGGTCCGAAAGTCATCTTCAGTAACATAAACGAGAAATTCCAAGGGTTTTGGGAGCTGTGAACCAGGAACTGTGGATGAAGACCAAACATATATGAGAAATATATTTTGATCATCTAAATGACTAAATGTATATTTCCTATAAATCACCATATTGCATGGCCCTGCCGCATAGGAGATACTCAGTGATGCTCTCTTGCTTGTCCCTGGCCTCCTGGTGTGTGCCCAGAACTGGACACTGTACCCAAGGAATCTGGCCAACACCTAACAATATGGGGCTTTCACCTCCCTTGTTTCTAGATATTCTAGCTCTAGGAATGCAGCCTAAGATGGTTTTATTTTGGGGGGCAGCCATATCACTCGGCGGTTCTCACCGACTAAAGCCCTATAGTTCTCTCCACATGTAGCAGCTGCTCCTCAGCCCCCTCCCAGCAACCGTCATAATGGGCCCAGCTGTAGGCAGTGATGGTTGTGGTGTTCCAGAAACATGGCAAATCCAGGCCACTTCCTCCACGACTCAGGTCTTTTTTCCACACTGCCATGGAAGGCTTGCCCTATCCACCCAACAAAGGAGGCACCAGGTAAGATTAGACCCTAGCCCCTGCACCTCCTCCCCAACCACCTCTATTCCCGAGGGGTGTCAGACCCACCACGTGCTCAAGGGGGAAAGATTCCTAAGTTCCTACCTGGTGATGATAAGACGAATGAGCTTACATGTTGTTGACGCAAAATAACCAATAACCATTCT
This sequence comes from Diceros bicornis minor, assembly GCF_020826845.1. Classification (NCBI taxonomy): domain Eukaryota; kingdom Metazoa; phylum Chordata; class Mammalia; order Perissodactyla; family Rhinocerotidae; genus Diceros; species Diceros bicornis. Next base: position 19,798,726 of record NC_080757.1, on the reverse strand, counting down.
CTAGATAAGAGAGATAGGTGAGTTTCACTTGAGCCAGAGTGAGAATTATAACCCAGGAAAGCCTTTTCCAGAATGGAAGAAAGCCTTCTGGAGAAACATGATTTTCAATACAGTCTTATATCTTTTTTAGAACAAAGAACGTACATTAAACACATCCAGGATACATTTTCATCATAGTTTCCAAGAGGTATTCAGTTGCAAATTAGCAGGTCAACATGACCCTGATGCCAAGAAAGGGACTAAGGTGGGTGGCATTACCAAAAAGGGGTGGGAGGGGAAGTACGCATTCTTCTCTTAAGACAGTGCATTCTTACTTTAATGGTTAAAGGAGCTGTACGTAGTATGTGAGATAGGCCATAAGTCAGGCTTCTTTAGTCCAGGCCGAATCAGTTTTGAACCCGAATACTCACCCCATACACCTCAGTGTGTGAAAATCTCCTGTCTTTTGCCCCTTTCGATCAATAGTCTTTTTCCTTTTTTTTTTGTGAGGAAGATCAGCCCTGAGCTAACATCTATTGCCAATCCTCTTCCTTTTTTTCTCCAAAGCCCCAGTAGATCGTTGTATGTCATAGCTGCACGTCCTTCTAGTTGGCGTATGTGGGACGCGGCCTCAGCATGACCGGAGAAGCGGTGCGTCAGTGCGCTCCCGGGATCTGAACCCGGGCCGCCAGTAGCGGAGCACGCGCACTTAACCACAAGGCCGCGGGGCCGGCCGAATAGTCTTTTGATAGAAAGCATTGATGAAAAAAATATTGTCCTTCGAGGGGCCGGCCAGGTGGTGCAAGCGGATAAGTGCGCACGCTCCAGTGTGGCGGCCCGGGGTTGGCTGGTTCGGATCCCGGGGGCGCACAGACGTGCTGCTTCTCGAGCCATGCTGTGGCGGTGTCCCATATAAAGTAGAGGAAGATGGGCACGGATGTTAGCTCAGGGCCAAGGTTCCTCAGAAAAGAGAGGAGGATTGGCATCAGATGTTAGCTCAGGGCTGATCTTCTTCACACACGCAAAAAAAATATTGTCCCTCGGGACCAGGGTGGTTGCTGACTGCCCTGGGTCTATCGTGTCCCTCGGTGCTAGGCTGTTATGTCATTGATTTCCCCAGTTATCCACATTGGGGGAAGTAGTCGGATAGAGTGCACAAGCATGGAGGCATATAGTAACTGGGGAAGCATTTGATAGGTTATGTAATTTGTCAATTATTTTTAGATTATCACACAAACATTGTACAAGTGCTTTGATATGACTTCCTATAGTTACATTGTCTATAACAATTATAGAACAGATAATCCAGTACTTGAAAGGATTAGTTTAAAATGAGTTCTTAGGGATAGTCTTTATCAGAAAAGGAAATTCATCCAGGGTTGTAAGATCGATTGACCATTCAAGTCGATGAGCAATCAATTCTCTAGCCTGCGTGCCAGGCTTACAACACTGAGTAAGGAAAACAGTAATGAGTTTGAATATTATGACTAATACAAGAATTCCCAGGAGTAACAGAAATAGGAATTGGAATCCATTCTCACAAAAGGGAGCCAATACCAGAGGGGAGCCAACTAAACAAATCAAGACTAGATGTAGTGTGGCTTACGACATTCACCTGCTTTTTCACATGCGTTAGCAGAGATGACACCCTGGAAGATTCATCTGTTATAAAACCACAGCATTCGGTTGGAATGATTGCACACGTACCACCTAGGGCTGCAGTTACATTATCTAAGGCCATTCTACTTTGAAGGACAGCGTTTCTCATTCAAAATATTTCAGTATGTAATAAGGCTATTCCTGCTTGACTATCGTTAAGGGCTTGTTGAGTAAATTCAGTCAGGGCTTCTACATGTGATATGACAGCTTCTAGCCCCAAAGAAGGAACAAAGAGAGCCGCTAGGTGCTCATGCCAGTGGAACACTGAATGAGCTCGTCTGGCTTTAAGGAGAGGAAGATTGGCTTGGCCACAGTTGTTAGCTCAGGGCGAATCCTACCCTGCACCCGAAGGAGTCCCAGGGTGCAGTGTCCTATCCATCCTGGCAGTAGCCAAGGCCAGAAGTTTGTTCCACATAGCCATTGAGTTCCGTTAGGAGCCACCCAAGAAGTGCCTGACCTTCAAGACCAGCCTGTTCCAAACCAATCACTTTTTTAAGTATGATAGTATTCTGAATTCTTAAATAGAACAATTATAAAATGAGTACATGGTTTAAGCATTACAAGGGTTTAAATGAGGAGATATAAGGTTGGGAATACAGACCTGGTCCAGAGTCTTGGGACAGCTGTCTTCAACAGATAATGTCTTCTTCTCACCCTGGTTTGGAGGTATTTGTCTTGGTCAGTCAAAATCAGGTGTCAGGGCCGGCCTTGTGGCTTAGCGGTTTAGTGGGCGCGCTCCGCTACTGGCGGCCAAGGTTCGGATCCCAGTTGTCCGGCCATGCTGAGGCTGCGTCCCACATGCAGCAGCTAGGAGGATGTGCAACTATGACGTACGGCTATCTACTGGGGCTTTGAGGGGAAAAAAAGGAGGAGGATTGGCAATAGATGTTAGCTCAGAGCCGGTCTTCCTCAGCAAAGAGAGGAGGATTGGCACGGATGTTAGCTCAGGGCTGATCTTCCTCACAAAAAATTAAATAAATAAATAAATAAAGTCAGGTGTCAGAAACAGGAGTTGACATCCACTCAGGCAGAGGAAACTTTTTAAAATGAGAAATGTGAATCCATGAGTCTATACCCTTTAATTTTGCAGGGCATGGATTGGTGAAAAATTCCTGTGATGGTTCTTTCCGATGGGGTTGCAGAGAGTCTTTTATTTGATGCCTCTTCCAACAAATAAAATCTCCAGGTTGTAGTCCATGATCCTTAAAGCCTTCGTCTCCTGGGAGCTCTCTGGGAAAGGAATCAGCTACCAACCTTTCACTTTTTAAGCACCTCAAGGAGACCCTGACAACAATGTAATATGTCTTCCTTAAGCCGAGCAGGTTCATGCATTTCCTCATCGAATTGCATAGGCCGTCCTATTATTATTTGAAAAGGAGACAGCCGACGTTTACCAAAAGGTACAGATGTAAGGTTGAGAAGAAGTAGCAGAAGAGCTTTTGGCCATGAGAGATTAAATGTTCCTGAAAGTTTTGCCAATTGAGTTTGGATCATACGACTAGTTAAAATGTTGCATTATGGCCAAATGTCACAAACAGAGTTAATTATATGTCTGGTGGAATATGTTCCCCGGTCACCAAATAACTCAGTAGGAATCCCCAGACAGGACTTATCCTTTCCAATAACTACTAAAGCCATTGCTTTTCTGCAGGGAAACGCCTCAACCCAATGTGAGAACACACAGATCATTACTAAGATATTTATATCCTTGAGATGGTGACATTTGAACAAAGTCCAATTGCCATACCTCAAAGGGTCCCTTCGGAAAGAGAAAGTGACCTTGTGCCATGAAGTGGTTTCCCGGGATTATATTTAGGACATATAGTACAACGAGCATATGCTTTATGAGCCACTGTGGGAGACAGTTTCCAGAAATATTGTTCTCGCCATAATATCACCTTTTCAGGTGCCCAATGGGTTAGTTAATGTCTATGCTGGAGAAGTGGCAAGTGTCCTCCAATAGGCACTTCGGTCAGTTATTGAGCCTGAACCACATCTGTGGGGTGGCATCGAAAGTTCCCCCTTTCTGTTGCCACCTTTGATTCTCTTCTTGCATGGTGATTTCTTGAGCCTGCAGAAGGAAATCTTTTACTGGGTTAGCAGAGTTAATAGAAAGTAGTGGGCATCCTCAAGGCTGGACAGCATATCCAGCTTGATAATGTCCTTGCTTATCCTTTAAGTAAGACACATCTGTAAATCAAATTAGATAACAGATTGCAGTCATGATCATTTTCCTCCTGTAGTGATGGCAGCAAAGTAGCAGGGTTAAGATGGTGAAGAATATTGACCTAATGCAGTATAATCTAAGAAGGTTTATCATCATTTCCTTGACAGTGCTTCCCATGCAATTTAGCATACCAAACAAGCCTAATTAGTTGACTATCTCCCTCTTTATAGGAAGAGAGAACAAACGTCTTTGAGAAGTCCCAGGGGCCCTCTGAAAATTCTCAGAGAAATTTTTAAGTCAAAAGAAAGACTTCATTTAGGATTTGAATTGGGGGGAAGCTTGTCAAAAATAGAAGGTTTTAAAACACTCAGTCTAACAGGATCAACTCATTCTTTGCAAATTATGGTGTGTCGAACAAGGTGCAGGAAGGAAAGGGGTGCAGACAGATGTGCGGCCCTGGGGCGCCTTCTACCTGCGGGTGCCTGTATGACTCTGAACTGCTCATCCCCAGCTTGGGGCCTGCGGGTCTCTCTCTGGTACATTGCAGGGACCTGCTTGACTGCACTGCTCCCTGCCCCCCCACACTCCCCAACCAAGCCTCTCCTGCTAGTCTCTTTCAGTCCATCATGTTCCCTGACTGGGTGCTAAAGCCAATTAAGGACGGTTTATTTAACATGTCTCCCCAACCCTCATGTCACATAGAAGGTTCTATTAAGTCCAAGATTCTCCTCTCTCCATTCTAAAACCCAGAAACAAGAGAGAGAGGAGAAGAGAGGGAGAAGAGAGGAAGGAGATAAATTCATAGAGAAGGGGCTCAGAAGCTCCCAGGGAACCACAGTACTCTAGGAGAACAATCTCTATCTTGATGTTTTGTATTTACAAAACATTTCTTTCTATGTGATTATGTTTTTATACCAAGAATAGAATTTTAAGGGGAGAAACATTTTTTTGAGAACCCAAATATCCTCATGTAGGTCAGGCTGCCGCTAGGGAGCAGTGTGACCTTGGGCGTGTCCCTTGGAGTCTGAGCCTCGGCTTCTCTGTGTGTAAAATGGGTATAACCAGGCCTTCCCACCGCGGCCACCACCCTGAGCACAGGCAAAGTCCAGCCACATGGGTGCTGTCAAGTAGCCCCACAGTTTTTGGGACACTGCCCAAGCATGCTCAGGAGACAGTTACATACAATGGGCGGTATCGTCTAGAAACTCACTGTCGTGTCAGTGTGGTCAGGCTCTTTGAACTTCTAGGAACCAAATATGATTCAGTCTCAGGGGTGGAGCTCACAAAAGAGAGGAAGGAAGACACCACTGTCCTTACGGAGGGGGAGTCTCTTTGAGCTCAGCGTCCTGGTGCAGAGCTCCCATTTCCAGGTGAGCAGGAGCTCTCCTCTCGTCCCTCCCACTGCCTGTCCCCTCCGCCCTAGCAGCCATGGAGACTAGCCTTAAGTAGTCACACACTTTGAGATCTGGCTGAGCAAGGCCATAATAGCGATAACAGGATCATTTCCTGGTAAGGGTGTTACTGATGGCTACAGTCTCCTTACACACCTTCGCCTGCACCCACAGGTGCACCTCTTCTTTTATCCAGGAAATCAGAACTAGATAAGTCTCCAGGGTGTTTTTTGGCCTCCTGGGTCTTTAAAGTTCCAGGTAATTCTTTTCCTCTTCTGTAGCCATTGACATTAAGGTCCTGGAGAAGATTTGTTTTTTGGCAACGTTGTTGCAGCCTTTATCCAGGGTCTGTTATGGAGGGCAGCCAGGGTTGGGGGATGAGTATAACTGTGTCTGCGCTTCCCGGTGCGAAGGTAGATGTTTCCATCCCCTCCATGTGCAACCCGAGGTCGCCTCTCCTCTGTTCCCTATGAACAGTTTTAGGCATATTTAAATAACACCCCAGGTGAGCTAGGATCAGAGGGACCTACTGCAATAAACAAGTAACCATACGAATTAAAAAAACAACTAGAGCCAACTGAACCAAGTAAAGATACCGTGGAGTTCTTTCTTGAAAACATGTTACTCACAGATACGGTTGTCTAACTCGTTTGACAGTCCACATTCATATAAACTGGTACTAAGGTCCCCCTGCAGTGGTGCCGGCTCTGTCTGCTGGGGGTGACCTGGCCCTCTCCTCCCAACAGACACTGCCTTTCTTCACCAGCATCCCGGGTGAGCTGTTCCCCTCCAAGAGCATCATCGTCTCGGGCACTGTCCTGCCCAGTGCTCAGAGGTAAGCCAGGGCTCTTGGGGAAGAGAGACGGCCCAAGGTCATTCTGGCCATCCCCCTGGCTCTGGGCAGGCTGGGGAGGGCCAGGGACACAGAGCTCAGTGGGTAGAGCAGGTCCACGTGAGCTGCCCACCCCCAGGTTCCACATCAACCTGCGCTCTCTTAGTGACATCGCCTTCCACCTGAATCCCCGTTTCGATCAGAACACTGTGGTCCGCAACAAGCCGATCAATGGCTCTTGGGGGCCTGGGGAGTGAAGCCTGTCCCAAAACTGCCCTTCACCCGGGGCCAGAGCTTCTCGGTGAGCAGCGCTCAGAGGGGCTCCCATGGGGCAGACAGAGCAGGGGGCGGGGGCGCTGGGGGCCCCTGGAATGAGATGGGAGCTGAGCATCTGGGTGAGGGCTGGGCCCAGAAGAAGAGAAAGTGTTCAACCCATTGTTGTTATTATGTTACTATTTCTGTCCCACACACGGCAGGTGGGGGCCGAATTGACATTCTGGCAATTAATTAAAAGATTTTGTAAATGAGATACAGCTTAAGTATTAAAGCTGTTTACAGGTGAGGAAACAGACTCACAATGCAGGTTACTCGCCTGAGGTCACACAGCCGATCAGCGCCAGATGGAATCCAAGAATCAGGTGTCCTTCCTTCATCCACTCATTCACTCACTCACTCATTCATCAACAGTCATTTCTCAGCTGTTCTATCAGGGCCCACTTTGTGGGAAGTGACCCAGGAGCGGGGGGGACAGCCACAAAGCAGACAGATGAGGTCCTGCCCCCTCATAGTTGACGGTTCATGTGGGAGAGGAACAAGGACACAGATGCTTGGACAGGTCCTTGCAGATGACAGCAGGTTCTCTGCAGAAGGCAACACAGAGTAAGGGGACAGCATGAGCCTGGGGCAGGGGCCGTGCTGCCTTAGACGGGGACAGCTCTCCGAGGAGGCCAGCGGGCAGCTGAGACCTCCACGGTAGAAGGAGCGTGCCTCTCAGAGATCTGCGGGGTGCATTCAGGCAGGCAGCGGAGGGAGCAGCTGTTTTTGCAAAGGCGGAGAGTCTTGGGCATGGCCTGTCCTGGAACTAGGGGGCCAGGGGATTCCCCAGAGAGAGTGGGACAGAGAGGGGTGGGTGGCACAGCTGAGGCCTGGCTCACACAGAGTAGGTGTTCTCAGCAGTGACTAAGCAGTCAAATCCCCTGACGAGCTTAAAGAAGAAAACTCAATGCCTGTGCCCGGCCTCGGCCAACGAGGGGTGAGCTACATATATAGCTGCTAGTTAGGTAAGTTTTTTGTGGAATAATTTCTCTATTCCCAGCATAAAGGTGCTGATGTACTTGAGGACCCATATGTAGGAGGAAGCCAAGCAAATCCATCCCAGATTCGTGTGAAATCTGCCATAGTTCTTGTTGTAGAATCCAATTTCTTTTGTTTAGCAGCAAGTTGTTGGGATATCTTAATAGTTTAAGCAACAGAAAAGGAATAACCAAGTCCTGTACCATGAATATTATTGGCTATTGGCCAGGTTTCAGGATCATAATTAGTAATATCAAATGAACTGTGAACATTGGAACTAGACCTCCGTATCATAATAAATTGTTTTAGAGCTTTCGACTCTGTACCTCAAAAGGGAGAAACCGAAGATATCCCAGATGTACTAGAAAGGGGAAGTTGGCCCCATGGCCAACAACTGGACTGATTATTACATGAAGCAAGGGAATGAGCCCATTGTAAGAAGACATTGCCTTTGAGGCTCTTTCAGATGTGGATTGAATAAACAACCATAGCATCACAAAAATCTTAAATGACATTCTGGCAATTAATTAAAAGATTTTGTAAATGAGATACAGCTTAAGTATTAAAAGGGTTTAGATGAGGAGATACAAGATTGGAAATACAGACCTGGTCGAGGATCTTGAGGCATCTGTCTACAACAGATGTTGACTTCTTCCCGTCCCGGTTTGGTGGCACCTGTCTTAGTTAAAGCTGAGTGTCAGTAACAGGAGGTGAAATCCACTGAGGAGGAGAGGCCTTTTTAAAATGAGAAATGTGAATCCAGGAATTTAGGCCTTTTAATTTTGCAGTGCATGGATTGGTTAAGAGTACCTGGTAGTGTCCTTTCCAACAAGGCTAGAAAGAGTCTTTCATTTGGTGTCTCTTCTAATAAACAAATTCTCCAGGTTGTAGTCCATGACCCTTAAGGTCTTTGTCTCCCAGGAGCTCAGTGTTAAAGGAATCTGCTACCAATTTTTACTTTCTTTTTAGTGTCTTAATAAGACCTTGACAATAATGCAAGATATCTCCTTTGAGCAAAGTTGGTTAATACATTCCTTCATGTAATTTCATAGGCTGTTCCATTATTATGTCAAAAGGAGATGGCCGATGTTTACCAACGGGTATAGATTTATGACTGAGAAGCACTAGTAGATGAGTTTTGTCCGTGAGAGATTAAATGCTTCTGAACTTTTACCAATTGAGTTTTGATAGTGCCGTTAGTTCTTTCCTTTAATCCTGAGGATTGGGGATGATGAGCACAGCGAAAGTGCTGCATTATTGGCCAAGTGTCACAAACAGATTTAAATATTTATCCAGTGAAATGAGTTCTCTGGTTACTGTGTAACTCAATGGGAATTCCTCAAACAGGCATCATTCTGTCTAGTAGCAATTTACCTACTGTTAAGGCCATTGCCCTTCTGCGAGGGAAAGCCTCAATCCAATGTGAAAACACACAAGTCAGTATTAAGATATATTTATATCCTTGAGGTAGTGACATTTGAACAAAGTCCAACTGCCATACCTCAAAGGGTCCCTTAGGAAGGGGAAAGTGACCTTGTGACCTAAGAAGTGGTTTCCTGGGATTATATTTAGGACATTTAGTACAGTGAGCATAGGCTTTATGAACCACTGTGTGAGAAAGTTTCCACAAATATTGTTTTCCTCACAACATCATCTTTTCAGGTTCCAAGTTGGTTAATTCATGTATATGCCGGAGCAGTGGCAATAGTGCTCCAATAGGCGCTATGGACTTTTTTCTTGGACCCAATTAAATTTGTGTGGTGGAGTCAACAATTCCCCCTTTTTGTGGCCATCTCTGTTTCTCTTCTTCCGTGGCAATTTCTTGAGCATGTAGAAGGGAATCTTTCACTGGGTTATCAGGGTTAACAGAGAGCAGTGGGCATTCTTGAGGCTCAACAGGCTGAGTTTTTAAAATTACCCACTTAGCAGTTACATCAGAAAGTTGATTTCCTTTAGTTTCCTAAGTGTCAGATTCGGAATGCCCCAGTATTTTAATAATCGCCAATTGTTTTGGTAGTGCTATAGAATTTGATAATTCTGCAACCTGTTTTCCATTTTTTATAGGTTTCCCTAAGAGGTTAAAATGCCTGGAGGTTTCTACAGCATTCTGAAGTCAAGTGCTACTCCAAAAGCATAAAAAACATGGTGGTTGTCAGTAAAAATATTTGCCCCCTGATCTTTAGCCAATTGACAAGGTGTAGTTAAAGCAAGTAATTCAGCTTGCTGTGCTGACTTTATTTCTGGTAAATAAGAACTATCAATTCTGTCCACTGAGGATGTTATTTCATATCCAGCCCAGTAATTTCCTTGCTCATCCTTTAAGTAAGATACATCTGTAAACCAAACTAGATCAACATTATCAACATGAGTTTCTTGTAGGCCATTCCTAGGAGCAAGAGGGTAATCTGTTATTAACATGCAGTCATGGCCATTTTCCTTCTGCGGTGCTGGAAGCACAGTTGCAGGGTTAAGATTATTACATCATGCTAAGGTAATATTAGGTGCAGAATGCAACAGAACTTCATAAGAGGCTAATCGCCTTACAGACTAATGCTGAGTGTGATAAGAATTTAGAAGACATTCAACTGAGTGTGGGACATAAATAGTTAAAAGAGACCCCACCACCATTTCTTCAGTGGCCATATACAAGAGAGCTGTTGCTGAAATAGCCCTCATACAAGGCAGAAGTTCTTTTGCCACTGAGTCTAATTGCAAACTATAATATCCAATAGGTCAATGTTGATCGGCATGTTTTTGAGTTAATACCCCTAAGCATTTCCTTTATCTTCATGTACAAAGAGAAAAAATGGCAAGTTGAGATTAGGGTGACTTGAAGTTGGAGCCTCGGCCAAAATGGACTTTAAGGTGTTTATGGCTTTTTCTCCTTCTGGTGCCCATTCAGTGAAATCAAATAGGTCAGACTTAAGTAATATATATAAATGTTCAGCAGTCACTGAAACATTATTTGCCCAATTCCTGCAGTAGGTAGTCAGTCCTAAAAATCCCCTCAATTGTTCTTTTATTGGCAGTTTTATGAAGCCATCAGTTTCTGTTAGAGGTCTGTAATTTTCTACCTAGTTCAGTTTGAGGATGTGAAAGTGCATCAGAAACCTGCGTTCTGCAGTGAATGGCAGAATCCTTCTCTGAAGATGATTCAAAGGTGAAGAAAAGGACTTTTCATATTCTCTTTATCAAGAGCAGACTAAAAGTTCAAGAAAATTATCCTTTTAAGAGAAAACCAAATTCTAATTTTTGTACCATCTTACTTTTGATATTAAAACTTATTCACCTGATTAAATTCATTTCAGCCTTACCCAACTCGACCCTGCACAAAACTCTTTCCTCAGAGTTTTTCTTTCACAAACCGTCTATTGCTTCTTTTGGAAGAATTGCCTCTATTCGGAATTCATCCTATGCCTTCTTTCCTTCCTGGTACTTTAGGACAAGTTTATCATTCTTAACAAAACAAACAACAATATCTCCATTCCTATACCTTCTTTACTTAAAACCTACATCTTATTTTCCTTGTATAAAGACTGTCTAGAAATGTGTACATTTTCATAGAAAATTTCTCAGCATCACACAAAATGTGTTTATTCACAAGCCCAAGTATTTCTTCAGTTTCTCTGAAGTAAGAAGCCAGAGGTAGATAAATCTATGTTTAGTAATTATTCTAGTTTTACCTTATGTGGAAATGACCTGGATACTCAATAAATTTTAATCATTTAACTTAATGTTGCTAAACTCTAAGGTTTTAAGTTATCAAAAGATTTTGAAGTTCTTTTAAGTACATATACCATAACACATAGTTATTGTTAAAATATTCATCCAAAAACTTTTATCTTTTTCACATCTGTTTAATTGACTTGCTCCCAATAATTATATTTAGATTGCCTACACCAGAAATCAGGAAAGATACCACATGCTCACTCTCCTGACTTTCCCCTGCTACATGCTATGTGCTCTGGTGATGTGCTCCAACCTACTACAAACCATTGTGCCCCTTCCCAAGGCATAGAGTCAATGATGGGGGCCTGACATGGTGTCAGTGGGCTTCAGTCTAAGGTGTGAGGGGGTCTCCCCTGACAGTGCAGGACTCAGGGGTGTGGGTGTGAGGGAGACTCACTTACACAGCAGAGCTCTGGCATCAGTCCACTCTGCTCAATATTGCTTCACACTGGGTACTGGACAGTCCCAGCTCTCCTGCAGTTCCTGCCTTCTTAACAGGCCTACCCAATGAGGGCCTGACCCTGAGTCATCCTGTGTGTCCTGGAACACATTCACTTTCCTCCCAGCTGAGGACTTCTCAGTGGGGGCCCCCTACTGGTGGTCCCTACGATGTCTTTGGGAAGAACTGAGACACAAAATTAAATGACCTAGAGTCACACAGCGAGAAAGTCATTCTCCTTCCAAGTATCTTTCAATCCTTCTGAGGACCTCCAGAAGAAAGGCTCAGGTGGGTGCTGGCACCACCTCCCCAGCAGGGTTGGTCTCCCTTTTAACACAGAGAGGTCAGGCTTCACACTCAGAACTTGAGGTGGACAACATTCCCCAGCTGGAATTTAATAGCCTTCCTCTCCACCTTTTATAATGTGGTAAAATAAACATGACATAAAAGTGATCATTTTAACCATTTAGCTTCAAGGTCTCTTAAGGCTTCACCCCAGAAATTGCACGATGTGACTTCTGCTGCATTCTGTTGGCCACAGCAAGTCACAGGCCAGACCAGATTCAGGGCTGGGGAAATAGACTCCATGTCTTGATGGGAGGAAGGGCAAAGTCACATGGCAAAGGGCTGGACACAGGGCAGCATGACTCTTTCGGGCCATTGTACTAAGGAGCTATCACAAGAAGAGTATTTGTAACGACCTTTCATGTGCTAGCCATTCGAATTTAAGCTCTCAGAGGGGACAGGGTCTCCTGTTTGAGATTAAATCTGGGAAGGGAAAGCCAGGCCCCTCTGCTGCTCCCCAAGCTGCTCAGAATGGGAGGGGTTGGCGAGAGTGGCCCAGTGACAACACGCGGAGTCTTGCAGTTTCTTTCCTGCCTGTGGTCAGAAGTCCACAGCACCAGTGGACAGCTGCCCCTATTTTTTGTGAGGTCCATTAGCTCAAAGTAAATATTATTGAGCATATGTTATGTCCTGGGCCCTCTTCTCAGCAGTGTATGTGATTAACTCATTTAATCCTCCTACCACTCTGCCTGGTAGATACTATTATCATCTCATTCTTATAAATGAGAAAAGGAAACACAGCCAGTAAAAGTTAAGTTGTTTGTTCAAATCACTCAGCTAACAGTGTCCTCTTTAATGTGGGCAGCATACACTCAGTAGAACTAAGGAGTTTGAGCACTATGAGAAAGGGGAGCATAGACATCAGGGAATGCTGATCAGGATTCAAATCTCAGCCTCTCACTTATTGGCTGTATGACCCAGCACAAGTTCCCACACCACCCGGACCCTCATTGTCCTTATCGATGAAGAAAGTGGGATCTTGCTACCTGGCATAGATGTTGTGAAGAGTAGATAAATGAAGCGTGTAAAGCGCTTAGCCCATAGTGAATGTTCACAGCACAATGGCTGCCCTCATCCAGCCAGGATCTGCACCCCTCACTTCCCAGAGCACCAGGCTGCTCCTTGGAAGGGGAGCTATGCATGGACCCCGGTGACTTCCTTCTCTCTAGCACAAATGGACTCCAGCAGCAGGTCATCTTCCATGTTTGTATCAAATGTCACCCTCCAGTTTCCTATGTCAAAGCAGGTTTCCATCTCTGACCTGTATCCCACTTTTAAATTAAAAAAAAAATTACCATGGCTTGCCCCATGGCCTAGTGGTTAATTTTGGTGTGCTCTGCTTTGGTAGCCCAGGCTCGGTTTGGACACGTACCTACACACCACTCATTGGTGGCCATGGTGTGGCAGCAACCCACATACAAAATAGAGGAGTATTGGTGCAGATATTAGCTTAGGGTGAATTTTCCTCAAGCAATACCGAGGAAGATTCACATCAGATGTTAGCTCAGGGTGAATCCTCCTCAGCACAAAAAATAAAAACAAAACAAAAATTGCCAGACATTTCTGTAATTTTCTAGACTGGGAGGCAGAGTAGCATTGGGGAAGCATACACATTAAGAAGATATTTTCACATATTGAGGTACATGGGGTAACCATTCAGGTTCAAAACTGATTTGGCTTGAACTAAAGATGCCTGACTTATGCCTGTCAAACATATGTTGTATATCTGCTTAACCATTAAAGTAAAGAATGCACTCTCTTAAGAGAAGAATGCCTACTTCCCCTCCTATGCCCTATTGGTAACGCCAGTCTTAGCCCCTTTCCAAACATCAGGGTCATGTTGACCTGCTAATGTACAACTGAATACCTCCTGGAAACTTTGATGAAAATGTATCCTGAGTGTTTTTAATGTATGTTCTTTGTTCTAAAAAGATATGACTGGGGGCCGGCCCCGTGGCTTAGCGGTTAAGTGCACGCACCCCGCTGCTGGTGGCCCGGGTTTGGATCCCGGGTGCACACCGACGTACCGCTTCTCCAGCCATGCTGAGGCAGTGTCCCACATACAGCAACTAGAAGGATGTGCAGCTATGACATACAACTATCTACTGGGGCTTTGGAGGAAAAATAAATAAATAAATAAATAAAATTTAGAAAAAATATAAAAAAAATAAATAAAAATATGACTGTACTGAAAACTGGGCTCCTCTGGAACAACTTCTTCATTTCTAGAAGAGGTCTTCCTGGGTTATAATTCTCACTCTGGCTGTAGTAAAACTCATATATTTCTCTTATCCAGAGAAAGATTATTGGTTATTTTGCAGCAACAGCATGTAAGCGCATTCATCTTATCATCACCACGTGGGAACTGAGTGTCTACTATCTTTCCCACTTGAGCACATGGGGTTCAACACTCCTTGGGGATAGCGGTGGTTGGGTAGCAGATTCAGGGGGCATAGGCAAGGAAGACAATTTCTCAACCCTCTATGTCCTTCTGGCTGGTCTAAGAATTAAGTAGACATGAGACAGAATAACAGGAGAAAGTCAAACAAAGCTTTATAATGTGTGTACATGGGAGAAACCCAGGAAATCTAAGGAACTCACCAGAATGGCCAAAGCTGCTGCCTTCGCACTGTTTTCAGCTAAAGACAAAGGAGGATGTTGGGGGTAGTAGCTTGGGACTTCAAGGGGGAAGAAGGCAATTTACATGGAGATGGAAATGCAAATGGGCCAACTATAGACAATGTGACCTGAGAGACACATTTGACATTACATTACTGTTATCTTATAGGATTAGCTCCTACCTGGAATAGGCCCTTCTGTTTTAAATTAGATGCTTAGGGGGAAAGTTTCTTTCAGAGTCTTTTGTTCTTAAAAATAATCAACCCAAAGAGATACATTCTGGGGTGGCCAGTTGTGATCCCCCATAGGCTCGCCCTTGAAACTTTATGAAGATTCACAGTCCTTTGAAACTTTAAGAAGTTTCATAGTCCAGAAGCTGAGTTGGCAGATTGTTCCATATCATTGAACACATCTTTTTTTAAGTCCTGATAATAGGTCAGTCCAGTTAAATTCATTTTAGAAGGCAGTGATGTAGGTGGGCTCCCAAAGTTGGGCCTATATTGTGGAAGCAAGCAATCAGGTATTTAATAAGAACTATTTCTATGGAAACAAAAAGAAAAACAAGGTTAATGGTTGGAGCAAATTATAAACCAGTTTCTGAGTCCAGGGGACAGCCAGTCAAGAAGATTTCTAGATGTCAGGGACAAAGCATCTTTTGCAGCTTGAAATGTCTCTGATGATGTCATCGGGTGTTCAGGCAACCTTCTGAGGGGCTTACACAGCAATGGGCATGTTATCGTGGTAATCTCTCTCAAGTTTATATCAAGTTGCCCAGCTTCAGTATACAGGGCTTCAGGAACAAGGGTGGTTTTAGTTCTCAATGATTCCAAATGAAAATGATGGAAAAAAGTGAAAATGTTAGTTTGTAGATTTGTAGCCAGATATTTCAGGAGACTGGAAGAATTCAGGATCCAGTCCAGGTTACAGGTAGAAAACAAAAAACCTCAAAAACCATTAACAGAACTAGGACCTAATATCCACAAATGTGTCTTCTAGTTTTTACTGAAATATATTTTTTTCTCTAAAATCACCCTCATTTTTACCAAAGATAGCAAAATTAACACTAATTGGTTTGTAAAGTAAGTCTGGTTTTAATAAATTTGGCCCAGTTATTTAATAAGTACAGCAAGAATAGGATTGATAATATAGGCTCCTTTAAACCTGCTTTGCTGGAACTTTTTATAAGGAATCTCAGATTGAACTTTGTAGGCCTCTTGAGGACAGGAAAACTAAGCCAAGGACTTGTCATCAGATTTTGCCTGTAATACCTATAGCTTTGGGTGAATTTCTTTCTTCTCTTGAGGTTTCCCAAAATATTCTGAGGTTTCTTACACCTGCCAGAGATGTGACCTTCTTCACTCACCTGGTACGGTTCCTGGAAACCCTGTACACAAGGTACCAGGTCAGTGTTTCCAAGTGGCTTTATTTCATAAAGTCCAACCTTCATTCCTCAAAAACTGTTCGGTCATAGCTGAGCCTACGTATGTTTCTCTCAAACATGACATTCCAGACAAAGCTTTGGTAATATAACCAATATTTTCAATTGTGTCCTGTTATAAGGAAAATAGATTCTTATTGAAGTTATGTGAATAACCATATTGCCGTGAAATAAGAATAATCACTTACTAAGAGTTTCCAAATTCTGGAGGGCTCAGGTAGGGAGAAAAAGATAAATGTTTCAATTTTGCTTACAAAGGGATAATTTACCAAATTGCTGTCAGTCATAGTTAGCTTAAGAGAAAAGAGAAAAAGTTTTCCTTAAATCTGAAAAAATAAAACATTAAAAACATCAGTAATATTTCAAACGAAAAGTCATAAAATTTATACCAACTTCATCAGTTCATTCAGTCCCATGTAATCAGCTTTTGAGCTTGATCTTCTGGGAGCAGTTTCGTGAAGTCATCAGTTTCTCTGTTAGAGTAATTTCTTACCCAGTTCACTTTTATGATTTGAAAGATTGTCAGAAACCTGTATTTTAGAATAAGTGTCAGAGTCTTTTCCATCTCTCTGAAGAATCTCTGAAGATGAAACATATTTGCAAAAGCAGAGTAAAACAAAACTGTCTGTAAATGACAAAAGACTTAAAAATGGCAAACGAGAAAGAAACTTGGTTATTTCTGTGACATACAACATTTTAAGATAATAACTAGAATTATGACTGACAACCAAGACAGATCAGAATTTTAGGAATGTTATATAATTTTTAAACACTTATTATATCAGTAATATTTACCCACATAATATCATAGGTCCCTATGAAACAATGTTTAGTTATCCATTTAACCACAATGACAATTGAAGATTTTCAGGTGAATGTGGAGAATTAAATAGTGGTGAGAAAAACCTTGGCACCTGTGATTAAGACCTGATAAAAACAATACAGGAAATTAATTTTGATAAAACATAAAAACCTTTCATAATTGTTTTGTCAAGAGCAGACTAAAAGTTTAAGAAAGTATCCTTAATAGAGGGAGAAAAACAAATTCTAACCATGCACCAGCTTACTTTCAATATTAAAACTCATTCACTTAATTAAATTTACTTTAATCTTAGCCAACTTGACCATACAGAAAACTCTTTTTCCAGAATTCCTCTTTCACAAACTTTCTATAACTTTCTTTTTACATTCAGAATTTGTCCCATGTCTTCTTTCTTCCCTTCTAGTACTTTAGGACAAATTTATCTTTCTTAACAAAACAACAATCTTTCCATTCTTGGTACCTTCTTTACTGAAAACATGCATTTTACTTTCCTTGAATACAAAGATCTTTCCTTTATTAATTTTAGTAGGTTTAATCACATATATTAATTGAAATTCCTAACCCTTATAAACCTTAATTTTAGTGAAAACTAAGAAGTAAATAATCATAAACTGTCTTTTATATTAGCATTCTCTGGCTTGGCAGATTTATAAATGACTTTTATGATTTTTAGAAATATGTTACTTTATAGTACTATCTTTTCATAAAACACAAGACATGTTTACCAATAAACCCAAACACCTTTTAGTTTCTGTGTAGTAAGAAGCAAAGAATAGATAAACTTGTATTTAATAACTAATGTGCAATATTTTATCTTATATGGAAATGATCTAGAGACACAACGAATTTTTATCATTTAATTTAACCAAGTAAAATTTTTTTTTAATTTTTTAAAATTTTATTTATTTTCCCCCCAAAGCCCCAGTAGATAGTTGTATGTCATAGCTGCACGTCCTTCTAGTTGCTGTATGTGGGACGCGGCCTCAGCATGGCCGGAGAAGCGGTGCATCGGTGCGCGCCCGGGATCCGAACCCCGGCCGCCAGCAGCGGAGCACACACACTTAACTGCTAAGCCACGGGGCCGGCCCAAACCAAGAAAAATTTTAAAGTTTCAAGTTACCAAAGAGGTTTTGGAAGTTATTTGAAATACACATGTCATAAACTATAATTATTCCTAAAAGTTTATCTATAAATTTTTATCTCATTTACGTCTAAATCATGTGTTCCCAACAGTTATGTTTAGAGTACCCGTGAAAACATCAGGAGACGTTAGACAACATTAGCTGTCATTCTGAGTTATTATGCTGCTGACAAATCTGTAACAGGGATAACACGAAGCTATTGCACTAGTAAACCCAGGCTGCACGTCCACATCATATCCAATGCTGACGACCCTGAGGACGTGTCTATTTCAACCAAACCAAACTTAAACAAGCTTTCATTTACCAAAGATTATTTCCTATCATGTGAACTTGAAAGACATTGGCGGTAGTTTCTACTACATTTAGAAATAACTTGTGTAAGCACTTACGTTAAGCCAATTAAACAGAGCTCTTAATTTTGGCCCTACCATCCAGAGGAAAAATATCACACATATAACATACATATAGACAGGGAGAGTCCACAGCTATTGTTCTAAAACGTTAGGACAATGTACCACACCTTTAAAGGCCTGCACAAAGCATTTAACAAAGGCCATTTTTCTCAAGTGTACAATTTAACACCATACCAACTTACCCCTGGAGGTGGGGGAGGCTTTTATTATCTCTTTTATTAGTACCTGCTGTTAGCTTCTAGTTTTTATCTCATATGACATGGGCTCAGGCAACCCTATTGTCTTCCTTTAGCATGTTTAATTAACAGTGTCTTTAGGGCAGATTTACGTGGTGTCTTACAATCAGGCAGGGGAAACATTTCCTTTCCCCAGCGAGACACAGTGTCTATCCCGACAATACAATCTATAACACAATCATGCAAAAAGAGATGTAATCACTTCACATAAAGTCCATAAATACATCAATTTTCATAAGAAATTACATCTGAATTCCATCGACACTTATACCTCTGATCATAGCTTTCATTAGGACTTTATCAATAGGTCTTGGTCTTATAATATTAGATAGGGGAAGCATTCCCCGCCAAATATAACACATTTAGGCAGAGTTGGTATAACCTCTTTATATAAAGTTAGCTCAAACATTCCAATCTTTATAATCTTATCAACATTTAACTTTTACGTTTACTCAATTTAATTGTAGCCTGTCATTATTTTTATTTTTATTTTTTTGTGAGGAAGATCAGCCCCGAGCTAACATCCGTGCTAATCCTCCTCTTTTTTGCTGGGGAAGACAGGCTCTGAGCTAACATCTATTGCCAATCCTCATCCTTTTTTTCCCCCAAAGGCCCAGTAGGTAGTTGTATGTCTTAGTTGCACATCCTTCTAGTTGCCGTATGTGGGACGTGGCCTCAGCATGGCCGGAGAAGCAGTGTGTCAGTGCGTGCCCAGGATCCGAACCCGAGCTGCCAGTAGCGGAGCGCACACACTTAACCGCTAAGCCACGGGGCTGGCCCCTGTCATTATTTTTTTATATTTCTTTTTTACTTTGGCCTTTTCATAGGTACCAATAAAACAATTATAGTGAGAGCTCTCACAACTTTTTTTACAATTTAAAAGTTTTTCCAATTTAAATGATCCATCATCTGGCCACGTTGAGGAGCAGGATCTAAACGCGACTCAAACCAATAAACCTTTTACAGCTTAACCCTGGATGCAAGAGGTGTCCTCAGAAAGAGAGCGCAAAAGAACCAGCCCTCACCAGATCCAGAAAATTCACTCCCAAAAATAGTCTAAGAAAGCAGAGGCCTTCATTGCACAGGCAGAGCATACTAACAAGCAACAAAGTTTGAGACAACAAAGGCCCCTATGAAAGCAATTGGGACCTCTTATGACAAACTCCCCTGAGAGCTGAGAGCCAGACAAAAAGAGTACGTCTTGGAACCCCAGCCTATTCCACCAGCCACCAGGATGCATGCCGGTATGTGTATCCTTCAGATGGCGGAGACCGGAAAGGTCACAAGCCAAGCTCTCAAGACCTAGAACAAGATGGAAGAAAAAAACCTTGTCTGCTATGCACATTAACAGCTTTAGCTAAGCCTTGGGTCTCTTGGAGCCAGATTAATACCTAGGAGGGAGGTGCCATGAGGTTGGGGGATGTATGTGGTTTTACAGCATACCTCATCCTTGCACTGACATTTTCTGGAAGTTGGTGGGGTACCTGTGTCATCTACCCCATTCCGTGACCCAACTGATCCTATCACGGGAGTCTACTTGAGGTGGCTAGCACCCTAATGGCACTTAACTGCGCTTACCTGCTCGATCCATGCCAATCAAATTTGGGGCCTTTTTCGCTTCAAAGATGCCCTTAGCAACAGCTTCACCTCATGCTCATATTCCCAGACAACAGGCTTATAGAGCTGCCTGCACCTTGCCCTATGGTTTTTCTTTTTATGAAAAATGACACAAAAGACAGAAACAAGAAAAATAGTGACCATCTCTCAGAGGAAAAGATCAATAAACCAATGAGTACTCAAACCACATTTCCTAGAGTTGCTGAGTCCAAGAAGCTAGCTTCACCAATATTATCTCCTACTAATCTAAATTTAGAAAAGGAAACAAAAGTCACCACTCTTGCTTCCACTGGACCCTGCAGGCAGAGATCCAGGAGACTGACATGGTAAGAACTACCACCTCCTGCCGGTTCTCGTCAGAGGTCCAGGACCTTCCAGTTGCAGTAGTCCAGGAGTGAGCAGCCTTCAGTCAGTGATGTTTATCCCCATCAAGTCATCAAACTGTAGAGGAGGAAGACAATTCCTCTACCCTCTAGGACCTTCTGGCTAGTCTAAGAATTAAGTTGACATGAGACAGAATAACAGGAGAAAGTCAAACAAAGCTTTATAACATGTGTACATGGGAGAATCCCAGGAAATCTGAGTAACTCGCCAGAATGGCCAAAGCTGCCACCGTAAGCACCATTTTCAGCTAAAGACAAAGGAGGATGTTGGGATTAGTGGTTTGGGACTTCAAGGTGGAGGAAGGCAATTTACCTGGAGATGGAAATGCAAATAGGCCACCTATAGACAATTTGACCTGAGAGACACATTTGATATTACATTAGTTCTCTTACGTATTAGCTCCTTCAATTTCAAATTTTTTTAGGCAGTTGGGGTTAGGCCAAAGTTTCTTTCAGAGTCTTTTGTTCTTAAAAACAATCAAGCCAAAGAGATATATTTTGGGGTGGCCAATTGTGATCCCTCACAGGGGTCTAGGTTCTGAATCTTACCTGGTCCCTGCTTTGTAGGGTGGATTAGGCAAGCCTCCCATGGCAGTGTAGAAGAAAGGCCTGAGTCATGGAGGAAGTGGCCTGGGATTTGCCATGTTTCGGGAACACCACAACCATCACTGTGTGCAGCTGGGCCCATTATGATGGCTGCTGCGAGGGGGCTGAGGAGCAGCTGCTACATGTGCAAAGAACTGTAGGATTTTACTTGGGGAAAACCACTGAGTGATATGGCTGCCCCCCAAAGTAAAATCATCTTAGGCTGCATTCCTAGAGGTGGAATACCTAGAAACAAGGAAGGTGGAAGCCCCGTACTGTTATGTGTTAGTCTGATTCCTTGGGTACAGTGTCCAGTTCTGGGTCCACACCAAGAGGCCAGGGCAAAGCAAGAGAACGTCACTGAGTGCCTACTATGTGGCAGGGCCACTGCACTATTGTGATTTACAAGAAATATATATTTGTTCATTCAGATGATCGAAATATATTTCTCATATATATATATGGTCTTCATCCACAGTTCCTAGCTCACAGCTCCAAATACCTTTGGAATTTCTTGTTTATGCTACTAAAGCTGACTTTTGAACCCCACCCAAGGGAGGGGACTGGTTGCCAGGAGAACCAGCCATGTGATCAGAGGATTGGAACTTTCAGTGTCATCCTCTGGTTTCCAGGGAGGGAAAGGGGTCTTGAGATTGAGTCAGTTGCCAATAGTCAATGACTTAGTCAATCACGACTACATAATGAAACCTCCATAAAAACCTAAAAGATCAGCTAGTCTGTGTTTTTCAAAGAGCCTCTGGGGTGGTGAACACATGGAGGTGCTGGGAGAGTGGCACGCCTGGAGAAGGCATGGAAGCCCCACACCCCTTCCCTCATATCTTGCCCTACGCATCTCTTCCATCTGGATGTTCTTCGGTATCCTTTATCACATCCTTTAAGAAACCGGTAAACTCAAGTAAGCATTTCCCTGACCCTGTGAGCTGTTCTAGCAAACGAATCGAACCTGAGGAGGCGATCATGGGAACCTCTGATTTATAGCCAGTCAGTCAGGCATGGACAACAACCTGGATTTGCGAGTGGCATCCTGGGGTGGAGGGGTTGTTGGAACCTCCAGTCTGTATGGATCAGTCAGAAGCACAGTGACAACTTGGAGTTGCGACTGGCGTCTGAGGTGGAGGGTGGTCTTGTGGGACTGAGTCCTTTACCTGTGGAATCTGATTCTATCCCTGGTTAGATAGTGTCTGAACTGAGTTGAATTCTCAGACAGCCTGCTGGCATCTGAGAACTGCTTGTTGGTGTGGGGTAGCCTACACACACAACACACGCACGAACGCGCGCATGCACACACACGTGTTGGAATTGGGTCCAGGAACTTTTGCAGCCATGCAAGGTGCTTTACATGTGATCTCTCATTTCATATCAGGCAAATGATATGAGAAAAGTATTACCCCCATTTACAGAAGGAGAAACAGGGGTCACTGAGGTGAAGTAACCCGCTCTGGGTCATCCAACCAGCAAGGGAGGAGCTTGGATTTGAAGCCACATCTGGCTGATTTCCAAAGTGTGTCTCTTGCTTCACACCTGGGTTCCCCTATGAGATGATGCTCCACTCTGTAGAAAATACCATTTTATTCCACATTACATTCTTCTCAGGGGGTTCCTTGATACAAAAGAGAATGGACTCATTGTTCCTTCCTGTTCAGCAGAGCAGCCTCGACCCCCAATTCCCTGCCAACACTCTGGAATGGGCCATGGATCAGCGTGTGTTGACAGGACCCAAATATGAGCCTGACATGCTGGGCTTCTGACTCCCAAGGTACAGAAAGTGTTGAACAATAATGAAAGTAGGAGACTGCTCTGGCAGAGCCCTCTTTGCCCCTGGGGGCACAAAGCACAGTGTCACAAGGGCTCTTGTTCCCTGTGACATGTTGGGTCCCATGAAAGGAGGCAGATCCCATGAGAAGGCATCTGAGAAGTAAGGCAGGGTGGTGCAGTGGTTAGCGGAACAGGACCATTGATGGACTGCCCGGGATTAGTCCCAGCTCTGATACTTTCTAGCTGTGTGAGCTTGGGAAAGTTGCATCACCTCTCTGTGACTTCACTTCTTCCGAGGTAGACTGGGCATAATTAATTGCACCTACTTCATAAAGCTGGTGGAGGATTAAATGTAAGGCACTCATAATGATGCCTAGCACATAATCAGCACTATATAGGTATTAACTTAGAAACAATCTCTGAGCACTCCCTCCTCTATGCCCACCTAGCTCCCAACAGTATGTATGTCTTAACCCTTTGGGATATGAGCTACTCAAGGTGGGGACTGTGCCCAAGTCCTTACTGTATCCCAGTGCCCAGGAGGGGCCCAGCCCTTGTTTATTGACTGTGGCCATCACTGGATTTCCAAATATTTCATGTCCCACATGCTCTTCCAGAATCTTGCTGCTGCCCATCAAGAGGTGAGGCCTCTTCTCTCCTCTTGAACCTGGGTTGGGCTACTGGGATTGCCTCAACAAATAGAATGCCGTAGAAATGGTGCTGCATGACTTGTGAAACTGGGTTATGAATGGGATAGAACTTCCACCTGGCTCCTGCTCACCCTTGGGATCCAGCCACCATATTGTGAGAAATCCAAGCCATGTGGAAAGTCCACTTGTAGGTCTTCAGGCAAATAGCTCCAGCTAAAATCTCAGCCAATGGCCAGAATCTACTAACCGGCAGACATGTGAGTGAAGTAGCCGCCAGGTTATTCCAGCCCCACCTCTGGGCCACTCCAACTGATGCTGGGTGGAGCAGAGATGAGCTCCCCCCACCCAGCCCTGCCCAAGTTCAGGTTTGGGAGCCAGATAGGTGTTGTCATTGTTTTAAGCTGCTAAGTTTTAGTGTAATTGTTACGAAGCAATAGGTAATCACAACATGGACTAGATGAATCAACCGGGTGGTGGGCTCAGCTCAGCAGCTCAGCAGCTGGTTCCTAGTTGCTCAGCCAGCTGCCTCAGGGGGTGTCTTCAATCTACACTCCAATAGAAGGAGGGTCTGCTGGGGGTAGGGGACGACACAGACCTAGGAGCCAGGCTGACCTGGTTTTTATCCTGGTTCTGCTGCTCATTACATGCGTGGTCTTGGGCACTTCTCTGATCCGTAGAGTCACCAATTATTCAACCCGGGGAGGGCTGCCAAGAGCTTGACCAGAGATGACAGATGTAAAATCTCTGGCCAGGAGCCAGGCAGAGAGCGATCTGGTGTTAGTAAACTGGTTTCTTTCCTGGAGAGTGTTCACAGTGAACCAAAGAGGAATTTTGTTTCCTGAAAGCACAGAGCGGGGAAAGAAGGAAGAATGGGAAGCAGCCAAGAGGGAGGGCGTGGGCTGGGGTCAGGTGTTATAGCCAATCCAGTTTCATCTCTACCTGGCAAATACCACTGGCTGCCAGCCTGTCCATCATCCCATCTTCCCGGCTGGTGTACGAATTGAACCCAGAGGAGGGCTCACCGAGAAGCTTGAACTTCAGGGCCCTTCACTGCACGGGCGATGGGTCTGCATGGTCACAGGTGTCTGTAACGTTTGCAGAAGTTAAGACGTATTAAATGAACTGAAGAACACTACTGTCTCCTTCCCCTCCATCACTCTTCCTCTTGAGTCTGGTAGTGTTGCAGAGGTCTTTTCCTTTTTTGGGATCTGGCTAAGGCGGAGTTGAGTTGGGCACACATTTATTCTACCTGTAGTGAGATATGTTTATGTGGTTCACAGCCACTTCTGTGAATAATTCAGTTATTCCCAGCTGTCCCAGCTGATGAAAATAATAAGGATAATAGGAAGTTTTCACATACTGAGGTATATGGGGAAGCCATTCTGGTTAAAATCTGATTCAGCCTAAAACTTGTTTTTCCCAGAGCAGCCTGACTTATGGCCCACCAGACATGCATTGTACACCTGCTTCCAACATTTTCCCAAAGCAAGGAGTGTAGTCTTTCAAGATTGGGATGAATGTCTCTCTCTCTCTGACCCTCATACCACCACTTGTTTGAGGAGAAGCTTTTCTTCCTAGAGAACTAAGGTCAAGTTGACCTGCTGTGTATGTGCTAAACTGAGGCAAAACATCTCCTTGTGACTTTGGGGGAAAAAATTGTATTCCTGTTATCTTGATGTATGTTCTTTGTTCTGGAACAGTATATACCCATGCTGTAACCACGCTTCCCCACAGTGCTTTCTTCCCTCAGGGAGGGGAGAACTCCTGGGCTAGTCCTTACATTAGGCTCACTAAATTTCACTCTATCTTTTCATATCTATAGATTGCTTATTGATTTTTTTGCATCAGCACAGCGTAGGACTGGTTTTTGGAACACTCCTCCTGCCCATGTGCAGAGTCAGCTGGGTGCAGATACAAAGATGCAGGGCCAGAGATGCATCACGAAGAAATGCGTGCAACGTTGCACGGTGCCCAAGTCCACAGGCAGCAGAGAAGCAGCAGGACATTGGAGAGACAGAGTGGTCTTCCCACTTTCTCTACAGGAAATATGTCAGACCTTCATCACAGGAAGACGCAAAGAGTGTGTGGCCAAAACACTCGATAAGTATTATACTGCCAAGAAATCATTAATAAAAATATGATTATTCTGGATTTTCTGACGTTTGGGGTATCTGTCAACTGCTATGGTCCGAATGTTTGTGTCCCGCCAGATTCGTGTGACACATTCTCCCATTTCAGCCACCATTAGTTTTTATTTATGGAAGTGTTAATGGTTTTCATTTGTGGTCATGGCATATAGTTTCATTTTAAAATAAATGCATTGAAATTCATTTAACGGAAATGAGATGGAAGGCTGGTCTCAGGCTGGTCCCACGAGGACTAAAGGCAGGGGCAGCTGAGTGTCTGGCTAATTAAGTGATAGGACACTAATCCTTTGCACGTCTGATACTAAATGTTTGCTCACATGTGTTGTTGAAAATCAATTGACCTAATAATTGTGGGTCTACTTCAGGACTTCTATTCTGTCTGACTTAATTGTCTATCTTTACAACAATACCTTAATATCCTGATTGGGCTTGTATTAGAGTAAGTCATGAAATCACGATAGTGTAAATGATCTTTGTTTCTCTTTTCTAAGTTTGTTTTGACTCATCTAGATCCTCTGCCTTATCATATAAATTTTAGAATCAGCTTGTTAATTCCCCCAACCCCTAGAAAAACGTCTGCTGGGATTTTGATTTGATTTTGATGTGTACTTGAGAAGGAGGAATGTCCTACTAATGTTGAGAGTTCTGTTCTGTAAATAACAATTAAGTTCGGGTGATAGTGTTTAAATCATTCATCTCTTTAGTGATTTACCGGCTGTTTGTTCTATCAGTTACTGTCATCTCTCGGTATCCCTGGGGAATTGGTTCCAGGACCGTGCAGATACCAAAATCCACAAATGCAGGAGTCCCAAGAGTGGGGTCACTGGATGGGAATTAGGGTGCGGGAAGGGAAGACTAGGGTCACTCACTCGGTCACTTATCTAGGTCACCCAGGGCTTTCTGAAGACAGAACTTCATGGGGAGGGACAGCCTAGTTCCTCCTCTGGTTGTTTCACAAGTACCTGTGTCATAAGCTGGTGATACGTTCACTTGAGATGAATGTCTTGAAACAGATGCCTCAGCAATCAAAGCTTATCGTCAGGCACTTTCACTACCTTTCCCACAGCAGCCGCACCATTTTACACGCCCACCAACAGTGCCCAAGGGCTCCTTCTCCACATCCTCATCAACTTGTCATTCTCTGGGTTTTGACAGTGGCCATCCTAACGGGGGTGAGGTGGCAGACTCACATTTTGAACAGATCCTTCAGTCTATAATGCAAAGAACAGAGAGCTTCAGACAAGTGTCTGGGACTTGGAACAACAGAGCTCTGAGATGGAACTTTCCCAAGGGCTGCTTCCTGCCTCCTTTAGCCCAGACTAGGCACTGGGAATGGATTGTGGTGACCACACGGTGATGCCAAGCTGCCGAGCGCAGTTGTGCCCTGACGCTGTGTCTTGAAGATGCGCTCCTACTGTCTTAATTAGTCAGAAAAGCCACTGCCCTTTGGGTGTGACTGTTGGCCCTCCCTGCAGAGTGGGAGCAGAGGGCCCTGGGACTCTCTTTCTGGGATGGATTCACGTGAGTCACCTCTAAGGTACAAGGCAACACCATAGCGCTTGTTGCTGACACTCTAGCCGTCCCTGTGTTCCCCTAGGTTCTGGGAGTCTTTTGTTTTTCTTAACAGAACTTTACAGAGATATTACATCCATAGAGTAAAATGCACAGATCCTAGTTTGCTGGATGAGTCTTACATATGTAAACGGCCGTGTGCCCGCCATCCAGATCAGGCTCAGAACACTTCCAGCCCCAGAAGACTCCTCGGGCCCCTCCAAGGGAAATCGCTATTCTGACCTGTTACCACAGCCGTGCTCGCTGCCCTCTGGCTTCTTCTGCTCAACTGTGACGTTCATTGATGTTGTTTCCTGTATCCACAGCTCCTTGTTATTGCTGACAGCTATTCCATCGTATCAATACTAC
Organism: Diceros bicornis minor; assembly: GCF_020826845.1. NCBI lineage: Eukaryota > Metazoa > Chordata > Mammalia > Perissodactyla > Rhinocerotidae > Diceros > Diceros bicornis. The sequence goes on along the minus strand of NC_080757.1, from coordinate 19,771,143 downwards.
AGTTTGTGTCTCCTTTCTCCAGTTGGGGAACATTTGCATGGTTTCCAGTTTGGGGCTGTGGCGAGTCAAGCTGTTATGAACATATGTTGGGTCTTGACCTGTCTTGGGCAAATAGCTAGGAGTAGAATAGCCGGGACACAGGAGAGGTAGATACTTGACTTTACTAGAATCCATCAAAAGTTTCCAAAGTTATGTTATTTTACGCTCCAACCTGGCAATGAATGGGGTTCCAGTTGTTCCACATCCCAATCACGGTGACGTTGTCCCCGGTGTCCCTGGTGTCCCTGGTGAGGGTGAGGATGGCAAAGAATGTCCCTTTCTTTCCCTCCTTTCTGCTCCAACTGTGCTGTCTGCCCCTTCAATCTGGTCAATCTCTGGTTGATCCAGGAATACAGTGGGGATGGAGGGAGGGCAGGGGGACACGGGGCCTGTCTATGGGAGCGTCTCAAAGAAGTCAGTCTTTGCAAATGATGGTGCATCGAGCAAGGTGCAAGAAGGAAGGGGGTGCAGACAGATATGCGGCCCTGGGCGCCTTCTACCCACTGGTGCCTGCAGGACGCTGAACGGCTCGTGCTCGGCTGACCGCTGGGCCTCTCCCTGGCACACTGCAGGGACCTGCTGGACTTCACGGCTCCCCTCCTCCCCACCACCCCACCCCGCCTATCCTGCTCGTCTCCTTCAGTCCATCACGTCCCTTAACTGGGTGCTAAAGCCAGGTAAGGACAGTTTATTTATTATGTCCTCCCAACCGCACGTCACTTGGCATGTTCTATTAAGTCTAAGATTTTCCTCTCTCCATTCTAAAACCCAGAAAAAAGAGAGAGAGGAGCGGAGAGGGAGAAGAGAGGCAGGAGTTAAATTCATAAAGAGGGGCCTCAGAAGCTGCCAGGAAACCGCAATACTCTAGGGCAACAATCTCTATTTTGATGTTTTGTATTTACAAAACATTTCTTTCTATGTGATTATGGTTTTATACCAGGAATAGAATTTTCAGGGGAGAAACACTTTTTTGAGAACCCAAGTATCCTCATATAGCTCAGGCTGCAGCTAGTGAGCAGTGTGACCTTGGGCGTGTCCCTTAGACTCTGAGCCTCAGCTTCTCTGTGTGTAAATGGGTATAACCAGGCCATCCCACCACGGCCACCACTTGGGCACAGGCAACGTCCAGACACACATGCCCTGTCAAGTAGCCCCACTGTTGTTGGGACACTGCCCAAGCGTGCTCAGGAGACTGTTACATACAATGGGTGGTATCGTCTAGAAACTCACTGTCGTGTCAGTGTGGTCAGGCTCTTTGAACCTCTAGGAACCAAATATGATTCAGTCTCAGGGGTGGAGCTCACAAAAGAGAGGAAGGAAGGGTCACCGGGTTGAGGAACGTCCACTTCCCTCTTAGCAGTTCCCACCCTCGCCCCTTCTTCCCCAGGACTCTACCTTCTGTCTTTCTCCAGATCCACTTCCTCTTGCTCCTGGCTCCTCCCTGTTGAATAACTGCCACCTTGTCAGTGAACGTAAGTGAGGCCATCTTGTCATGATAAATGACCCTTTCCTAGTTAAAACCCTTCTAGCACGTAATCCTTATAAATTACTACAAGCTTTCATGATTTTGACATACCCCTGCTGAGGTCCTCTGACAGCTTTGTTCCTAACAAACTTAACAAATATTCCCACGACCAAGAAGGCCTCCCAGAGGAAGGAACACCTGTAGGATATTCATCATCACTGACAGAAGAAAAGAACAATGCAGACCCAGGAATCCATCTTGCCTGAAGGCTGACACTCTAATGCCCCTCCTTACTGCCCATTTTCCCTATATAACTGCCTCAAGATTCTGCAAGTGTTTAAGATGGTTTGTTTGAGAAATTAGTCTGCCATCTTCTGGTTATGCTGGCTAACCAAGTGAAAGCTTCCTTTCTCAACCTCCAACTCATTGTGATTAATTGGCTCAGACTGTGGCGAGCAGAGCGAGCCTATTGGTCAGTAACAAAATAGTGTTGGTATCTATATCTTGGTTGAGTCCTCCCCAGTGCAGACGACTGCCCGGCTGGTGTGAAAATCAGTGGCAGCCCCAGAGGTGGTGGAGAGATGGCCAGCAACACCCAGCCTCCCTACATGACCCCAGTGAGTCCTGGGGCTGTGGGCACTGGGCAGTGCTGGCCCGGGTGGAGCTGGAGGTCTCGAACAGATGGAGGATTCTGCAGACCCAGTCAGGCCCTGCCATTTCATTATCCTGGTGACTAGTGTTTACTTTCCAACCCTTGGATTCAAAGGCCAAATTTTTCAAATCAGAAGGACAATCCTCCTATGGGCAGCACAGAATTAAAACACAGCCTTGGAGTTGGCACGAGAAAGAGGACGGGCGCAGTCCCCACAGACGTGCAGAGCCCCCTAGTGACCCACTGACCTCCAGGAGTAAGAACCAGGCTGCTGCCTCCACGGTGCAGTGGGACTGTCTCACGGCCCAGCTGTTCTGTTCAGTTCCAGCCCCCTCAGAGGGCCAGAACAGAAGCTGCGACCACAGGCAGCACAGGATTCGCTGTTTGGTCCGGGAAGCACTTGGTGAGCCAGGAGCAAGGGTGTTCTGTGCTTCATGGTGAGAAGAAGCCTGTGTGGTGGTTACAAGCATGGGTGCCTGGGTTCAAACCCCACTCTGTCACTCACCTGCTGTGTGGCTTTGGGAAGTTCCCAAACCTTTCTGTGCCTCAGTTTCCTCATCTGTAGAGGTGGCACTAATCATGGCCTGGGTTGTTGTGAGGATAACGAGAAACACAGACAGGAAGGTCGGCCACCAGAAGGGCCTCGGGACATCTGGGGCAGCAGCATCCTCTGGCGAAAAGCCTCGCACTGCCTCCTGCAGGTGAGCTCCCTCTTCCAGTGGGGCTGGGTGCCCTCTGGTGACATGGGGCCTCCAGAAGGAGGCTGCCCACCCTGTGGCCTGTAGGGCCTGGCTCTGCTGTCTGGACTTCTGGATAGGAAGGGAAGGAAAATGTTCTCAGGCTCCAGGCCCGGCCAGAAGCAGAGAGCAATTCTAACCCAGCACAGAGACTAATTCCTCCAGACGCAAACACCTGCCACCTTCAATGCCTGTAAGCCAAGGCCTTCCCCGTGGCATCACACCTAATCCTCCGGAGAACACTACCAGGCTGGGGATGTCGTGTCGCTGCTCCGTGGGTGAACCTGGGGTGCAAACAGCTCAAGCGACTTGCCCAATAGCAGAGCTGTTCGCACAAGGAGCAGGAGGCAAGCCCCGGCCTGTGGGGCCATAAAACCAGCACAAAAACCCATCCTCCTGTGCCATGCGGAGCAAAAGTGAGTGCTGTTGTTTCCTGCTAAGATCACTCACTCACACAGACACACACACACACACACCCACATGCACACAACCAGGTCCAAACTCCACAACAGACCCGCTGGTCAGGCTTAAAAGAAAACAAATTTGTTCTGTCAGTTCTCGAGGTCAGAAATCAAAAATGAAAGTGTCAGCAAGGCTGTTTCCTTCCGGAGGCTTCAGAGGAGAATCTGTCTTCTCTCTGCAGGTCATTCCCTTCTCTGGGTTCATCCAAGGGGATCTCAAGGAAGGACTTGAGATCACTGTCAATGGTCAATGGGGCCCATGTCCCGTGGAACCAGGTACCAGGAAGTGTGGTTTCTCTGTAGCCTCGCCCCTTAGCAAAGATTGGCACCTGTCCACTCAGGTTGGTTGTCCCAACACACTCCCAGCTGCCTGCACCTGGAGATGCCAGATAAGTGGGGCCTGGCCTCTGCCAACACTAAATTGCACCATTGCCCTCTGCCAATAGCGTGCGGGCACAGTTAACACAGAGTCCCAGTAGACATAGGGATGACGGGAGCTCGAAGTCTAGCAGAGAAGCAGGCAAGCCTGGAGGCAGATGATTATGTTGCAGGGTTGAACGCTGCACACTGTGAGCCAGACTTGCAAAAGGAGACTTTCTTTATTTCCTGTAACGGCCCTCATCTATTTCGGAATCCTCATTCGGTTAGAGCGGCAATTTAAACTTGCAATCACATGTTATATGATGAAAACCTTCGTGCCTGGAGACCTCATCTTTATTCTATGCCACCCCTTTTATTTTATTTTATTCATGTTTTGGTTTCGTCCCCCCTTTTAGACTCTGTCTTTGTAGCTACATTCCCATCAATTTCACATGTTCTTTAAATTTGTTCTCCTCTTTCTCTATTGAGCAGACATGGGCCAGCCTCCAACCAGTGTCCACCGGGTGCTGAAGGCTCTTCTAGGCACGTTACCCAACATCCATCTTTGACACAAATTTGTAATTACTTTCCAAGACCTACGCTTCTTGTCGCTAGCGTCAACACTTTTCTTTACCCATTTTCTACTTATTCTTAGAAAATCACACTGTAAGGGCAAAATGCAATAACTGCACCAAAAGACACTAAGTGTTAATTAGGGGAACAGAAAGGATGGCGACAGACTGAGGTTCGCGGGTCGCAGGCAAATTCCCGGACATTCGCCAGTCAAAGGCGAGGCCCTCCCGGTCCTGCCATTGGCATCAGCCAGGCTACAGTTGACTATCTGATTTCCTTCGCCTAGGTTTGCTGTGAACTTTCAGATTCGCCGTAGTGACAATGACATTCCTTCACTTCAACCCACGGTTTGAAGAGGTGGTGTGTGTGGTCTGCAACACGAAGCAGAAAGGACGCTGGGGGCCAGAGGAGAGGAAGACGCCACTGTCCTTACAGAGGGGGAGTCCCTTTGAGTTCAGCGTCCTGGTGCAGAGCTCCCATTTCCAGGTGAGCAGGAGCACTCCTCTCGTCCCTCCCACTGCTTGTCCCCTCAGCCCCAACAGCCATGGTGACTAGCCTTAAATAGTCACACACTTTGAGATCTGGCCGAGCAAGGCCATAATAGCGATAACAGGATCATTTCCTGGTAAGGGTGTTACTGATGGCTGCAGTCTCCTTACATACCTTTGCCTGCACCTACAGGGGCAACTGTTGCTTCTTTTACCCAGGAAATACGAACTAGATAAGTCTCCAGGGTGTTTTTTGGCCTCCTGGGTCTTTAAAGTTCCAGTTAATTCTGTTCCTCTTCTGTAGTCATTGATCCATTAAGCTCCTTGAGAAGATTTGTTTTTTGGCAACATTGTTGCAGCCTTTATCCAGGGTCTGTTATGGGGGGCAGCGAGGGTGGGGGAATGCGTATATCTGTGTCTGAGCTTCCTGGTGCCAAGGTGGATGTTCCGTCCCCTCCATGTGCAACCCGAGGTCGCCTCTCCTCTGTTCCCTATGAACAGTTTGAGGCATATTTAAATAACACCCCAGGTGAGCTAGGATCAGACAGACAAACCTACTGCGATAAACAAACAACCATAAGAATTAAAAAGCCGACAACTAGAGCCAAGCAGAGATTGAGTGTGGATGTCCTACAGGCCCCACCAAAGATTCCCTGTCTCCCTCCACCAGGCACCCAGAGCTGGGACCTGGGAGTCATCTTTGGTTCTTCCCTCCCCCCTTTCATCTCTCTCCAGAGCACCACCTCTCCCGCCCGAAGCCACTGCCTTGGTCTAGGCCACCTGACCCCTCACCACGAGGACCCTGGTCCAGTTCCCCACTCCCATCTCACCCACCCACTGCGGCAGTGACCTTCCTGTAAGCCAATCTGCTTGCGTGCTCTCCCTGCTTAAAAATCCTGAAGGCCCCACATCCTTCTAAAGAAAGCCAAACTCCCAAGCAGGACGTGCAGCATCCTCCCCAGTCTTGCCCCAGCACATCTCCCGGCCTCAGCCCTCCCCGATGAAGCTCACGCAGCCTCCACTGCTCTGTCAAGGCATCTGAGGCCACCAGGCTTTTGCATCCGCTGTCCCGGTGCTGAAAGCACCCTTTGCCACCTCACTCCCATCCAACGCCTAATGGCCCCTCAATGCTCTGCCTAAATGTCTCTCCTCAGGGGCATCTTCCCTGCCTGGCGGACCACTGGATCCCTCCCGACCAGGCCTACCGTGTCCCATTGGACAATTTTTTATTTTGTGAGGAAGATCGGCCCTGAGCTAACACCCATGCCAATCCTCCTCTTTTTTTGCTGAGCAAGATTGGCCCTGAGCTAACATCCGTGCCCATCTTCCTCTACTTTATCTGAGACGCCACCACAGCACGGCTTGACAAGCGGTGCGTCGGTGTGGGGCCGGGATCCGAACCTGCGAACCCTCGGGCTGCCGGAGCAGAGCACGCGCACTTAACCGCTGCACCACAGAGCCTGCCCCCTCACATTGGACTTTGTACATCACTTTTCCGTGCCAGTCACCACGTCCCAGTGTAACTGTGCTTACCTATCTGTCCCCATCACTCCACCCACAACTTCCCTCCTCCCCTGAGCCTTGTGGGCTGGGACTGTGGCTTGTTCAGTTGTGTGTCCCCAGCACTCTGCACAGTACCGGGCACACAGGAGGGACCAGGTAAGTGAATGTGGAATGTGGTTCGCACAGCCAGTAGAAGAGGAAACCGGTCAGGGCCAGAAGATCCGTTTGCTGGGAGAGACAGGGTCCAGGACACGAAGGGGAGCAGGATCTGGCCCCGACTTTGGCTCCTCAAGCGCTGGGGGTGGGAGAAGGCGTGTCTCTCCACCCAGCCTTCCTGGGGCCCATCACAGTCCCGCTCGGGCACCCGCCTCCTGCCCCGCTGACGGCAGGACTGTGGAGCTCCAGGGAGCCCTGCAGGGCAGCCGGACTCGGGCCCTGGCCTGGGCAGGACAGGGTGTGGGGGGCACAACCAGACAGAACTGGCCACCATATGGGATTTATCGCTTGCTACCTGGGCGACTTTGGGCGTGTTGCTTAACCTTTCTGAGTCTGGATGCCTCGCTAGTCAAACAGGAGCTAATTTCTCCCTCGTAAAGCGCTGAAGGCCGAGCCCGGCACGCAATTGGCTCTCAGTAAAGGCTAGTCTTCACCTTCTGGGTGAAATGTGGCCTGGAAGCAATGGGAGCTAAGGGAAGCTGGCGGGTCTACCTCAGACTCGTCCTCCTCTCCCTCTGGAGGAGCCAGTGGGGATCGCCCCTCCTCCAACCCCGGCACTGCCCGCTTCCTAACCAGAGTGCACCTGGGAGGGTGGGGAGATCTGGGCGCCTTGAGCTCAGGAAGGCTTGATGGGACGAAAGTAGGCGAGGGGGAGTCAGGCGTGGCATTTCTGACCACAACTCTGCCGTGGTCTCACCCTCGTGTGGCACCAACTTTAACCACCATTTTGACTTTCTCATCCCTTCCGTCTCCAGGGATCAGGACGGCCACCTCAGCTCCCATTATAAGCCCCTGCTCTCTCTTCGGAACCTCTTCCTTTTGGTTCTTCCTGTGGGTTGAAGGGAGGAGGCAGCGCCAGGCATCGGGCCTCTCCCATAGGGAGGGTGGGGCAGACCCCTGACCCTCTGCCTGGCTGTGGGGGTGCTGTGGGGCTGGGGGGTGGCCCTGGTGATTTGGGAAACTCCCTGAATCGCACTTGTGGGCTCAGTCCTCTGCCATTTGTGGGCGGCCCCAGAAGAGCGAGGCCCCACATTCAACGTCACCTGCCAAGTGAGGCTGTGCTGGAGACACTCCCTGAGAAGAAAGATGTGCCAGAGGCCAGAGTGCAGCCGTGTTTCTTCTCAGAGGAAAGCTTTCCCCCTGCCTCGTCCTCTTGAGAGAAGAAACAGCCCTGTCCTCCAATTCTGGCTGTCTGCTTGGGGCCATAGGGCTCGTTAACTGCTCAAGATCAACTCACATCAGAGAATTGTGTTGTGGTGCCCTCTGGGTGTGCGTGGCGGTCTTCACGCTGGTGAGAGCTGGTTAAAGCCTGGGTTTCTTTCTTCCAGAAGCAAACAATCATCCACAAGTTGCTGAGCACTCCTCCACAGATGGACGCGGTAAGTCTGGAAGCGCTGGTCAGCTCACAGCCTCACTGCCTCCCCCTTCACTGATGACTGATCTCTGGTGCCAGAGTCAAGAAGAAAGTGGTTTAGCAAGGGGATGGGGACATTGGGGCTGGGCCCTCTGCTCAAGAGACATGGAGTGAAACTCTCCCAGGGACAGCACAGTCTGGAGAAGGCTGGACTCAGCCAGTGGCCCCAGAGGCAGGTCCCCTAGGGACCAGCAGCAAAATGGGTCCTTCTGTCACTGGGAGGGGAGTGCAGTGGTCCAGCATCAGGGGAGGAGGCCCTGGATCCAAGGACAAGCCCTGTTATATCATTGCTGTTCCTCCTCCTGCCAGTGCAGAGCAGACGGGAGACCTAGAGTCAGCGGGGCTGCCGTGGGTGGAGGGGCAGGTGACCCCGATGGGGTCTAGGAACATGGCAGGAAGTCCTACCAAGGCTGACATGAGAAGGAAGGTGATGGAGAATCCAAGGGCTGAGGCCTCAGGACCTCTGTGTCACAGCAGAGCATCCCGTCTCAAAAGTGTGGGGCGCGTGTGTGTGTGTCACTCCCACACTGAATTTCCTAGTCCCTTCTCAACAGAATCCCGCAGTCCCACCTCCAGCATATCCCAACCCAGCCTATGTGAGTGTGCTCCAGGGAGGGCGGGGGTGTGGTTTGGGGTGGGCAGGGCGGGAGGTGAGGGGCAGTGACAACAGTGAGGCATCCTCCAGTGGCGGAAGTTCCTCAAACACCCGAGTAAACGAGGAGACTATTGACAGGAGTTTCACCTTTACAACGGTCCCTTCCCCATGAGCATGTATGCAGCCTCCCCCTCTCAGCCCAGTGTTTTGTCGTGTTTGGCCAAAGGTCTTTTCATGACAGTTTAAGCCCATTCATTTGAGGGACGCCGGGAAGTTTTCATGTGGCATTTACTGAACCAAGTAAAGATACCATGGAGTTCTTTCTTGGAAACGTGTGACTCACAGGCATGGTTGTCAAACTCATTTGACAGTCCAGAATCATGGAAATTGGCACAAAGTGCCCTCTGCAGCAGTGGCTGCTCTGTCTGCTGGGGCTGACCTGGCCCTCTCCTCCCGACAGCCACTGCCTTTCTTCACCAACATCCCGGGTGGGATGTACCCCTCCAAGAACATCACCGTGTCGGGCACCGTCCTGCCCAGTGCTCAGAGGTAAGCCAGGGCTCTCGGGGAGGAGAGACGGCCCAAGGTCGTTCTGGCCATCCCCCTGGCTCTGGGCAGGCTGGGGAGGGCCAGGGACCCAAGCTCAGTGGGCAGAGGAGGTCCATGTGAGCTGCCCACCCCCAGGTTCTACATCAACCTGCACTCTGGGAATGACATCGCCTTCCACCTGAACATTCGTTTCGATGAGAACGCCGTGGTCCGCAACACGCAGATCAACGGCTCTTGGGGGGCTGAGGAGCGAAGCCTGTCAGGAAAAATGCCCTTCACCCAGGGCCAGAGCTTCTCGGTAAGCTGCCCCTCAGAGGGGCTCTCATGGGGCCAACGGAGCAGGGGGTGTGTGCGCTGGGGGCACCTGGATCGAGATGGGAGCTGATGCCTCTGGGTGAGGGCTGGGGCCAGAAGAAGAGAAAGTGTTCAACCCATTGTTGTTATTATGGTACTATTTCCGTCCCACACACGGCAGGTGGGGGCTCTGCTGTTTACAGGTGAGGAAACAGACTCACAATGCAGGTTACTCGCCTGAGGTCACATAGCCGATCAGCGCCAGATGGAACCCAAGAATGAGGGTCATTCCTCATCCACTCACTCACTCACTCATTCACTCACTCATTCAGTCAACAATCATTTCTCAGCTGTTCTATCAGGGCCCACTTTGTGTAGGAAGTGCCCCAGGAGCGGGAGGACAGCCACTAAACGGACAGACGAGGTCCTGCGCCCAGGGAGTTGACAGTTCAGGTGGGAGAGGAACAAGGACACAGATGCTTGGACAGGTCCTTGCAGATGATAGCAGGTTCTCTGCAGAAGGCCAAACAGAATAAGCGGACGGAGTGAGCATGTGGGCAGGGGCCGCGCTGCCTTCCACGGGACAGCTCTCCGAAGAGGCCACCGTGCAGCTGAGACCTCAATGGTAGAAGCAGCCCGCCTCCCAGAGATCTGCGGGGTATATTCAGGGGGACAGTGGAGGGAGCAGCTGTTTTTGCAAAGGCAGAGAGTCATGGGCATGGCCCGTCCTGGAACTGGGGGGTCAGGGGCTTCCCCGGAGAGAGTGGGACAGAGAGGGGTGGGTGGCACAGCTGAGGCCCGGCTCACACAGATCAGGTGTTGTCAGCCTTGACTACGCAGTCAAATCCCCCTGGGGAAATTAAAGAAGAAAAGTCGATGCCTCTGCCCGCCCCAGGCCAATGAGGGGGTGAGCCTGGGCCTCCATATCTTTAAATACACCCTGATACGCTTCACCCAGGGTGGAAAATGACTGATATAGGGCCTTGAGGGCCATGGAAAGGAGTTTGGATTTTAATACAGTGTGTTGGTGTGTGTCAAGCCAGAGTGCCATATACTGTGATATATAGATAGCTGTGGTACTTGAGGCAATTGACCACTGCTCTGTGCCTCAGTTTCCTCATCTACAAAGGGGCAAATAATAACATCATCTCATAGAGATGTAAGAATGACGTGCAATCATGTTTATGACATGCTGAGGACAGGGTCTGGTGTGCAGTAAGTGTGCGAGGGTCAGCTAGTGCGATGGGGTGATGACATTTTCACAGACGTGCTCTGACAGCCTCCTGGAGAATGTTTGGGGAGAAAAAGACAAGTTAGGAGGCTGCTGCTGCAGGAGTGCAGGCGCGGAGCGCTCCTGTGTGCCGGGTACTAGGGACGTGGATGGCAGAAGCCAGCATTCCTGCCCCTGGAGGCTCAGGGTCCAGCTGGAGAATGAGGATGGGGGTGGGGGCCATGGCCTGAGGAGGCACCTGACTGGACTAGGAGGGCGTCAGGAAGTGGGGAAGGGAGGGAAGGCTCGCCTTCCTGGAGGGAGGGGGGAGAATCCAGTAGGATGAGCACAGTTATCCCTGTGGGCGAGGTGTGCAGAGTGGGGAGCAGAGGAGGAAGGGCATCCCGGGCGGTGGGAACAGAATATGCAAAAGTACAGGTAGGAGAGCACACGGCTTTTAGTGAAGAACGAATCCTTCAGAGTGACTAGAAGGCAGGTGTGGGACCTGCTTGGTTATTGTTTGAGGAAGGCAGGAAGGAGGGAGGGAGACACAAGCCTGCATTTAGGGTTGAGGACTTTCCAAGCCGAGTGCAAATAGGTGGTCTCTCTGTCCAGGTGTGGATCACGTGCGAAAGCCACTGCCTCAGGGTGACCGTGGATGGTGGGCACCTGTGTCATTACTACCACCGCCTGAGGGACCTGCCCGCCATCAACAACCTGGAGGTGGGGGGCGACATCCAGCTGAGCCAAGTGCAGACATAGGCGGGATCCCTGCCCAGGGGACGAGGGCTGGGGCATGTTGCTGTCCGGATCTGCTTATCACCTCCACCTTCCCTGTCCCTGCCCCAGCCCCTCCCAGCCTGCCGAGGATCTCTGTTGGGGAGACCACGTCCTTGTCTGGCCCTGCTGAGGCTGCAGCCAGCCTGGAGTGGCGAGGGCAGCTGGCTGGGACTGCCTTCCTCGGTCGGGGCAGGACCTGGGGCTCCAGCTGTCCAAGTCCTACCATCCGAGGAAAGGGGTGGTCCGTGCAGGCTACAGCCCTGTGGTCAGTCCCCTCGGCAGAAAGGGAGGTCCTGGGCCGTCCCAAGCACCCAGCCCAAGCCTACACCCCATCTGCCCCTCAACGACATTCCCGCCCCACTCAGCTCCACCTCAGTCCCAGGCCACCAGCTGTGTCCTCCACGGGGGAGGCGGTGTCCTCGGTCCCTCCCCATTCTCCTACCTTCTGCCTCTCCCGCACCTGCAACCTCGCTCCAGAAAAGCTGCCCTGAGGACACCCTGCTGGTTTCCACCAACTGATGGGAACTGTCTCAGCAGGGGGCTCTCCCTTTCCCGGTGTCATTCAGAGAAAGAAAGAAAAATGCTTGTCGGCACACGTGTCCGGGATGATTGTGGCTATTTTAACGTGTTTGGAGACATTTTGGAGTCTCTGGAATTGGGGGGATCCTGGCTGAGGGGGGCGGGAGGAGAGAGTGTGGGCTCGTTTTGATTGGGGGGGAATCCCTACATCCACCCCTGCTCCCAGTGGGTCCACTACAAACGCCACCAGGGTGTGGGAGAAGGCAGGCCGGGCTCAGGCCTCTTGGGTGGGAATCTCTGACGCAGGAAGCTTGGGAACAGAGGAGAACCCAGGAAACAGCCCCATGTTCCCGAGATGGGCCAAGGGCTGGGCCTGAGCCTACAGGGGCGTTAGATGGCAGGGCCAGCTCGTCAGAACCCTGTGTCTCAGCAGGAGGAGGTGGCAGGTGGGGTCTGGAGAAGCTGACTTAGAATGGAGTCCTGTTCGTGGGGTTCTGCTATGGGTCTGCTAGCCTTGGGCCTCAGTGGTTGGGGTGTGGTGGGGAAAATGGCTCAGTGTGTGGGGTTCTGCCAGCCACTGGGCGGTGCAGGGGGCCCGGCTCTAGGTCCATATGATGCCGACACATCCTGAACTCCGTCAAGAATCTAGGGCCTCGGGAACCAGGGTGCGGCTCAACGTGTAGTCCTCAGGCCAGTAGCATGAGCAGCACCTGGAAGCCTGTTAGATATGCAGAAGCTCGGGCCCTGGGGCAGACCTCCTGAACCAAGGTCTGCATTGTAATGAGATACCAGCGGGGTGGTGTGCACGTTAGGGAAGAGCATGAAGGGCACCGGGTTAGGTGACCGCATTCTTGACCAGGTCCCAGATGCATTGCCGGTACAGTGGAGGTTGGCATGCTCCCGTTACCCCCCCTCATTTGAGTGGGAGCGGGGAGAGGAGAAGTGGGCAGGGAGCCAAGGACAGGGAGGCCAAAGCCAAGCTGGGGTCAGATTTTGCCAGACCCCCACTTCGCCTCTGCCTGAGCTCCCTCCTTGTTCACCCCTGAAAAGGAAACATGTCTCCGTCCCTTGAGAAGCCTTCAGTCACAGAGGTGGACCATCACAGGATCTTGGTCCCTTTTGGGTCGCCAATTGTTAACACACAAAATGGGGTTCTCTGCCCGATGCACATAAACAAGCCAATTAATTACGGCATCAGCCGTTGGGAAGAGAAATCAGCTTTTATTCTGCAAGATCGATCTACAAGGAGACTAGGGGAGTGTGCCCTCAGATCTGTCTCCCCGATTCAGGATTTGGGGCCAAATTTAAGAGGTTAGGGAGAACAGGTTGGCACATGGAAACACTAGTGAGACAGGTTTTGATTGGTGGACCTCAACTATTTATGGTAAGGTTTTAGACATTTATGACAGGGTTACAAACATTTATGACGGGGGTCTAAACATTTATGATAGGGTTCTAAAAATTTATGATGGGGTTCTAAACATTTATGATGGGGTTCTAAACATTTATGATGGCGTCTGGAAGGCATTTTAACACGGGACCTTCCTGAATGAGGGACCCCTGTCTTCTGATAAGTGTCTGGGTTCCGTGGGGAGGAGGGTCTTTAGTTTCGAGGTCGTTTCAGGTCATGATTTCTTCTTTTACGCCTGCTAGGGCTTCGTGACTTTGCAGTTTTTCTGAAAGACAGTCCTTAATCACTTTGTTGATAAGAGATGGAGTCTGTTGGAACTGGCTCTAAATGGGCCTGTGGTTACAGTCTCTGCAACACTACCTGACTCAAGAGGAAGAGTGATGGAGGGGAAGGAGACAGTAGGGTTAATCAGTTCATTTACTACGTCTTAACTTTTGGAAACATTACAGACACCTAAGACCATGCAGACCCATTGCCATGCAGGGAAGGGCCCTGAAGTTCAAGCTTCTCAGCGACCCCTCCTCTGGCTTCAGTCCCTAAACCAGCCGGAGGGCGGGATGATGGACCGGCTGGCAGCCAGTGGTGTTTGCCAGGTGCAGATGAAACTGGTTTGGCCATAACACCTGACCCCAGCCTGGACCCGATTCCAGTGTGTGTGTGTGTGTGTGTGTGTGTGTGTGTGTGTGTGTGTGTGTAGGCTTCCCCTACACCAACAAGCCATTGTTGGATGCCAGCAGGGTGTCTGAGAATTCAGTTCAGTCCTGACACTACCTACCCAGAGATAGAATCAGATTCCACAGGTAAAGGACTCAGTCCCACAAGACCGCCCCCCACTATAGACGCCAGTCGCAAGTCCAAGTTGTCACTGTGCTTCTGACCGATCGGTACGGACTGGAGGTTCCAACAACCCCTCCACCTCAGGATGCCAGTTGCAAGTCCAGGTTTTGTCCGTGCCTCTGAGTGACTGGCTATAAATCAGAGCTTCCCATGATCGCCTCCTCAGGTTCGATTCCTTTGCTAGAATGGCTCACAGGACGCAGGGAAACACTTACTTAGGTTTACTAGTTTATTAAAGGATGTGATAAAGGATACAGATGAGCATCCAGATGGAAGGGATGCGTACGGCAAGAAATGAGTGAAGGGGTGCGGAGCATCCACGCCCTCTCTGGGCATGCCACTCTCCCAGCACCTCCGTGTATTCACCAACCTGGAAGCTCTTAGAAAAAGACAGCTGACCTTTGGGGTTTTTCTGGAGGCTTCATTAGGTAGTCATGATTGACTAGGCTGTTGGGAATTGATTCCACCTCGAGCCCCCCACTCCTGCTACCCCTTCACCCCGGGAATCAGGGGGTAGGTCTGAAAGTTCCAATCCTCTGATCACATGGGTTGTTCTCCTGGCAACCAGCCCCCTCCCTTGGGTGGGTCTGAAAGTCATCTTCAGTAACATAAACGAGAAATTCCAAGGGTTTTGGGAGCTGTGAACCAGGAACTGTGGATGAAGACCAAACATATATGAGAAATATATTTTGATCATCTAAATGACTAAATGTATATTTCCTATAAATCACCATATTGCATGGCCCTGCCGCATAGGAGACACTCAGTCATGTTCTCTTGCTTGTCCCTGGCCTCCTGGTGTGTGCCCAGAACTGGACACTGTACCCAAGGAATCTGGCCAACACCTAACAGTATGGGGCCTTCACCTCCCTTGTTTCTAGATATTCTAGCTCTAGGAATGCAGCCTAAGGTGGTTTTATTTTTGGGGGCAGCCATATCACTCGGTGGTTCTCACCGATGAAAGCCCTACAGTTCTCTCCACATGTAGCAGCTGCTCCTCAGCCCCCTCCCAGCAGCCGTCATAATGGGCCCAGCTGCAGGCAGTGATGGTTGTGGTGTTCCAGAAACATGGCAAATCCCAGGCCGCTTCCTCCACGACTCAGGTCTTTCTTCCACACTGCCATGGAAGGCTTGCCCTATCCACCCAACAAAGGAGGCACCAGGTAAGATTAGACCCTAGCCCCTGCACCTCCTCCCCAACCACCTCTATTCCCAAGGGGTGTCAGACCCACCACATGCTCAAGGGGGAAAGATTCCTAAGTTCCTACCTGGTGATGATAAGACGAATGAGCTTACGTGTTGTTGACCCAAAATAACCAATAACCAGTCTCTAGAGAAGAGAGATAGGTGAGTTTCGCTTGTGCCATAGTGAGAATTATAACCCAGGAAAGCCTTTTCCAGAAAGGAAGAAAGCCTTCTGGAGAAGCATGATTTTCAATACAGTCTTATATCTTTTTTAGAACAAAGAACGTACATTAAACACACCCAGGATACATTTTCATCATAGTTTCCAAGAGGTATTCAGTTGCAAATTAGCAGGTCAACATGACCCTGATATCAAGAAAGGGACTAAGGTGGGTGGCATTACCAAAATGGGGTGGGAGGGGAAGTACACATTCTTCTCTTAAGACAGTGCATTCTTACTTTAATGGTTAAAGGAGCTGTATGTAGTATGTGAGAGAGGCCATAAGTCAGGCTTCTTTAGTCCAGGCCGAATCAGTTTTGAACCCGAATACTCACCCCATACACCTCAATGTGTGAAAATCTCCTGTCTTTTGCCCCTTTGATCAATAGTCTTTCTTTTTTTTTTTTTTGTGAGGAAGATCAGCCCTGAGCTAACCTCCAAGCTAATCCTCCTCTTTTTTTTTTTTTGCAGAGGAAGACCGGCTCTGAGCTAACATCTATTGCCAATCCTCTTCCTTTTCTTCCCCAAAGCCCCAGAAGATCGTTGTATGTCATAGCTGCACGTCCTTCTAGTTGGCATATGTGGGACGCGGCCTCAGCATGGCCGGAGAAGCGGTGCGTCAGTGCGCTCCCGGGATCTGAACCCAGGCCGCCAGTAGCGGAGCACGCGCACTTAACGCTAAGCCGCGGGGCCGGCTGAATAGTCTTTCGATAGAAAGCACTGATGATCAAAATATTGTCCCTCGAGGGGCCGGCCGGGTGGCGCAAGCAGTTAAGTGCGCACGCTCCAGTGCGGCGGCCCGGGGTTGGCCGGTTCGGATCCCGGGGGCGCACCGACGCGCTGCTTGTCGAGCCATGCTGTGGCGGCGTCCCATATAAAGTAGAGGAAGATGGGCACGGATGTTAGCTCAGGGCCAAGGTTCCTCAGAAAAGAGAGGAGGATTGGCATCAGATGTTAGCTCAGGGCTGATCTTCTTCACACACGCAAAAAAAATATTGTCCCTCGCTGCCAGGGTGGTTGCTGCCTGCCCTGGGTCTATCGTGTCCCTCGGTGCTAGGCTGTTATGTCATTGATTTCCCCAGTTATCCACATTGGGGGAAGTAGTCGGATATAGTGCACAAGCATAGAGGCATATAGTAACCGGGGAAGCATTTGATAGGTTATGTAATTTGTCAATTATTTTTAGATTATCACACAAACATTGTACAAGTGCTTTGATATGACTTCCTATAGTTACATTGTCTATAACAATTATAGAACAGATAATCCAGTACTTGAAAGGATTAGTTTAAAATGAGTTCTTAGGGATAGTCTTTATCAGAAAAGGAAATTCGTCCAGGGTTGTAAGATTGATTGACCATTCAAGTCGATGAGCAATCAATTCTCTAGCCTGCGTGCCAGTCTTACAACACTGAGTAAAGAAAACAGTAATGAGTTTGAATATTATGACTAATACAAGAATTCCCAGGAGTAACAGAAATAGGAATTGGAATCCATTCTCACAAAAGGGAGCCAATACCAGAGGGGAGCCAACCAAACAAATCAAGACTAGGTGTAGTGTGGCTTACGGCATTCACCTGCTTTTTCACGTGCGTTAGCAGAGATGACACCCTGGAAGACTCATCAGTTATAAAACCACAGCATTCGGTTGGAACGATTGCACACGTACCACCTAGGGCTGCAGTTACATTATCTAAGGCCATTCTACTTTGAAGGACAGCGTTTCTCATTCAAAATATTTCAGTATGTAATAAGGCTATTCCTGCTTGACTATCGTTAAGGGCTTGTTGAGTAAATTTAGTCAGGGCTTCTATATGTGATATGACATCTTCTAGCCCCAAAGAAGGAACAAAGAGAGCCTCTAGGTGCCCATGCCAGTGGAACACTGAACGAGCTCGTCTGGCTTTAAGGAGAGGAAGATTGGCAACAGTTGTTAGCTCAGGGCGAATCCTACCCTGCACCCGAAGGAGTCCCAGGGTGCAGTGTCCTATCCATCCCAGCAGTAGCCAAGGCCAGAAGTTTGTTCCGCATAGCCATTGAGTTCAGTCAGGAGCCACCCAAGAAGTGCCTGACCTTCAAGACCAGCCTGTTCCAAACCAATCACTTTCTTTAAGTATGATAGTATTCTGAATTCTTAAATAGAACAATTATAAAATGAGTACATGGCTTAAGCATTACAAGGGTTTAAATGAGGAGATATAAGGTTGGGAATACAGACCTGGTCCAGAGTCTTGGGACAGCTGTCTACAACAGATAATGTCTTCTTCTCACCCTGGTTTGGAGGTATTTGTCTTGGTCAGTCAAAATCAGGTGTCAGGGCCGGCCCCGTGGCTTAGCGGTTAAGTGCGTGCACTCTGCTACTGGCTTCCTGGGTTCGGATCCCGGGCGCGCACCAACGCACCGCTTGTCCGACCATGCTCAGGCCGCGTCCCACGAGCAGCAACTAGAATGATGAGCACCTATGACGCACGGCTATCTACTGGGGCTTTGGGGGGGAAAAAAGGAGGAGGATTGGCAATAGATGTTAGCTCAGAGCCGGTCTTCCTCAGCAAAAAGAGGAGGATTGGCATGGATGTTAGCTCAGGGCTGATCTTCCTCACAAAGAAAGAAAGAAAGAAAGAAAGAAAGAAAGTAAGTCAGGTGTCAGAAACAGGAGTTGACATCCACTCAGGCACAGGAGACTTTTTTAAATGAGGAATGTGAATCCATGAGTCTATGTCCTTTAATTTTGCAGGGCATGGATTGGTGAAAAATTCCTGTGATGGTTCTTTCTGATGGGGCTGCAGAGAGTCTTTTATTTGATGCCTCTTCCAACAAATAAAATCTCCAGGTTGTAATCTATGATCCTTAAAGCCTTCGTCTCCTGGGAGCTCTCTGGGAAAGGAATCAGCTACCAACCTTTCACTTTTTAAGCACCTCAAGGAGACCCTGACAACAATGTAATATGTCTTCCTTAAGCCGAGCAGGTTCATGCATTTCCTCATCGAATTGCATAGGCCGTCCTATTATTATTTGAAAGGGAGACAGCCGACGTTTACCAAAAGGTACAGATGTAAGATTGAGAAGAAGTAGCAGAAGAGCTTTTGGCCATGAGAGATTAAATGTTCCTGAAAGTTTTGCCAATTGAATTTGGATCATACGACTAGTTAAAATGTTGCATTATGGCCAAATGTCACAAACAGAGTTAATTATATGTCTGGTGGAATATGTTCCCCGGTCACCAAATAACTCAGTAGGAATCCCCAGACAGGACTTATCCTTTCCAATAACTACTAAAGCCATCTCTCTTCTGCAGGGAAACGCCTCAACCCAATGTGAGAACACACAGATCATTACTAAGATATTTATATCCTTGAGATGGTGACATTTGAACAAAGTCCAATTGCCATACCTCAAAGGGTCCCTTCGGAAAGAGAAAGTGGCCTTGTGACCTGTGAAGTGGTTTCCTGGGATTATATTTAGGACATATAGTACAACGAGCATATGCTTTATGAGCCACTGTGGGAGACAGTTTCCAAAAATATTGTTCTCGCCATAATATCACCTTTTCAGGTGCCCAATGGGTTAGTTAATGTCTATGCTGGAGAAGTGGCAAGTGTCCTCCAATAGGCACTATGGTCAGTTATTGAGCCTGAACCACATCTGTGGGGTGGCATCGAAAGTTCCCCCTTTCTGTTGCCACCTTTGATTCTCTTCTTCCATGGTGATTTCTTGAGCCTGCAGAAGGAAATCTTTTACTGGGTTAGCAGAGTTAATAGAAAGTAGTGGGCATCCTCAAGGCTGGACAGCATATCCAGCTTGATAATGTCCTTGCTTATCCTTTAAGTAAGACACATCTGTAAATCAAATTAGATAACAGATTGCAGTCATGATCATTTTCCTCCTGTAGTGATGGCAGCAAAGTAGCAGGGTTAAGATGGTGAAGAATATTGACCTAATGCAGTATAACCTAAGAAGGTTTATCATCATTTCCTTGACAGTGCTTCCCATGCAATTTAGCATACCAAACAAGCCTAATTAGTTGACTATCTCCCTCTTTATAGGAAGAGAGAACAAACGTCTTTGAGAAGTCCCACGGGCCCTCTGAAAATTCTCAGAGAAATTTTTAAGTCAAAAGAAAGACTTCATTTAGGATTTGAATTGGGGGCAAGCTTGTCAAAAATATCAGAAGGTTTTAAAACACTCGGTCTAACAAGATCAACTCATTCTTTGCAAATTATGGTGTGTCGAACAAGGTGCAGGAAGGAAAGGGGTGCAGACAGATGTGCGGCCCTGGGGCGCCTTCTACCTGCGGGTGCCTGTATGACTCTGAACTGCTCATCCCCAGCTTGGGGCCTGCGGGTCTCTCTCTGGTACATTGCAGGGACCTGCTTGACTGCACTGCTCCCTGCCCCCACACACTCCCCAACCAAGCCTATCCTGCTAGTCTCTTTCAGTCCATCATGTTCCTGACTGGGTGCTAAAGCCAATTAAGGACGGTTTATTTAACATGTCTCCCCCACCCTCATGTCACATAGAAGGTTCTATTAAGTCCAAGATTCTCCTCTCTCCATTCTAAAACCCAGAAACAAGAGAGAGAGGAGAAGAGAGGGAGAAGAGAGGAAGGAGATAAATTCATAGAGAAGGGGCTCAGAAGCTGCCAGGGAACCACAGTACTCTAGGAGAACAATCTCTATCTTGATGTTTTGTATTTACAAAACAGTTCTTTCTATGTGATCATGGTTTTATACCAAGAATAGAATTTTAAGGGGAGAAACATTTTTTTGAGAACCCAAGTATCCTCATATAGTTCAGGCTGCCGCTAGGGAGCAGTGTGACCTTGGGCGTGTCTCTTAGAGTCTGAGCCTCGGCTTCTCTGTGTGTAAAATGGGTATAACCAGGCCTTCCCACCACGGCCACCACTCTGAG